>NC_051435.1:28576854-28594606 GCF_001649575.2 Kryptolebias marmoratus | reverse complement strand
CCTGTGGTGAGAGGTTTGAAGGAGGTGGCTTGGCACTGGAAAGGGTTGCTGTTATTTTCAGTCTGAGTTCTTCTGCCTCCGTTTCACTTAAGTTGTTGTTCCTAATGGCAGACTCAGTGGCAGTGATGAGTTCCACAACAGGTATTTCTTGTGGAGAGATGGCAAAATTAAGTCCTTTTGCCAGCACGTCCTTCTCTGGCTGTGTCAGGGTCCTGTCTGACAAATTTCTAACCCACTGGTCCTGAATGTTGGAGTTATTGACAACCACTTGATCGCGCCCGGTGGTTTGCGATGAGAAAACGGCTCTCTGTTGTAGTTTAGAGAACTTACCTTGTTGGCGTTCCTTGCTCTTCTGATGCTGTGAAAGTTGGGCCTTCTCAACAAAAATAGAAACTTTTTATATTAGGGGCAGAAGAAGAAGAGTGGACAGCTTCTGGTGGATCTGACCAATTTTGTGTAAGAGAGCTTCCATGGTGAAGTGGATCTGTCTAATTCTAATTCTAACATTGAACACTATTTTACCATAGAGATTAAGTCAACAACGAGTGTGTCAGCTACTCCGATACCAATAAGTGAAAAATCTCTTGATCTGATACATGAGATTGACTTTGGACATCCCTAATTAATAGACATAAATATATATCTGTTTAAAGATATTCAGAAAAGTGTATATGGGGCTTTAGATTTTTCTCAAGGATAAATGAGAGAAGAGTCACCAGCTGTGTATTGATCCGGAGATGCAGCATTCAGTCAGACTTCTGGCTCTGAACCAATTTCCCTCCCCTCCATCTATCTTCACAGCTGGTTTTCATTCACTGTCACAGAAATCTGACTCAGAGAATAAATCACTGTAAGCAGTAGGGCAATGTCTGGACAGAAAGAAAATAATAAATAAATGCATAATGCATGTGGTTCTTTTTTTTTTTTTTTAATAGGGCGATAATTTCAAGCAAAAGTGAACGACAGCTAGTCCCCAAGATACGAACAGGTTTCGTTCCAGTAGGCCGCTCGCAAGTCGATTTGTTAGTAAGTCCAAATCCACAGAGCTAACAGAGTATATTTTGATTACTACGTATGTACTGTACAACCAACTGTACAACTCTACAACCAATATAAACAATACATACAGTAGTTTTCGGTGGGTTTTAATGTGGTTTGAATAACCTTCAAATACAGTGAATGAAATACCATTTAGTATAATAATAAAAATACTGTATGATCTTTAATCTTACCTTGATAAGGTGACACAACTGGCGTATAGGGACTGGCTTTCTGTGGTGAGGTGAAACAAGTTACCAGTGGTGGGCGGTGCATTTCACACTTAAGCCTTCAGTGATGTCCAACTTAGTCAATAAATACCTTTCATTATGCTAGCATTTATAACACCAGGACTGGAGAGTAGTTAGAAACACACTTAAGCACTACTTGGCATTGCATCACCTCAGTTGTGTACAAAATGGGCTATTATCCGGTGCATTTTAACCCCTTCGGCCCCAAGCCTATTTTTGAGAAGTATGCTTGAAAATAACGTGCCCAAAATGAATTGACTATCTCTAAAACTGTAGAGTTTATTTGAACACTTATGGTATCAGAATAAAGGCAAGATTCTAGAGAATACTCTAGAGGTCTAAAAACCAACTCTTTTGTTACTGATGAGGAGTAAATGAATATAAAATACAGCAGAAATAAAGAATAAAATCATTTTCTGATGTAAATATCCCTTTGAAAGCATACAGTTGAAATCCAAAAATTTGTTGTAAACAAAAGTACAGAATCTGACCTTTTGTTCTACCAGGTTTCATGCAAATGAGTGAATCATAAAGGTTTTTAGAGAGGCATTATTTAATAAAAGTCCAGGCGGACCTTCCAAATCAGCCATTTTGGCACATTTTGGCACAATTTGGCACAATGTGTTCAATTTGAAATTTCTCAGGTTTTTTTCTGTAGGTTCTTTTTCAATCACCCATATCCCATCATTGATAAGTAATTCCAACTAATAAGGGTTTTTGGGGTTCTTTGAAAAAAAAAACAACTAAAAAATCATAGAGCAGCCTATTCGGCATTTTAAATTTACGCACCATAATTTCTCAGCAGCCTGTTGGCCGATTTGGATGATTGACATGTCAATCAAACCACCAGAGCCAATAGAATCCAGAAATATTTATGTAAATACAGAAGCTAACATCATTCACCAATCACAGCAAGAGAACTGCATGCCCGGTGAAACGAGCGAGTGTTGCGGCGGAGTTTTGTACACGGAATACAGAAGACAGAAGCGACTAAAAAGAGTCAAAATTGTGGTGATTGGTGGTTTTTTGTGTGTGAGTGCTTCCTGGTGGGCGTCTCCTGAGCAGGTGACTGACGCCTCATCACCACTCCTCTCACACCTGTGACGGATCAGGCTGATTAGAGTTGGAGGAGTATTTAAGGCTGCAGTGTGAACCAGACCAGCGCTGGAGCATTGTTTACCATGTGGTAAAGTGCAGAGCCTGTGAGAAACTTAGCTGTGTTTTTTTGTGTACTCCCTGTTGTAATCTGAGTCCCTGTTTTTGTATCTTCAAATCTGTGTTCAGGATTACCTGCCCATCTGGAACCAGTCTGGTCTGCCTTCTACTGCCTGCCGCCTAATTAAGTACTCACCTGCTCAATTGAACCTGCCTGTCCCTGTCACTACTGCCTCCTGGATTCCAAGACTGGTCAGTCGCTTTCTGAATCGTCACCTTACCTGCACTCGGGAAATACTCACCTCCCCTGGACCCCGCTCTCTGGAACCTACACCGGACCACCGCTGGACAAGGGTCGATCTCGTCATCTCTTCTGTGTTCTGGACTCATACCTGTTCAGTAAGAACTACCACAAGGAACATTACCTGTGCCATACCTGCTGTTCCTCTCCTCACCGATCCCATACTCACCTCATTCTCCGCTCCTCAGGTCCTGGCTCCGGTTCCCCTCTGTAAATATCCCATTGCACTGTAAATAAATTCACTTCCCGTTACCTGCTGGTTTCTGGGTCTGTCTGTTGCCGAACTGCTCGCTTGGGTATAATCTGAAATCCTGACAAAAATGAATGTAAACGTGATGCAGGGACCATGGATTACAGAACCTGAGTGGAAATATTTTTTCTAACACGGATTATAACCATTTCACAGCAAAGGTAGGACTGAAATTTTGTTTTTGGCTTCGTGAATTGAGTCTTGTTATTAATTTTCTATGGCTGCTGGTTCAGTGAATTTTGCATGTAGCGTGACGAAGCTTATATTGTTGGAAAGAGCAGAGCTTCGTGTTTACTCTGATATTCAGTTTGTGTGGGTTGGATCATGATTCGCTGACATTGCTGTGTGTTTTACCAGATTAGCTTGTTTAGCGTCTTTTTCATGTTTTGCGTTTAGCTGCTTAGTGCTAAAGCTGGGTGTTGTTGAGGTGGAAAATAATGTTTCTATCATTTAGAGGAGCTTTTGCCTGTTACGTTGATATCCAATATGCATATATTTATTAATGTATAGCATTTGTTTTGATTGATCTGAATCACGGAAGTGCTGCTGGCCCCGCTACTGGGGCCTTTGGTTTTCAATGGGTTAAAAATCAACAAACCTGCATCAGCAATTAAAACATATCTGGTATGCTAATGTCAAAGCTAAATAAAATAGAATGAAATAAATAAAATGTTTGCACTCACCAAAAGTGCTGTGTCCCCAAAAACACTTTTTTCAATACAAAATCCATTCTGAGACAGGTTAGCTAGCTCGGGGTCGACCATTCTCCTCTAACGAGATCTAACTTCTCTTGAAAACTTCGTCTTGAAAACAGCCTTGCCAGTATATCAGCAACCAAATCAACGTGTTGCTCTCCTTCGGTCATTGTGGGTTAAAAAGGTTTTTAACCGTTAACAGTCCCGGGTGTGACTCTGTTGATCTGCATAGCACTGCCGTGGCTCAAACTAGTAAGTATCCAATCACAGGACGCGTAAATGTCATGTTCAACGTGAGGGCAGCTAGAGGGTCTTACTGACACAACTCGTGATCTGATTGGCTATTGCAACTATCAATCAACTATATTTGCCTGTTCACTTACAGTGCACAGACGCCAGCACTGTTGATTCTGAAGGCCCGGACAGATTTCAAACAGCCTGGCAACATAAGATAGCTGAATTCTGATTGGATAAAAACTCTAACCTAAAAACAAAAGCACTGGAAGGAGCATAATATGATATGAAGAGAATATGAATACTTTTAGATATCTAGGTAAATTAAATTAATCTTCATCATAATTATGATCATAATTCTTGGTTATGTTAGGCCAGCAGAGAAGGCCTTGCTGGCCCTGACGGCCCACCACTCCAAGTTACTGACTGGAAGTGAAGGAGGTGGGCGATGGTGGAGCATCAGAAACGCGAGACGATGGTGCATCAACAACAGAAGAGGATGGGTCATCAGTAATAGGTGATTTTAAGATGTCAACATCAAAGAGAGGGAGAGAAGATTTTGGCGTGGATGCTGTAACACCTGACGCTGATGGCATAGGTTCAGAGTCATGACGAGACTCAACAAGATTTTGTACCTTCTTAAAGAACTGGTCCAAGAATGTCTGTGTGGTGGCCTTCTTTTTCTCATCATATATGACCCGGTAGCAATGAAGTTGTTGTGATGTTGCTAGTTTGAAATCGTGGAAAATAAATAGCATCAGACGTAGGTTAGCTTCAGCTCTCTCTTTACTCGTCTTCGTTCTCTTTTTTCATACAGCATCTTTTTACATACATAGTCAGAGCTCCCCCTTCTGTCCTTTTCATGTATTAGCACAACATAACAGAAGTGCATTGAGGACACCTGCTGCAACCTTGGTGTACCTTTCCACATTCGGGTCCTGTGATTCAAAGAGCGACAGAGATTCTTCAATCATCTGAAATGCCTGTGCCATCATCTTGGACTGGAAATGCTTTGGTACTGGTTCCACTTCCTTTTCTTCTTTTTCTTCCTCCTTCTTCTGGTTTTCCAGTTCCATGAGTTCCATGAGGTCTTCATTTGTTAGCTCCTGGTGGTGCACTTCCAAATATTCATGGAAGTCATCTTCCTGCAGAGCAAGGTCAAGCTTCTCGCTGATTCTCACTAAATTCTTGACAACATTGTGTTTGTCTGCCTGTATCTTACCAAAACCAGCAAAGTCATGGACAAACATGGCGCACAGTTTCTTCCAAACCCCATTCATGGTGGAATTGGTAAGCTCACGCCATGAAGCATCAATGTTCTTTATGGCATCATAGATAGTGAAGCTCTTCCAGAAGTTACACAATGACATCCCAGACTCACCCTCAGTTGCCTTCAGTGCCTGATGAAACGTGTGATGGAGATAATATTTTTTGAAGGTACCAATGACCCCCTGATCCATTGGCTGGAGTAGGGAGGTAGTGTTGGGTGGCATGAAAACGACCTTCACATTTGGATGAAAATCATCTAGGAAAGGAGGGTGGCCCGGTGCGTTGTCTAACAGGAGGAGAATGTGGAAGGGAATGTTCTTATCCTGGCAGTATCTCTCCACTTCAGGAATGAAATGGTGATAAAACCAGTCTTGATAAAGAGCAAGAGTGACCCAGGCTTTAGGATTGGTATTCCACACAACAGGAAGTGATGCCTTAGCTATGTTTTTCAGAGCTCTTGGGTTTTCAGAATGGTACACCAACAATGCCTTGAGCTTCATATCTCCCTCAGTATTAGCACCAAGCAGTAGCGTCGGTCTGTCCTTTGCAGCTTTGAAACCAAGCATAGACTTCTTCTCTTTACTGATGTAGGTTTGTTGTGGCATCTTCTTTCAATAAAGACCTGTTTCATCAACATTAAAAATTTGCTGAGGTAAAAACTCGCCTTCTTCGATGATTTCCCTAAGTGTGGTAGGGAACTCCTGGGCTGCTACGGTATCTGCGCTTGCCGCCTCTCCAGCCACCTTTACATTATGGAGGCTATTGCACTGAAGCGGTTAAACCCTCCATAGCTTGCAGTGAAGGTCACATCCACTGCTTCTTCACCATATTTCTTCTTCAGGTCTTCAAAGAGACTTAGAGCCTTCTCCTGAATAAGCATTAGGCTCAGCAGCTTGCACTGGTGATGGCAATCCTCCATCCTTTTCCACGTTTCTTAATAATAATGGTGGATTGCATAGGCACTGAACTTTTCACGTTCCATGATCTTATCCTTATTCTTCAGGATTGTACCGATGGTAGAACGATTCATCTGGTATGACCAAGCAACGTCGGCCATCTTCTCGCCACGATCCACTCTTTTTATAATGTCCACTTTTGTTTTCATCGTGATGGCCTGGCGTTTCTTAGCACTACCAGCTGCATCACCAATGCTTTTGTGCTTAACACCCAACATGTTAGAATGCTTTATAAGGGCAACAACGTCGCAAAACAATCACAGAATCACAAAGTTATTCTGGCCAGTGCACAACACACACTTGTATGAGACCGCGTGGGTACTAGGTATTGTTTACAACGCGCGCTACTGCTGCGTACGAACTATGTGCTCGCTCCCGCCACTCAGCCGGTATGAGAACTATCCTTAAGAACACCCTTTGGACTTGCGGACAATTTTGTTCATATGTACCGAAGTTCATAACTCGGACGTTCGTAAGTAGGGGACCACCTGTACTATAGTGGATGAATGGGACAATTGAGTGATTTACTGGCCACATACTATACGTCTCCCACATGGAGACTCTTAAAAAGAGAGTAAAAATTTAGACTCATCAATGTCAGAAAGACATAGATGTTTTATATAATGATTATCTGACAGATCACAGGATCTGGTCTACATTAACCTTAGTAAACCACCTCCTCCGTTCTTCTCCTCATGTTAATGGAGACACTGTCATTACTGTCAGTCCAGGAAGCTGCTGGAGCTATTAGAGTCACACAGCTGCCCTTCACACATGTATGAATATGTACTTCTGTGACTAATGTTAGGTTTAACATACGTTTATACATTATTATTATATCAAGTTAATCACTGAACTATTTGCTCTGTAAAAATTGCTTCCTGTTCTCAAAGTTTTTTTTTTTCAAACCTCAGAGGTGTTCAGGTTATTCGTGGACTGGATTCTTTTTAGTTTTTGTGATTATTTTGCTCTCTTAGTTTGTTTTGGTTTTGATTCTATCCAGCATTAGATTGGGCTCGTTCCATATCAGTCGGCTGGAGAATGATAGAGAATTTTCCCTCCTTAATGCCCATTCTGACACGCCACTTAAAATCTTCTGCCCAGCATGCCGCTTTAATAGTTGGATTGTAAATAGTGGGCAGCCATTTTCTGCTTAGTTGTGTTTGTTTTTGTCATGTTACCTTATCATGTCATCTGTCAGCCTTTAGTTTGATTCCTGAATCTGTGTTCCTGCCCACATTTTACAACTAACTTTGACACACTTAATATATAAAATATACAGATAATTTTATTATCAAATAAATTAAATTTATTATTGAGTAATCAAATAAAAAATCCCAAACTATTTTGATCACATATGAACTGTTTTAAGTCAAATGTTTCATCTTCTCAGATGTGCATTGCCTTTTCTGTTTAAATTTTAGTTTTCTTTTTTAGTCATGTTCAACACTATGTGTTTATTCCCTTTTAGATTTGGTAAACAAAATAGTTTATTTTTGCATGAAAATGATTAAAGAATAGTGATAACAGCTTCAGTGAAACTGAAGTGATGTTTGCATTCAAACAAACAATCAGATTATTTTTGTTTGTCAGATGATTTGGATTTTTGTCACAGAATTTTAATAACTGACTTTAGAGTTTTGTTATGACCATTTCTTTTTTAAGATTTTAGTTGCAGACTCGGTTCATCACTGCAGCAATCATCTGCAAATGATTATTTAAATTAGCTGAGGACTTCTCAGTCAGAAAAATGGTCTATGTTTAACAGTCGTGTCACATGAGTATGATCCATTCTCTGCTGTTAGGTTAACAGACCACATAATTTTAGGTTCTCACAGAAACCATGAACACACCTATACAAACACCCACACACCCACACACAGTTCACTGAGAGGATGCACATCAAAGGCGGCTCGACCATCAGTGAGATGGAGGAAGCAGCCGGAGGGAGAAGAGCTGCTGTGACTGAAGTGCTGTTTAATTCACATAAAAACACGTGTGTGTGCGTGTGTGTGTGTGTGTGTATTGTGTGTTTTTGTGTGTGTGGTCCTTTTCTGGCTACACATCAAGTAAATCTGATTTGTGCTGAACGCTGCAGAGGAGTGCGGCAGGAAATGGGATTTACTTCCTGTCAGTCTGCTACTGTCAACAGCTGATATGAGCCTGCAACAAACCTGTTGTTTAATTATTAATTCGTCTCTGTTTGTTTGTGTTTTTGTTGTTTGTTTGTTTTTTCTTTATTCCAAAATTTTATTTCCTTCAGACTGAATAAGAACTGATTAATTAGGTTTGGTTTGGTTCAGCAGAATTATTTCAAAAGGCAAATTACTGAAACTGGCCTTGGCAAAAAGGATGCTAACCTTAACTAAATATTTTGTTGCACAACCTTTTGAGGCAATTGCTGCCAAATCAAGTGGTTTCTCTGAGACGTCTTTACTTGTCAACAGGTATTTTGGCCCACTCCTCATGATCAAACTGCTCCAGCTGTCTCAGCTTTGAAGGGTTTCTTCTCCAGACTGCATGTTTCAGCTCCTTCCACAGATGTTCAACAGGATTTAGATCAGGACTCAGAATGCCACTTCAGAATAGTCGATTGTTTGGTTCTTGGCCATTCTTGGGAGTTTGTCGTTGTGTGTTTTGGGTCATGATCTTTTTGAAGGACCCATGACATTCTACCAGAAGTGTTGTGGCTTCTCAATATGTACTGTATTTTGACAAATACCACTCTTGCTTTTTGATAAATTGGTGTCCTTCTCAGTCATCTTTTATTTAGTCCACTTTGGCTCAAACAGACCAATGGTGTGATCTGACACTGATGAACCTTAATCTTGAAGTTCATGTCTAATCTTTTTGGAAGTTGTTCTGGGCTCTTTGGTTTCTATTTGTATAATCCATCTCTTCAATCTGTTCAGTTCTGATTTTTAGTTTTAGGATTTGATCCAGAAATGATTTTTGATTCAGAAACCAATTTTCCTATTCAAACTGTCTATAGATTCTGTTTAAATTATGTGATTGACAAGAGGAAAAGCTCTCTCCTCCTTGAGGCATTGTGGAATCCAAAGTGTGCCCAAACACTAGCTTTTAGTGATGGCAGGGCTAGTTGGCTTGTTCTCCTCATGCTTGATGCTAGCGCATTTTATTCAGACAGAGGGATCTAGGTCAGGGTTTCCCCCAGTGTATTATAAGCCTGGCAGCCCGCCAGGCTTTGATGCTAAGCTCTGTTTGTTTATTATAAATACATAATTTTTTATACATGTTTTTTTCCACCCGCACCCCCAAAACCACTACCTTTACCTACCTCACCGTGCAAGGGTACGTTCGCCAACAGTGACGCAATCGCTCTGTCCCTGCCCCTGCGAGAAGGTCCCACGCGGTGTCGCATCGTGCACCTTTTGTAACTTGAGGCGTACCGCGCTCCATTCAAAATGGATGATTTCGTTGCTCTAGCAGAGCTGGTTTGCCTGTGTAAGCAGTTATATGATCCCTCTATGAGAGATCACAAAGATAGTCAAACGGCTCAAAACTCACAGAAGGAGATTACTGCTGCAGCCAATAAAAAGAAGTATTTATAGACCACAGAGGGAATAAATATTAGTCCTATGATGGGCGAATCACAACTAAAGCAAATAAATCAATGAAAGTCAGACTGAATGCTTTAAGTTTAAACATCCTCTCTGTATCACAGCCAGAAACACAACAGCTCTTCCTCCTGAATGTGTGCAGCCATATTTGATGTGACAACATCTGCTCTCTTTTTACCGTATTTCCACTGGTAACGTAGCGTACTGCCCCCTGTCTTTTCGGAGAATACTGCACCAACATAAGCACCAAGTATAAACACCTCCACCACGAGCTCAGGTCCGCATGCTGTTCGCGGAGCCCTGCGTGACTCTAATGAGCCCTGACACCGAATTTAGGCAAAAATGATTAGTTGAGCCGAAATTCAGCGGGTGGCTTTACAAGACCAATTATGGTAAGCGTTTTGTACTTAGTGAGAATATTATCCTTGTTTAACAGTAAAATGATGCTATTAAATTCAGCATTAGATATGTTTTGTTTCAAGTAGTCATCCAACATGCCACAAAAAGCACAGTACAGTATAGCATGTTTGTCAGAGTTCTCTGTTGTTATTCATTGGCCTTGACGTGAAACATGTGTTGGTGCTTTGTTTGCACTTTTTCATTTATGTTAATTTAATTTATTTGTAAATGTGACTTAGATTAGGATTCAAATTAGGTGCAAACAATTTGTGTTTATTTTAATTCTATTGTTGTTTAAAAAAGTATTTCAAAAGTGCCTTTTTGTCAAACTGTAGTTGTGTAAATATTTGGCACAAATATCTTACAATATCACATAATAAAAAGCCATACTTTCAACTTTCTGTCAACTTTATTCTTTTTTTTTACTAAATCGCGGTCAGCCGGTGATCGGCCGGCGAATGGCCACCTACCACCTGGTTTCTGGCTTCTTTTCTAGGGGAAACCCTGTAGGTGCTAACTTTTTTTGCTATACAGTGGGCGAGATGGCCTTCTACGGTGGCCAAGTGGACGCGTAAATCGATATGCAGTATACTCACAGGTAGGAGCAGCAAAGACATTCAACCTAAACTCATTTTAAAATTGATTTTTTGAGCATTTTGAATCGTTTCAGAATTCTCAGAACTAGGAATTGCGATTCTCTATAGAATCCACATTTTTTTTCCACCCCTAGTCTTTATCTTTTAAAATGCTGCTCAATCATTTTCTTTTTAATATCCTGAGACAACTTTCTCCTAAGCTTTTAGGTGCTCCATGTACACAATGATATCAAACAGAACAGTGAATACTTTTCAGACTGACTGATTACAAGATTGAACACACCTGTAATGCTGATTACAGGACACACCTTAGTTTAACATGTCCTTGTCATTAATTTCTTTTTCAATCTTTTCTAGAGGTACCATGCTTTTTGTTTCATTTGTTCTTTTGTTTGTTTTTTATTCTGTTGGTCCAAAACAACAACAACAAAAAAACTAATGACTAATTTTTATTAGTTGATTTTCAGATTATTTTTTTGGTCAGATCAGTAAGTTTCCAAATGATAAAAACATACAAACAAAATTCAAAACAGATAAAATACAACATATCCTAATTTTTATGACTGAATAATGACTGAATGCAAGTCTTTTGCCTTATCTCGAATATTAATTTAGTTTTGGAGCTGGATATCACACTGGATCCAGTTCAGATGGGGGATAAAAATGCCATATGTGAAAGGGACAGATGCAGTACAAGTCCTCTGGGATTCGACTGCTTTTGGCCAGAATGTAGCCTAGAATACCTCTTGGTTTCAATCCATATCTAATTTATCTTGGCTGCAGCAATTCTCAGCTCCTGGATAGATGCTCAAGATGCCTGAAGGGGCCAAATGGTAATGGGGTGTTTGTCTTTCCTTTTCCTCTTTGCTAAGAGAGATGTTTCAAATAAAATACATCATCTGGTCACTTGCACATGGTGCTTTTAAATGGGAAGACGAGAGTCACAGCCTCAGCCTGAAAAAGTAATACTTTTATTTCAGTGTGGTTGAGAGTATTTGGTCTGGTGAAGGTGTTAGATTGTGTTTTTCTGATACTTGCTTCGAAATCTTGTTTGTGTTGGAACTCCACTCTTTGGTAAGAATTTGTTGTGTTTGAGGAGCAGTGGTAAACATTTCCTACATTTTTTCACCTTGCAGTGTTTGCTTCATTTTATTCATCATTTGGTGTGAAATATTGCTGCTTCCATGTTATCATGTTCTCATGGTGCTTCTGCATGACTGCAGCTGTTAGTCTGTGTTCATCCGTGTGGATGAAGTAAAAGCAGCTTCCATCAACAAACTTAATAAGTACATACAAGCCAGCTGCAGAGATTCAAGGAGGCAACAATGTATTTGAAGCTGGAAAATGTATCTAAAAAGAAAGTGAAATCTGCTGCTTCGGGTTGTATTTTTCAGTGATTTATAAATGCTTAATAGCTTTTCAGAGTTATATGAAATAAAATAAAGCTCGAAAAGCACAGGTCAACACAGGAGACAAACTGTAATCTTCAGGTTATCAATGCTTTGTTTCAATTTTTGTTGGATCTGTGTATAAAACTTTCAAGTTGATATATTTTCTCACTGCCTGTACTTATGTTTAGAAGGTAATCACTGTGTACATTTTGGAAATACTGCTCCTATAACAGGAAGTTTGAACTCATTCACTAAAATATTATATTATGGTATAGTGTATATTTAGTTTCATGGATTCAGCTAGTAGTTTGTCTGAAGGATTGTTTCCTTCTTGTAGATAGCATTCAAAATATCAGGATTACCAGGCATGCTCTGCAACTGTTAATAGTTTTAAGGCTGATTATGGATGTATTTCCTAAGTGAAGAGGTCACAGTGTCATTGGATGTGCCAAGAGGTTGGGACCTGAAAACATAAAATGATGTTTCTCACATAAATAGGCTGCTAACATAACATTTATAATAACATAACATATGGTTACGTTATTATAAACTTTAGCTGCAAACAGCTTGGTAGTAATCTCTTTTCCACATCTCACAAACACAGATGACACATTCAGATGCTGTGGGTGGGACAAACTGAGACAGGCTACAAAGCAGACAGAGCCAAAAAACACATTTTCAATTAGTTTATTAAATCAAAAATCAGATCAGACAAAGTCACTATTCACATAATTGGAGAAACTGATGAAAATTGGATTTGATTTTCATCCATGCAGATAATTGGTTGACCCCTGCTGTTACTGCACCAGTTATGTTCTGTCAAAACAACTTTAGCAACACAAGTTTAGCACAGATCGAACTGATTGCATAAAACAAGGGTTCTCACAAGTGCACATCACACACCCTGCCGAGGCATCAGTCAGACAGCCACCGGCAGTGAGGAATGAGCCTTCATTACAGAATAGATTGCTGTGGACAAAGAAGATGGATAATAACACCATCCAACAGTGGGAACAATAGAAGGAACATGCAGCCTGCAGCCTGACAAAAATGCTTTGTTACAGTGATAGCAACGTTTCTCCACTATATCTCTCCTCTTCGTCAACCCCACCCCCTCACCCTCTCAACTATATCTACATTTCATTTTCTCACTTCGTTGGGGGTCCAACGCTGACTCTGGAAAAAATGAGAGATTTGTTTCCTGAAGACCAAACCCCATGCAAGAGTCTTCACATCTCAAGCCCTTCAGCACTCTCCTCAGATGACCATTCATGCATTCTTCCTTTCATCTCCTCATCCTTTCCTCCCTTCATCTCCACATCCCTTCACCCCTTCATCCCTGCATCCCTACTTCCCTTAATCTCTACATCCTCTCCTCCCTCCATCCCTCATCCCCTCATCCCTTCATCCCTTCATCATTAAAACTTTAAACTTTCATATCTTGGCGTGGTCCTTGCTAGTGAACAAGAAAAAAGACCCCTTCAACAAATTTAGTACAATTCCAGTTCCAGCAGCAAAACTCTTCAGGTTCACTTCCATGATCTTGGCCCATCGAGTTTTTGTCTATTCTTCATGACCAAACTGCTGCAGCTGCTTCATGTTGAATGGGTGCTGCTTGTGTTCAACAGTCTTTAAATCAAACCGGAGAGTCACAGTTGGATTGAGGTCTGGACTTTGACTGGATCAGTCCAGGGTATTTAAGTGTTTCTCCTAAATCCACTGGAATGTTGCTTCAGCAGAGTGTTTAGGGTCATTGTCCTGCTGAATGGTAGATCTCTGTCCCCACCCCGAATCTCTGGAAGATCAGAACAAATTTCATATAGAAATTTCTCAATATTTTGCTTAATTCAGTTTCTTTTAACCCTGACCAGTTTCCCAGTTTCTACTGATGAAAAACATCCCACATCATAATGCTGCCATTACTATGCTTCATTGGATAGGTGATGTTCTCAGCATAAGGAGAAGTATTAAGATTTGTGTCTGACATGGTGTTGTTCTTGATGGTCAAAAGGTTCAGTTTAGTTCAGGTTTGAAACAAAGACGTTTAAACTTACTTTATTTTTCAAACTGAAATTGTGTTAAAAATGGTTGTCAAAAATTAAAATATTTCCAAATATCTCCAAGTTGTTTGAATTTGCTAACAAGTAGGGTCAGCTGTTAAGAACCTGCTCCAAAGTAATGAGAACAGAACTCAATGGAAGCTTTTATGCTTTTTTCATTATACACTAATTTCTGTCTGTTATTTTAAAAGTAATGTTAAATAGGTGAGAACAGGCATTAAGAGGGAATGTCAACTGTGTCTCTTACAAAATCATTGTTTCAGAGTTAGAACATTGTCTGACAAAACCTAAATATATCTTTGACACCAGCTGTGCTTTCACATCAGATAAACGGATGTTACAGGAAAACAAACTCTTATTACAGATATGTGTTGCCTGCAGCTTATAGTGACTCGAAGTGGAAAATTAGAGGTGTGGTAGGTTGTTGATTATGAGTTTATGGTCCAGAAATGTGAGGGGTGGTGAAGGATTTAACAGAATTTTATTAACAAATGTCAGAACTCTAATTGTACAAACAGAAATCCATCCAACCATGTGTGGTTTGGTCTTTATGACAAACATAAACAGCTGCTGATGTAACAATATGCCAGGGTTTCCCCTTGTCTCTGATCCTGTTTCTGGGATTCATAAACACGTTCTTAAGGCACAGTCACAAAGGAAGGTTTCATTTCTCCTTTTTGCTGTTGATGTATTCTGTTGGCATCTTCAAGCCATGATTTTCAGTGTGCACTGGGGTGGTTCACAGCCAAGTGTGGCCCGGATGAGAGTCAACTAATCTAAGTTTCAAGCTATGGTCCTCAACTGGAGAAATGTGGAATGGTCCTTCTGGATTGGGGATGAGTCTATGCTTCAAGCAGAGGAGTTCAAGTCGTGTTTATGAGTGATGGTAGGACAGAGTGGGAGGTGGATCCATGGATCAGTGCCTCATCTGCTGAAATGAAGGTGTTGCTCTGGTCTGTTGTGGTGAAAAAGAAACTGAGCCAAAACAGAATCTCTTGATTTACTGGTCCATGTAGGTTTCCATCCTTACCTATGGTCAGGAGGTATGAATTATGACTGAAAAAATGAGATCCTGGATTCAGATTACTGAAATGAAATTCCTCTGTACAATGATCAGGCTCAGCCTTAGAGACAGTGTATGGTTGATGGAGCTCAATGTAGAGCTGCTACTCCCCCACATTGGAAAAAGTCATCTGACATGTTTTATGCATCTGATTCGGATTCCTCCTGGGCACCTCCCCTCTGGAGGCTAGGACAGACCCAGAACTTATTGGAGGAATTATGTATTCTTTCTGGCCTGGGAACACCTTGGGATGTCGCAGGAGTTGCTGGAGAGTGGTACTGTGGGAAAGAGATATCTGGGTTTACCTCCTGGACATATTTCCTCTGCAACCCAACCACAGGTAAGCAGATGAAAGTAGATAAATGGAAATGTGACAGTATTTTCACTTTTTTTTTTTTTGCTTGTTAAGGATAATTCACAGTTAAATTAAAGAAACTACATCAGGATATGTGAAACATGACCCAATCTCTGTACAGAACTTCTGGCTGCAAAACAAGAATGGCAACAACAAAATAGTGAAAGTATCATAAAAACATGAGTCAAAGTTAAAAAAAGAACAATAAAACTCTAATAACAATTTCACTTAACCCTACTGTGGCCTTTGGGTCAAATTGATCGAAGTTACAAGGGTTTCTCTTTCTCTCTTCATTTAGGAGGGTTCAGAAACTCCTCAGGTTTTGGTTTACTGGTTAAGGCTTTTCCACAGTGAAACATTTCTTTCTCTCTACACCTGCTGAAACAGTTTAGAGAATCAATGAAACCTTTACACTGGAGGATAGGTTGGACACAGCGACCTTTAAAATCCATGCCATTCCATAAAACTTGTTTTGCATCCCCCCGTTTGCTTTGTGTTAGCATTTCAAATCTGCATGTTTACATCAGAACTGTCCTTGTGTGCAGCACAGGAAGTCTGGACTAAACTGGTCAGATGTCAGAAATCATCTCTCAACCTTTTAAACTGAAGAGGAAAGTAGCTGGAAGGGAGGGGGAGAGAGCATAGAGGTTGAATGGACCTCATCTTTTCTTCTCTTGTGTTTCTGGCCTCCATCCTGTCAGAGCATCCTGTCTGTAGTATGTAGAGCATGGCTAAGTCGCATCCTGACATGCCACATCTAATGCAGGTGATTCCAGGGGCAGAATGCACTCTTTTTATTGCACAGTAGAAAAACTCTAAAATCTGTTCAGTCCTGAAATGTGCAAAGCTGCAGCTTTTGTATCATTTGAATGTGGGTGTTAATTTTTCACAACTTTATTCAGAGGAACCTCCATACTGGGTTTATGTGATATTTCCAGCTCAGCAGACAAGAGAACAAGGAAGAAGAGAGAGAGAAAGACAGCAGGGTGTTTTTAACTCACGCTCATCTTACAAATCTCAGAGTTTTAGGGTTGCTAAGCAACAGAATCCTATTACTGCAGCTCATATGATGTGTATGTGTGTGTTTGTATTAACACACCTCTTACTAAGTTTAGCTGATTTGCGTGATTAGTAATTTGCATTCATAAACCTAACAGAGGATAATAACACAATAATTTAAAACAAAGATTTATTTTTCAGATTTAACACTTAAGCTCCTTGTTTCAGTGTTTAGCTGCACTTTTTACTTTTTTTCATCTGACCAAACAGAGAGAAAATAACAAGAGGATTTTTTTCTACATTACAAAAAGTACATTTGGTCCTCTGTCACTTCAGTGTAGGTATGTTGTTTTTATAGCTAGAGTTTTTATTTCATACGTGTTCAGTAGGAACCCTTCATACTAGGCAATAACCTCGCCACATACTCCATGACCTACATGACTTAGAATATGTCTGGATTGTGGCAAGTTTAGAAAACTTTCAGTGTGAAAGCAATCACAACGCTGCTAAGCTCTAAGCTCTCACCAAATGGGATTTTCCTGTGTACCTGAAATGCTCTCCTGCATCTGCATTACACTTCATATGTCAGAAGCACCATCCCATGATGATACTGTCACTTACATCAACACAATGGTAGGGCCTCACTCTGGTATGACTCTGATTGCATCAGGGTGCAGATATATGCTAAGACAATGCTATCATGGGTACTACATTTGTGCAAGGTTGTTTCCATGACTTTGTCAGAGTCTTGAAAATTTTATACATACATACATACATACATATATATATAAAAAAAAAATTCCCTTCTCACCCTCCGCGGGTGGTCTTTGTTTCATCCTCTGAGCTCGGGTCCTCTACCAGAGGCCTGGGAGCTTGAGGGTTCTGCGCAGTATCTTTGCTGTGCCTAGAACTGCACATTTCTGGACTGAGATGTCTGATGTTGTTCCTGGGATCTGTTTTAGCCACTGCTCCAGTTTGGGGGTGACTGCCCCGAGGGCCCCGATTACCACAGGCACCACTGTGGTCTTTACCTTCCAGGCCTTTTCCAGTTCCTCTCTGAGGCCCTGGTATTTCTCCAGTTTCTCGTGCTCCTTTTTCCTGATGTTGCAATCACTCGGTATTGCTACATCCACCACAACTGCTTTCCTCTGTTGTTTAT
>NC_051435.1:28482891-28574242 GCF_001649575.2 Kryptolebias marmoratus | reverse complement strand
CCTCCCCCTTGCCATAGCATTTGTGTTGCACCTCGTCAATCTCAAGTTGTGATAGTAGTTGCCGTTTGTGGATATTGGAACACTGAGCTACTAGTTGTTTGGCAGTCAGGGTTGACTGGGGATGTCGAAGTAATTCTTTGCATGTAACCTCTCTGACTAGGGTTACTTGAGTAGTAGCATTCCAACAGATCCATGTTTTCACCTCTCATCCATTTCCTCCGTCTTGTTCCAGTAGCCCATTTTTCATCAGGGTGCTCTGGTTCCCCAGCACCTGACGCAGACCTTGTTTGGCCGGGCGATGGTATGAGGTAGGCAGTAATTCAAAGGGTCTTGCCTAAGGACCCAGACTGGATAGCTCAATTTCACTGTTGTATCTTTGCCCTGGATTTGAACCCAGGTCTCCTGGGTGAAAGTCTGGTGACTTACCCTAAATATATATATATATATATATATATATATATATATATATATATATATATCATTAGTTGCGCCAATTGTAAAGATGGCTGTATTTTCTATCAGCCTCGATCAGCTGCTTCTCAGCAGAGAGGTTGAAGCAAAATGACACCACTGCAGTTCACCCGCTTTTCCACATAAACATGCCCACAACAAAGTTCTAATCAGTCACACAATGGTTGACACATACCCTTGAGAGAAATAGTTCTGCCCAGACCTTGTGTTGAGAATGGGCCTTTGGAGCTCCTAAGAGAACAAAACGGTGTAATTTTTGTCACGCAACTACATCAGTCACTTCTCGCGGAGTATAAATACAGCTTAACAGTGCAGCGTGGACATAATGGGGTGATAACCTTAATGTGAGGCCAGGGTGGTCAGTACTGCTTCAAGTTCTGGACAGCCAAGTCACAGTGGTTTTTGCAGGCTCCATGTCATGGATATACTGCCACCACAATCTTCCATACGCCACCCAGACTTCAATACAGTGCCATAATGATAGAAATCCACCACATGCAAAACGTTTTGTGCATGCTAAAAACCATTGTGGACCTATCATACATATAGGGGAGCCCACATTATTGACTATACATACCTGAAGACCCTGTCAAGACCCTGCAAATACTGGCTGTTTTTTTGCTCAGAACAGGTTCTTTTGCTGACAATAATCTATTTACATCTATGCAACCCAGTCCAACAAGTAAACATGACAGTAAGAGGAACCAAGGATGTGTGGACTTCTTATTATGCACTTCTGCATTAACTCATTCAGACAGAGGGAAGAAGGCAGACTGTAAAATACTCAACATTGTTTTGCTGATTAGGTGGCACAGGGTTTGCTTCTGTCTGTGTCACGTGGTTTGAATCAGTTGTCAAGATCCAGTCTGTCTCAGTTGGTCCATTCCTGTAAAGATTTGTTGGTGCAATCTAGTTTGGATTCACTTAGTCTGAGTTTGGGTCATACGATAATAAAGTATCTACAGACTTAAGAAACTGTAGCTGTAAAGTAGCTTAAACTTGCTAAAATTAGAAACTGTAACTTGTAATAGAGCTGAAAAAGGTTGAAAGGTTAGCATTAACATTTTGAGACTCAGAAACTTCCCTTTAGAAACTCTGAAATGCAAAAAGAAGAGGCCATTATTTAGACTGCTTACTCCTCTACTTTGCATCTACTTTGTGCAATTTACTGAAGTATTTCTGTCAACAGATAGGTTCTGGTTAACAGTAGTGAGAGGTTAACAGCAAGTTTAAAAGTTGGTATGGTCCATTTTAGAGGTGTCTGAAGAGCCTGCCATAATCTATTCAAACCCTCATTAAGGGTGCTAGTCTATGAGCACTGAGAACCTGCTATTGCTGCCCATTATTTTTCTGTTTCTGTACTGTTATCACTACGTGCTGGATACACTGTGTATGTTAACGCAGATCAACAGCAAGCCAAACTCAATTTTCATGAGCCAGGAAACCAGGTCTCTCAAGTTTTGATCTGAGCTTGGAGTGAGATTTTGAGCTGCCAGAAGTCGTTAGATGACGTCATCACCTAATTTGCATATTTGGTGATGTTGTTCAAGCTGCAGGAGAGAGGAATATCAACATTGGCAAGACAAGAAATGAGTGAAAAACAATCAAAATATGTTTAGAACTACAAATTAACTTTTTGAAATAATTTTATAACTTTAATGCTTTGCCTGATCCCACACTACATAAATAAGTTTTGTTAGAATATCAAATTTCACCAAAAGACAGTTTTGTGTTGTGGAATTGCCAGCTCTACATTCAACCCTCCTCTTTTATGTGGGGTTAAAACCACAAGGATTTATATTAGTGCCACAGAGTGAGTAAAAAAAAAAACAATACATTAAAAATTATATTTATATTATATTTACATTCTGCTTTATAATGCAGGGCGGGATCAGAGGCAGCTTTGCACACGAATGATTTATTTACAAAGTGGAGATGCAGGGATGCCACTAACTACTTTCTGAGGGATATGCAGACACATTACAGCCCCCCCTCCCTTTTTTCACCTATGTACGTAAATAAATCTTATTTAATCATGGACTTTTAACATATACTACCTGATCTTGGGTATGGCCCATCAGAACATCTCTGTGGGTCATTCTCCACCATGAACTGCCTCAATGAGTCCCCCACTTCCTGTGGTAAAGGTCATTCAGATGGATCTTCAGAGTAGGGCCTTGCCCCAACCCTCTCCTTTGCACCTCTCTGTTCCGCTCCCTCATCATCATCATCTTCACCTCTCTGTTCCACTTTCTCCTCTGTCGTGATTGACTTTTCATCTGCCTTCACTAATTTTCCCAAAATGACTAGCTGAGTTATTCCTATCCTATCTCTGCTCTCCTCTACAGCAGCTGATCACTGACCTCATGTCTGTCTCCTTCATCTCTTGCCTGTGTTCTTCTCTAAGTCACATGGTTAAACAAGTATTATTTAATAGCTTTAAATAAATTACACATCTTGCTATTTCACTTTTTCAATATAAATAATATTTCAGAATGAATCACCTGGTATTAAGTGGCTGTTTCTACACTTCCAGCTCATATTAGACCAACCTGTCTCCTTCTCCTGTCTGTCCTGATTCTTTCTCTCCGTCCTCTCAGCTGAATAACATGAACTTTGTGTTCAGGAGGTTTAAAAAATACAGCAGTCAAACCACATATAAAAACATGAAATCTTAATTTTAAATGATATCCTTGTTGGATATCAGTTAGTGATCAGATGCTTCATCTGATCAGACTTATCAGATTAATCACAGCAGCTCTGTAGAGTTATATCCCAGAGGAGACATTTAAACTCACAACTTTTGTAATCTATCTGATTTATGTTTCACCATCGAGTTCAACAAATGATTACTGTCTGAACAACAAAATGACATAAACAAGTTCCCTTATTTTTCCTGTCACGATCTGTTATTTTGTAAATACTGATCAGTAAACAGTTGTAACCTGAATATTTTCAGGCCTCCTCTTGATGCTCAGACAGGACTTCCTGCTGTCTTTCAACCACTTTGAAAAGCTTTTTTCAGCTTTATCCTTCTGCCTCTTCAGTTTTCTGCCTCTCCATCTTTAGCTCTCTGTCACCAGATGACAACACGACTCAAATGAAAATAATTGCGCTTCTGTTTGTGCTCGAGGGGGAGCGCGACAGGAGGGGAGGTGAAAGAGCGGAGGTGCGCCTGATCAATGACGTGTCTCTGTTATCGATCATATCATTTACACATGCGCAGACAGCTGGTATATACAGAAAATGCTACTGGATTTGTGCCACTGTGGACACAGAGTGGAGCTGGTCTCCTCTCTGCAGTGAGATTGACTACTGTCAGTGCTTGGGGAAGTGGGCGGGGCTTACGGCACGCTGCAGAATGATTGGTGCTTCCACACATTTATTCACCAAAGTCTCCAATAACACAGAAAAAAGTCACTAGATTTGTCGCTAGTGTGACGGTGCCATGAGTGATCAGAAAAGGAGTTAGCAGCGGTGGTTAGCCACTCTAACCTGAAACAGCTGTACACACGGTTGAAGTATTCCACACTGTCTCTGTATTTTACTTTGTTCATGTGAAGCCCGATTTCCACAGCACTGAGCTTGGTTTACCCTCTCATACATGAGAAAAAGCAATAAACTGGACTGCTCTGCACCTCATTGTCACCGATCTTCTTCTTCTTCTTCTATTCAAAACATTATTCGGTGCAAACCCGCAACAAAAGAAAAAGCAATAGGCGCCCCCTTGTGGTGACACCCACTCGACTTTAAGAACCAAGCATTAAAATGACTTACACTAGTCACTTTAAAAAATGGCAAGAGGGATCTGAAAACTCGCTAAATTCAATGACAAAGTTGTTGGAGCAGCTACTATTGTGCTCCAACCTGTGCGAAAAACATTGCGCTGCACATTAGTTGCTCTTCAAAAAAAAAAAAAGGTGTGCGTGTCTGTGTGTTTTTTGCGTGAGAAATACAAAGTGTGGCATGTGAGCGTGTGCACTTCACGAAATGCGTGTGTCTCACGATCAACGCGTGAAACTTGAGAGCCCTGCAGGAAACTGAGCGTCTTGCTCCTTTTTAATGGTCTTTTTTGACAGCTTACAACTCTTACAATTTTTGCTTAAAAGTGAGTGAAAACTACAAAATAAGCATAAAATAAAATATGCATCAGCAATTTGTTATGTGAAATAAATGCAAAAAATGAAATGCTAGTGCCAGAAAACATACATAAGAGTTAACCTTAGCTGTTGCTAATAATAAACAGTCGTTCTAGCGATCTTTTCATATGCTAATTAGATCGTTAGCATTACCTCTGTGCAAGACAAGTTCCCAGGATAAGGCTACTTCCTGGTACAAACACATTCACAGAACGATCTCCATATTGGCTCTATTAAAACACACAATATTAAACAGAACATAGAATAGACTTACAGCCGTTGCTTTTTAAGGTATAAATAAATATTTAAGCTACAGGAGGCGAAGTTTGCTTGCAGATAGGCTGGCTTTCTCTGTAAAACATCTTCACAACTGACTACTGCTTCTTCTACACATAATGCATTGCAACCAAACGATTCACCTTCAAAATAAAATGCAAATAAAGCAACCCTGGCTGTATAGAAGTTTTCTTAACTAAATAACCATCTTTTAACATGAATTATTACAGATGGATTATTATATATGTTTATCACTTAAATTATTATGAACTATTTTTAACCATTAGCCTTGGGCAGAACAGTTTCCATCATATCTTTTTATCCGCTCCTCCACACACAGCTTTGAAAAAACCTATACAAGAATTATATTCAAATGTACAGACTGAGAAGGGATAGAAGGTTGGTGTCATGATGTGGGCAGAAGGAGGCGAACCCAGAGTGCAGACTTATTTTGAAAATAAACTAATTTATTAAAATAAAAGAAAACAAAACGCTGACGTGGCAGCAAGAAGAAAACTAAATACAAAAACTGAACGGACATGAGCAAGAGACAAGCAGAACCAGACATCAGGGTGAATAGTCCAACGAACCAGCAAGTGAATGGAGGAGATGATCGGGTTTTAAACAGTAGAGGGCTATTAGGGGTAGTGGGCACAGGTGAGTGATAACACGGAGCAGGTGGAGATGGGCGTTACTGACTGAAGAGAGGTGAATAATGACAGGAAACAAAGACACAGGGCCAGACTAACAAAGATAACTGAAAACAATAAACTAAAACTGAAACATGAAGACAATAAACTGAATACAAAAACCCAAATCCTAACAGTTGGAGCTTTTAGTAGCTGCACAGCAAATGTTGTAGATTAAGTTAACAAAAGATTTACATGAACACAACAAAAAGCATCATTCAAACATTAATGGGTCACTGACTTTACATAGTCACTGTTAAATGAGCTATTTTTTTTTTACTACAAATAGACAAAAAAAAAAAAGCCCACTAAGAAACATGGAGCCATTCATCAGTTCCATAAGGAACTGGTTTAGGTTTTGGGTTTCTTAAACAAAACTAATTTACTTTTGTTTCATTTTAAAACCACAAAACTTGGTTGACTGGAAAATCCCACCAGACCACTTGGCTTTGCTGTACTCTAGCAGGAAACATTTGATTTCTTAAAACTGTAGTTAAAATTATATTTTTCTTTGAAAAATCTCTATGTTGTCAAATACTCTTTTCATGTTCATTGTTTACAGTATAAACGAGACATAACAATTAAAACAATTTCTCCTTTATATCAATGAAGAAGGTTGAGTTTTACCATGGAAACAAAGACCTGTGTATAGAGATAAACAGAGGACAGATTGAAACTGTCCAAATTGCATTAGAGTTATGGAAGGGCAAATTTTAAACTGGTTGAGCTCTACAGATCATCACAACATGCCTCTGAGAGATCATAAAGCTGCTGAATTACCATCTTTCTAGGGTAGGGATGCCATGTTGTTAAAAATGAAAAATCACACCAGCTTTATTTATTTGTTTTGATCTCATCAAACTCTGATGTTCTTGTAGAATCATTTTCAGTTTGCAGCTTAGTCAACAAATATCTGCTTTCAGGATTTTACTCCAGAAATGACGGCAAAGATCCAGACAGCATTTAGATGCTCTCAGTTCAACATTTAAGAAATATTTTCAATGCCTCTAATTCCTAACACATGTAGATTCTTTTTGAATTAACAATAAAATCAGATCAGAAAGGTTTGTAAAACTGAAACGGTTTGTGCTACATAGGTGTCTAAGTTACTGCCAGAATGACAGCTGACCATAAATATCTCAGTAAAAAAAACTGAACTCAGTCCATTGTTTTGCCATCAATTGTTGCAATTATTAAAACCTGCACTTCAAAGAATGCAACAATACGTAAGTATTAGGCCATATTAGTTTATAAATAATTGAAAACATAACGTTGGTCCTTCAGTTTTTACTACTACTAATTTCAGTGCTCATATTGAAATTAGAATTTCATAAACTTTCCTCCTGCTACATGAAATAAAGTAATGATAGCAGTATACTATTTGTCTAAACATAGCTACTCTTAATAGAATTTATTTTCTTTTGTCACTTCAAATGCTATGATGTTATTTGACACACTTTCTCAAACAATAATAAAAAAAAAAAATCAAACCTGTTTTAGACAATTAATCTGATTTGGAAGAGTTCAGATTTGGTTTTAAGGTTTCAGTTTAGATTCAAATTTAAGGTAGGACCTAATGCTGTGCAATTACTGTATGTCACTGAGTGATAACTTGAAAAACTAAAAGGTTTTTGTGTGGATTTGCATGCAGAGTACAGACAACCTTCTGACAAGGTGTTTCTTTGACATAAATGTGTATTTCCTGCCTCCTTCTTCATTCTTCAGCTTGAAGACAAGTTTAACATTCATCTCATTGCTTCCTCTCTTTTTTAGGACTGTTTCCATGATTGTGAGTGTGTGTGTGTGTGTGTGTGTGTGTGTAAGAGAGAGAGAAATCTTTAACCAACCTAAGCCTGCAGGGTTTCTGGGGATAAAAGCACACTTTCATTCACACTTTCTCTTATCTTATCCTCTAATTTTCTCAAGCACGCACACACCCACACACACACCCACAGCATGGCAGGTTATTTTTCCATGCAAAGGCTGTAATGTGTGCAGAGCTGTACGATGATATTCAGCTGAAAAGGGGGGATGGTTTAAATTTTAATGAGTTATGCAGGAGGAAGCCGCTATTTCATTGGAAACACTCGGGTGCACAGGGCAAAATCTATAATCCTCTTTATTGGAAGGAGTCTCTGTGGACGTCTTCTAGGACTGCTGCTTGTGGACGTCTCCATGTTGTGTGTGTGTGCGTGTTTGTGTGTGAGGGAGTGGTGATGGAGCTGCCATGAAATCTCATTGTTCTCATTCAGGAATATTTCCATTTGTGCACAGTGGGATAATCAGCTGCGTCTCACAGAGAGTAATAAGTCCATGATGACTTACTTCAGAATTCAATTTGAGCTGAACATTAAAAGCTGAGATTTTTCTTTTTTCATCTATATGATTTATGTATGTGGGCTTGTATGTCTGTGCTGTAATTGAGCATAATTAAAGTTACTGCTGCATTCATCCGAAAACACAAGCTCTTGTGAGGGAACAGCAACATGTTCTCCTACACCTAACAAGTCAGAATTTGACACAATTTTAAAAATGTTTCTCTCTAACAGATAACCCTAGGCCTTTTGCTCTAAAGATTTAGACACTGTAGATGTTAGTATTTATATTAGTCATCTGTTTCCTGATCCTAAATTTATTCTGATGCAAGATCAGGGGCCAAACATACAGCCAGAGTTAGAAAAACTAGATTTAGCCAGCAGAATAAAAAGTCCTGCAGCAGATGGTCTGACCCCCGCAGAGCCCTGAACTCAACATCATCCAGCACATCCCAATTCCCTTAATTGCATCCGTGTTTCCCTCACATGCATCCACTCCTTGCATCTTATTTTGTCCCAGTGAAGATGTGAAAAGCAAAATGAGAAGAGGAAACAGGGTTGCGTTCAAAGATGTAAGCCTCATGTGTGACTTAATACTCCTCAAACCAGACTCTCCTTTTAAATTTGGTAAATTCTTTATGACACACTAAATCTATACAGTGTAATTTTTCTATAACACTATAAAACAATATAATCATTTTTTTGTGTGTGTAAGACTCAACCTGAACTCATAGTTGGCAAAGTAACAGCTATGGCTTCCATAAGTATTTACCCCTTGGTATTCTTTCTATTTTGTTGCCTAGCATCATTGTATTTAAATAGATTACCAATTTCATTTTAAATAATGAACCAACAGGAAATAATCTAGAATGTTAAAGTCAAAAGCAAAACAAAACAAAAAAAGAGTTGTTCTAAAAAACAAAAAACAAACAAACAAAAAAGACCCTGAAAAGCTGTGCACGCATATCCCTTTGCTTTGAAGCCACAACAATTACCAACAGAAGCTATATAATTAGTTATAAGATAAAAGAGCTCTTGTGAGATGAGATATAGAGCAAAGCAGGCTTGGCCGAGGCTGGCGTGAGCGAAGCAGGCGTGGACCAAGCAGGCGTGAGCCGGGCAGGCATAGACCAAGTGGGTGTGACAGGGGCGTCGTTTGGCACCCTCGACGGAGCAGACTGAAGCGAGACTTCCACCCAGACCCTCGGCAAACCAAAGCTGAGCGAGGTGTCCTCTCGGACCTGTGACATGGTAATGCTGAGCGAGGCGTCCTCTCGGACCCTCGACGTGGCAAAGCTGAGCGAAGCGTCCACTCGGACCCTTGATGTTGTGAAGCTGAGCGGGCAACAGCGTCACTTTGACCTGTCAGAGGAGCTGTGTCGACGGTGTCAACTTGACCCGCCGGTGGGGCTGTGGCGACAGTTTGACCCGCTGATGGAGCTGTAGCGGTGACTGGCGGAGAGACGTCGTCAATCCCCTCCACGATGCTGACCGGCAGAGATTCGTCACCGACCCCCTCAGAGATGCTGACTGGAGAAGAGGCGTCGCCGACCCCCTCACAGACGCTGGCAGATTTGGCAGACTTTGAGGGTGGTGCTGGGGGCTCAGCAGAGGGCACAGGAAGCTCTGAAGGCTCGGCATGCTCTGAGGGTTCTGCAGAGGGCATTGGAGGCTCAGGTCGGGTCAGCCACCTTACAGTGTCTCAGTGGGGGTCGGCGACCACGACTCCCCACCATTCTGTGTCTCAGTGGGGGTCGGCGACCACGACGCCCAACCATCCTGTGTCTCCGAGGGGGTCGTGGACTACGTCGCCTCTCACTCCGGCTCTGAGGGGGTCGTGGACGACGCCTGCTCAGCTCCTTCTCCTGTGCCTCTCGGAGGGTCCCGTAGGATGCCTCCACCACGTCTGTCCGGCTCTCGCCTGCCTGGTCCACGTCTGTCTGGCTCTCGCCTGCCTGGTCCACGCCCGCTTGGTCCTCGCCAACACCTGCTGCGCTCTCGCCTGCTTGGTCCTTGCCCACGCCTGCTGCCCTCTCGCCTGCTTGATCCTCGCCAACGCTTGCCGCACTCTCGCCTGCTGCGCCCACGCCTGCTGCGCCCACGCCTGCTGCGCCCTGAATTCTTGTCACGCCGAGGACGGCGCGCTCTGGCTGTCCACTATAGCTCATGCTACACCTTGGATGGTGCCCGGGCCGCCCACCAGAACTCTCACCACACTGCGGACGGCGCTCAGGCTGCTTGCCGGAACTCTTGCCTCGCTGCGGACGGCGCTCAGGCCAGGAGCCGGAACTCTTGCTTCGCCATGGACGGCTCCCGGGCCGTCCACCAGAACTATGATTGTTTTGTTTTGGTTTTGTGTTCCCCTGGCCTTTTGCCTGTTCGGCTTTTTGTTGGTTTTGTGCCCTCCATCCTTTCTTTTTGTTTTGTCCCCCCACCACCCTCCTGTCCTAGGTTTTTGTTTTGATTTTAGGGGACTTCAGGAGCCGTCCCCTTAAAGGGTGGGCTCTGTCATAATTTTGGGGTTTTGTTTGGTGTCTTTGTAGTTCTTGTTTTGCTTTGATTGTCCTTTGGTTTTCTGTGTTCATGTCTCGTCACTATTCACCTCCCCAGTATTTTTCCAGTCATGTCTCCCATGCCCATCTTCACCTGTTAGTAATTGTTTATCTCTCACCTGTGTCCACTTACCTTCATATTCCTCAGCCTTTAAAACTGGTCTCTGTCTCTCTATTCTCCACTGGGTCATTCGGTTCTGTTCTGTTCCTTTTGTCAAATTTGTTGTGCCATGCCTTGGTTTACCTTGCCTTGCCTTTTTGGATTTTGCATTTGTTGTTCTTTGCTGCCACACCAGCCTTTTTGTTTTGTTATATTTTACTTTAATAAATTAGTTTAATTTTTCACGATGAGTCTGCGTACTGGGTTTGCCTCCGTCTCCCCCCCTTCTGACACATATTCAAGGTTGTGGGGATGTTGTGCATATAAAGAACTACCCTCCTGTGTTTTGCTGGATTTGGCTGAGAAAATGTAATTAACATTATTTGTCTCTATACCACTGACATAAATTGTTTTTTACACATCTGTTGCAGATATTCACAAAATAGGAATTAAATCACTTCTAAGCCACACAAGGTCAATAAAATATTGAAGTTGTTACAAACAAAGACGAATAAGAACATGCATATAAATCATAGTAGTGAAACACATTTATGAACGCACTAAGTGTCCCAGTAATCTGGTTTTTCTGTAACCCCCTCCAGTCAGGCTGTGTAGCTTTGATCTTTGATCTTTACATCTCTTTTCTTTACCAGGCGCCTCTTTATGATTTATTCATGCTAGTACATTGCTGTTTCATGTCATGGTTGTGCTTAAATCTACTTTATATTCATGTTACTTTAACTAGTCATTCACCAGCAAGGCTTCATTTCAGCTGGTTTCAGTGTGATTTAAAGCAGCGTCCAGTTTGCATGTCAGTAGTAAAATGAGTGTAGAAGTGTGTTTCAATAACCACTTACAGAAACAGCCAGTGTACATCGCATCAAATCACAGACACTGTCAGTCTTCATTGAACTTCAGGAAAATCCCAATCAGAGCCTTTTGCCACTAGTACCAATTTGAAACAGACCCTTACTGTTTCTGGGGAGTTCAGGCTGCTGTTTATGTCAAGAAGGACAGAGGTATTAAACACTACCCGATATATTTTAAATGGAGATTTTCTCATGTGTTTGTACCTGTCATACACATACAAATAGAGTTTTAGTGAAACTAGGAATTTTTAAAAAAGATTTTTACAGTGGATAATTTTATCAACCAATGCCAAAAGGTGAAGGTGGGCAATAATGTTTTTCTAGTGTTTGTGTGCATGTGTTTGTGTCTGTCTGTTACCAAAACATCTCATGAACCACTGGACAATTTTTTTTATGAAATGCAGAAATCAATCATTAAATGTGCATCTGCAACTGATCAACCTTTGGAGTCAACTTGACTCAAGATAGCCACATCAGTCAACAGAAAAATTACAATAAATGGATATAACTTTGTTATTTTATACATATTTGTTTGTTGTGTTAAGAAAATATCTAATTGGCTGGACTTTCAGAAACTAATTATTGGATGTACATCTGCAACTGATAAACTATTGGAGTCACATTCAAGATGACTGCTATGGCTAAGCCATCTGAACAAACACATAAATGGCTATAACAATAACAATGTTAAATCTATTAAGCTAAGATTTGATGTGATGGTAGCTGAGAGTCCTTCACAACACATACTCTAACGGATTGTGCAAGATCAGTTTTTAACACTTTGCCATTATTTCTTGTGTCAACTCTGACTGTTAGCAAAATATCTCACAAACCACTAGTCTTTTAGAGAAACCTTTAGAGAGGATGTGCACCTACAACTGATCAAGTTTTGGAGTCACCTTAATTTAAGATGGCTGCTACAGCTAAACATCCCAAGCAGTAACAAAAATGTAAAACTTATTTAAAATTACTGATACTAAACTAAAGCTTGATTTGGTTCTTGCTTTATTTGTGTTTTATTCAATGATGTATTTTCACTAAAGACTTTTACCACCAGAGGAAGTTTCTAAATTAATCAACATCATTATAAATTGTCTAATTATCCCATATCATAATCTCAACCTGTATCTCTATCTTAAAATTAATTTCAGCAGAAGATGATTATTGATTCATGTTGATTAAGACATGGGCATTTTTAAGATTTAGTCAAACTTTCAGTGCTTCCAGTCTAAATGACTGAACGGAAACTTAGTTTTTTCTTGTTTAAAAAGGTTCTAATTCCAACCACATTAGTCATCCTTTTAACATAAATACAAACACTGCTGCTTTGTTTTTTTTCCTTTAGTCTAAACTCTTCAAGCAGCACCCTGAATAGAATTGAGCAAAGTGTTTAGTTAAATAGCTTCGTCCCCTCCTGCTCCTCCTTCTTCGTCCCGGTGTCATTAACAGTGATTTATTTGGGGGCCCGCTGGAACACGGATGGTGCCAATAGGTGGGATGTGGGTACATAACCCCAGCAGCCGCCCTCCCTGCTCACTCTGCAGCACACTGTGATTGATCAACGCAACACAAAAGGCCATAAAGAGGAAACATACACAATATACACAATTAGTGGGTGTGTTTAGTTTCGGGGGACAACAGCAATTGTTACAGCAGCTCTGTGTGATGAATAGAGAGGCTGGTCTGTGGAGACCTGCATGTTTGTCTTCAAAACCTCACTCGGCTTCCAGCATTCATCTGTTAAACATGTGCACTAATCAATTTATTTTAATGAGATAAACATGTCTGACTCAGTTTTGTCTCTTTCTTCTACCGTGAATAGAAAAGCATCATCCTGTATAATATTCATGAATGAAACTTGATTTGAAGCTTGTTGCGAGCCTCATTTGTCTGCTGTAGTTTAAATCCAGTAATTATGAGGCTGTTGGATCATCACATTGGCTGAATTTAAATTCTGTTCTGCTCCTGAACACTTTCTAATTGAACCACACAGATAAGATGGCAGCAAATAGAATATTTACTAGTTGATAAGTAAAATGCAAGTGTATTGGTTCCTTGATATTAGTCAATAATTTTGGGAAAATACTTCAAATGATCATACCACATAGCACTCATTCAATTTATTTTTATTTTCATCTGTAGGGGTGTAACCATACATGTAAATCCCAGTTTGGTACATGTCATAGTTCAGTACAACAGAGAATACAAAAACATGCCAAATGCTATTCTTTAAACCAGGGGTCTCCCATCCTGGTCCTTGAGGGCCACTATCCTGCATGTGTTACTTGTTTCCGTGCTCCAACACACCTGATTCAGTGGTTAAATTACCTCTTCATGTTCTGTAGAAGCCTGTTAATCACCCATTGATTCTGATCAGGCATGTTGGAGCAGAGATTGGAGACCACTGCTTTAAACCTTTACTCTAAACAGACAATAACTCTCTCATAAACAGAGACAGAAAAACAGGCCACCCTGTGGAGGCTCCAATAGAGCAGGCCGTGTACAGCAGTGAAGTGCTTGTCAGCTGGTAACTTCAGTAAACAAATAAAAAAGTCATATTGTTCTGTCTTATTCTAAACAATGCCCTACAGGCCATGTATCAAACAAAATGTTTGATCAGCACCAAAACTGAAAAGCGCCTCTCTTTTGAAAACAATATAATCCAAAAAGGAGAGTTTGTTTCAGTTAATTTAACCTATACTTGATGGAAAATAACTAGATAACATTTTGAGATGTAAAAATACAAAGTATGAACCTGCTGAAATATGTTAAAACTCACAAAAATCTTCTCAAAGTGGTGTTGTGCTGTTTATACACAGGTGGAACTTGTGAAACACCAAGTGATGTTTAGTATTTCTCAGTGCCGATTAGACACCAGAGGACATTTCAAGGGCAAACATTGTGACCCTTTTACAGCCACCTCTCTGCCACAGCTGCTGTGGATAGATGGAAATACAAAATATTTCCTCACATATTGGTCTTCAAGCTTCCAAGTTTCATCTGAAATAACTTGCTTCTTGCTATGGTTTGGTGTTGAGTGCTTTAGATAGTATCTTCCTCTACTCCTTTTTGGTCATGGCTGTTAGAAATGAGAGATAAAAAAAGAAAATCGAAAATGTGCATCCTCTTTTAGATAAGAGTACTGATGTAGCTAATGTATTGTTTGTCTGAATGTCCTAATATCTGTTCTGTGATGGTTTGTTACAAATATGTGTGCTGTTACAGCAATGACAATGCTCAAATTTAACAAACAGTGTCTACCATTTACACCTCCTGTAGTCCTGTAGCTTAACTGCTTCAGGTTTGCTCTCAAGTTGTATTTGCACGTCTTTAAAGACTCAAGTTTGCTTTTTAGTCACAAATAAAAACATTTTTTTGTGAGAAGAAGTAACAATGACTTTAATTGGGATTTAAATACTAAAACCAGAGCTGATGCACTTCTAAAAAATTGCTGGAAAGCAGGATTTGTTTCAAGATAGTGAGAAAAACTGCTATAAAATATAAACTATCAAAAGACTTGAGGCCAGCCATTGTGAATGCTAAGCAGAGATCTTGTCAATTATCTTCAGAGCATGGTCTTTGGTGTCCAGACCCACCCCGTGACATCATACTGGTCCAGTCTGGATGCAGAGAGGAGCTGCTGAAAAGTTGGAGTGGTTCAGTCCAGTCTTGGCTGGATACTGTTCCTGCCATATGGGCCGCTCTGGCACCAGCACACTGGACTCTTCACTTGGCTGAACATTAAACAGCAGACAGTCACTCTTTATTCAGAGGCTCCTCTACAACTGTCGAACACCAATTTATTCAATGCTTTCATGTCTTTAAAAATGTTTTCTTTTTTCATTTATTTAGCAAATATTTGAAATTGCATCACTTGTCATAAAATTGACACATTCAGCTGTAAGTTTGACTTCAATAATGATGTTCAAGCTGTTTGTCTTCCAGGATGTTAAATTCAAGGATTCAAGGATCTTCTATCGTCATACCATCTCACACTTGCATGTTTATGGTACGAAATTTGGACTCAGGTCCCAGTTCAAATACTGTCAAAAGAAATGTCAACACACATGCAAAACCTGAAAGAAAACACAACAAGCACCCCCAAAGGCTGGCTCCAGTCCAAGTTTAACATCCTGCCCCTTCATGTAAAAGAATGAGACAGTTTTCTGATTGAAAAACTAAAAATACATCTTAAATGTATTTTTCCACGTCTTGACTCACCTAGTTCCTACCTTGCTGTTGTATGTTCAAATAGTTATTTTTCTAAAATGTTGAGTTATAGTTAGTTATTTAATGCTTAATAAATGGTCATGTGACTCCATGACTGTGTTTAGACAAAAAGCGGGACTTTCCTATTCAAGGTACAGCCAATACATTATTGGTACAGCCTCACATCCTTAGTACACAGACCCTGGTTCTAAAATACAACATGACGGCACTCGTAAACAAGATATTTTGGCTTTATTTTTGTATAATGGAAGCAGGCAGAGACATGCCGTCCAAATACTTAGTCTTTGGCCAGTCCAAAGGTGCAATGATTAGAAAGCGTAGATACGTAGTTTTCTTCTAACAGAAATTAGGTCCATTTGTTGTGTTTTATACTTCTATTGTTCCAGCAAATTTATTTGCTGGAACAATAGAAAAAAAAGCATTATTTTAGAGAATTTCATTTAATGCTCTCAAATTATTCTTTCTGTAATCAGAATCATATCAATGCCTTGGGAGAGGTTTCAGTTCTTCACCCCAGCATGATGGGCTCTTTGTTCAGTAATCATGCTACAAAAATCATGTTGTGATGCTTTGACAATTATTAAAAACATCTTTGCATTTCTTTTATGTGATGTTAAAATTTTAGGCTTTAATTTTTGGGGTCTTTAGTGTTGTGTTCATATCTTCTAGTTCCATTTTCTTTCTCTCTCTTTTTCTGTTTGGTTCTCAGTTAGGAAAACATTGTATTATTTCTGCCTTACTTTTTTATTGTCTCATTCTTAAAATCATTTTACTAATTGCCACACAGTTAATTGCTACATTCATTAGTTCCCTCAGTATATATTTTACCTGGTTTACTTTGCTCACCAGTTGTCATCCTTTCCAAAAGACCTAAATTTAGTTGGCCTTTTGAACTCTTGAGTTTTGTTTTTACCTCAAATATTTTAAATTTTGGGGTTGATCTTCATGTCCTCCCTGTTTTTGCTGCTCATCCTCCTCCTCGTCTTGATACGTGCTGTTGGCTTTTCCTTTTGTTTGAGAAATTCTTCCATCACTTCCTTATTATAAAATATCAGATTTTGTTTTGTTTCATTCAGTAATTATTTGTTGTTTTGATGCTTACATTTTTCACAGTTTTATTATATTTTACTACTTGTTTTAATACACTCAGGATTTAAAATTTCAATCCCATAGTAGTGTTTATGGTCTGTCTATAGGTAATCAGGCACACTTTATAAGGCTGTTTTAGTTTAGGTTGAAAACATACCTTCTAGATGTCATTGATGCTGATTCTAATGGCCTGGTTTGTATTGTCATAATGATGATTGAGATTACAGGGCTTTTTTCTGTGGGCTGGACAGCCTTTTTGTTGTTTCTTTCAATACTTTTACTGCTTTTGTTTCTCTGCTGGTTTCTGTTGCTTACCCTTGATTTAGAAAGGTCATCGCTGCCCAGCTGGTGCTCAGTGTGTGTGGGTGTGTGGATGTGTGTGTGCATACGCCTCAGGACGCAATAAATCGTACTGCGGTTTCACTGGCGACTCACCTCCTCCATCGGCTTTGAATCCAGCACATTAACATTCACAGAGTCAGTGTGTTGCTTCAGGGACTGGGAGGGTTGAGATGATGTCATGGCTAACAGCTGAAGAGATCTCAGTCTTCACATTTACTTCATTAGGAAGCTCTGAGAGCCTCTACATCAAAGGGTAAAATCTAATGAAAATCTCTGTGCTTGTCCCCACAGAAACCATCAGAGCTGAGCTGCTGCTGCACAACAGTAAGTCTGACTTTTATCTCCACAATCTTGTGTTTTCATGTGTTCAATTGATGACTCTGTGTGATTGCTTCAGTACAACAGCTCCTTAGTTTTTATTGTTGTGTTTTTTGGGGTTTTTTTGCAGACAAATAAAATGCTTTATTGCTGATTTTATAACAATGTTGAATGTAGTGATTGAGACAGCAGTGGCTTAACTTTGGCACGCAAGTCAGCAGGCAAGGTGTATTCCTTCAAGGAACGCTACATTTATATCAGAACAAAATTTCATTCTAAAAAAGTCTGCTAAATTTTAAATATATTTTTACATCACAATTTGAGCTTCTTTAGAGGCTTTGGGAATGATTTTGTGAATTACTGAAAGTTTTTTAATGTTTCAACCTTGCGTCCACATGGAAACAGAATTTTAGGACCCTCAAAATGGTAGTTCTTTATATTGAGTTTCAGAGTGAAAAAGTCTTGAAAGACCACCTTTGTGTTTATGTGTAGCCGGTAAAAATGCAACCTCTCAAAGTGATGATGCCAGAGCCTCACTTGTAATCTAACCTACACCTCAAGGATGTCCTCTCTTGTCGTGTTTACATTTCAGGCATATCCATGGCCTGGCATCATTAGTTTTTTGTGTCATTTTTGGTGTTGTGTGGATGAACACATTTCTAGAAACATTGCCATATTTATGAGAATAATTTTAGAAACTACAAATCAAAAGATTGTTTAGTAAACACCGCTTTTTGTGTGGACAAAGCCTCAGAGTAGGGTTGGAAACTACAGCTTTGGTCTGGGGTCTTTTTGGTGAACTAAGCCAAATGATTCAGATCCCAGACAAGAGCGTCAATTCCATCACTAGCTTATACTACTTATAAAGGTTTTATTGGAACTTCTGTTTTGTAGAAGACCAAGTGTTCAAGCGAACATCCCAGTAGGACTAGTTTTGACTGGTCAAATGAATTATAGCAACAGTAAGAGTAGACTTTCATTTTTTGGGGAGGTTTTATAGTGCTAAACTAGTCACTAAGCAAACATCTAGACTCTTTCAGACACATACTACTTTCCACAGCAACTGTATATGTATGAATGAGTATCATTTCCCTTACATTCTGTAATTGCTAAAAGCTAAGCTAGTTGTACTGTTTCTGCTACTGATTTCAGCTGTTCTGCTGTGATTTGTTGCTTTACCACATTTGTACAGTTTGTCAGGTACTACAAAGACAAAAAAATGAGCCAAATTCCTGTTAAGAAATCACTCAGCTTATTATGCTTTAAGAGACAGCTGACAAACCAGCATGATATCTCCAATTACTGGCCTGGAAGGAAACCTTCAAGCTACTGAGTCAAATTTTGGGTCATAAAATAGCTCATATACTATACTGTATTTGTGCATCAGCGGGGTGTCAATTGGTTTAGGTTAGGTTAAGGTATTGGTAAGTTACTGTTGGTAAATTTAACAAAACTACAAGGGTCTTGAAAATAGTATGTTGCTGTAGTAACAACCTGACTCTACAAGTACTTTGGTGTTAAACCTTACAGGATGTACTGTCCAGTTTACAATTCCAATTTTGCTCTCCTTCCCTCATAAATAAGGAGAATAAAAATTGTAATGCCTAACACTTTCAAAAGAACTGAATGCCATCATAATAAAAGATTGATCAAGCCAGTGATGCTGTGTTGGTGTTAATGGAAGCACTTCAATAGTCATGTTTTAATAAAAGGGAAAAACTTTGTTGTGGATGTTTGTTTGTACTATTTTTTTTACTTCTTTGTACTTCTGAGTGATTTTCATTTGTGCAATAAATGCAGCATGACATAGAGGTAGACCCCATAAACTCCAAAACCACAAAATGATCCAATTTAAACACAGTTTTCCATCCTATATTTTAACTTAGGGTAACTTTTACACCTTAAAAAAACAAAACTTGTGTAGTTTTATCTGGTTTTCATGCCTCTTTCTTAAACTTCATTAATAAACTTATAAAAATCTTGGTTCCTTTTTCATCATTTCCACCTGGATAATAACAAAGCACATTGTTTCACTTGGCTCAACTTTACGCTAACATTTTTTATTTGATGGTTAGACCAGGCTTTTCCATGGTTGCTCTTCCACTTTTGTAGAGTGTGTAGTTAATCAGGAGTGTTTTTAATTTTGTTGGAACAGATCGAGGACATGAAGATAATTTAACTCTGGTAATTTGAGCACACAGTTTCTCACACGGAAACACAAACAAAAGTTTATGGTAATCTGACCGTCAACACTGTTAAATCCATCTGGAATTCCAGGCATTTATGAGACTTATAGTGTGATTAGAATCATCTGTTTTATCAGGAAGCTTCATCAGTTCATTTGTCAAATGTGATTTTTATCAACTGATTCATCCTCTCAAGACCTAAGGCATCATAAAAGAATCATTTAAAAAAATTGAAAACTGTTCAGAATCAGTCTCAGAAAAGTGTGATTTTCTGTAAAACTTCAGTTATAACCAAAATCTGTTTGAAAGCCTCTGACGAGACTATTCAACTAAAATTAAAACTATTGAAAAGGATAAATCTTTGGCTCCTATTGAAAATGACTTTTCCCATGAGCTTATGAATATTTAAAAGAAAGGTGCTTTTCACGTGGCAATACCACACTGAGATCTGAATGGTCAAAACACAAATGCTTTTTTGGGTCTAAAACCTATAAACAGTGGGTCTCATCCAGTCTGAAAGGTTAAAATGACAAATAGTTGACATTTGCTCTTGGACAACTATAAAGGATGACATCTGCGCAATCACTGGCAACATTTGGCATTGTTTTACAGTTTTAATTCAGTCCCCTGGAGTAAAATTATTAGGCATTAATACAGATTCCTAACTTGTCCTGACGTTTACACTCATTCTGATGCTGCTCTAAATAATTATGATTGTGGATCCTACAGTGTTGGAAATTCTGATATCTTTTTATTTTAGTTCAGCCTTCACTACAGCAGCTGAAGACTAGCATTTCCCAGAAGTGTGTGTGAGATCTTCAGGCTTCAGAACTTGGTCATTTCTCCTGGAAAATTTGTTCAGAGATTCCTTGCTAACTCCTCTTTCAGAACCACCCCTACTCCATTTCTCTTCCTATCCACACCGTGGTAAATCAGCTTAAACCCTGCCCCAATGCTGCGGGCTTTGCTGCCCTTCCACTTGGTCTCTTTTACAAATAATACATCTACCTTCTTCCTCTGCATCATGTCAACCAACTGTCTACCTTTGCCTGTCATTGTCTCTACGATTAAAGGTGCTACCCTCACTCCTACACTCTTAACGTTCCTCTACTCCCTCTGTCTTCTGGACCATTTCTTTCCTTTGTGGTCTTCAACTAACAGTAGCACAATTTCTGCTGTGACCCTGTTTGTCAAGCACACTGGTGGCAGTCGTTGTCTACCGATTCAGTACAGTGTCACTTGGATGAGCATGTTTGTTTTGGCAAAAGTGTTTTACACCGGATGCCCTTCCTGACATAACACTCACCATTTACCCAGGCTTGGGACTGGCATGAGTGATACACTGGCTTGTTCTCCCTAGTGACTTATTTGTCTATGTGTGTTTGAGTATTTATATCAGGCTGAGAGATAACAGTGAATTGTAATGGATTCATTTGCATTCAACCTCATCTGTTCACACAGTTTCTACAGAAAAATATAGCCTGAGGGTCAGAAGCAGCTCCTAGACTGACTCCATCAATGTCCTCAGAGAAAACAAAATAACTTTATGTTAATGAATGAAAAACAAATATTTAATAAAGAATTTTCTAATTCCAGATATTTTAAACTAATTAATAAGGTCAGTTTCTGGTATACCCAGACTAAAGATAAATACTTTAAAACCAGAGGAATTTGTATTTAATTATGGCATCTTTTAACCCTCCTGAAGCCCTTGTAACTTCTGGTTCATTTGACCCGAAGGTCATGGAAAGGTTAGCCGTGAACAACATTTTAATAGTTTATCAGTTTACAGGCAGTACTTTGATATTTCCAGACAATGTTGTTGTACTCAAAGAGTTCAGTATCAGGTCACATTTTTCCTATTGTCATAACTGGAAAAAGCAGAAAAAAACATGAAAGTGTCTCCCAAAATTACTACCTGGAAGAATAGGTTTTATTTTCTTATAAACAAGGTCCTCAAATCAACGACCAAAGTTAGCAACATTTTAACAGAACAAGCCTTTTTTTTTACTTTGAGGTGCTGAAAGATAATATTTTATGTGTAACTGAGGTAGATAGAAAACTTTGCCTGTTTTTACTGAATGTGTGATCCTTTGATTGCTTCAAATACAAAGTTAATATGGTCCTCAGAAGTGTTACTCATCTCTGTTCTACACTTTGTTCTTTTCTCCTCCTTTCCTTCCTCCTATCCGCTCTTCCATTTCCACTTTTTGTAATCACGTTCTCTTCTCTATCATCATACCGCATACAGTCTTTGCTACTTTTTTGTCCATTTCCTACAGGCAGCCTCTTTATTCCTTAACCATTATGCCATTCACCATTTACCTCTTTACTTCTCTCTTCTAGTTCATCATTGTTGTCCTTTTCGTGCAATTCCCATTTTCACCTTACCACCACCCCTTCCTCCTTCATCACCTCCTTTTTTTTCTTTCTTTGAGACAGAGGAGGACGAGGAGAAGCAGCAGGGCCAGAATTTACATCTTGATATATCACTTTCCTGCAGCAGCGCAGGCGGTGATGGATGGCTTGTTGCCAGCACCACGGCGCTGCCATGAGTTACCGTGGTGATTACCGGCAGAGACGGCTACTCACTGGCCACTTCATCACAGTGACTGGTGGGGAGCAAGCCGAGAGAAGAAGGAGAAAAAGGAGAACTGAGTTTAAAAACAGAAGTGAGAAAAACACAGTTGGAGGAGAGTGCCAGAAAAAAGTATCTGTGCTTAGCTGTGGCAAAATGTAGGAGATGGCATCATCAGATAAAAAGCAGATCACATGAAAATAAAATTTTGAAAACATGAACCATTTGGGGCAGTGATTTTGATGTGATGTGATATAAACCATTTGGGTGGTACTAATAATATTTCTTCAATGAGAACGAAGAGGTCTCAGGATGTAGTGATGCGGTGCTAATTTCCCCAACAGACTCTCAAAATCTAAGTCTGATGATCAAAACTGTGAATTAGGAATGAGGAAACAGCTTTTGCCAAATTTATTTACAGTAATTCACTATAGCAGAATTCTGTAGGGAACATCAGAACAAATAGTTTGAGTTGCTACAAATTAAACTGAGCAGGAGCCATATATTTTTAACGTTGGTCTTAATATATTTCTGTGAAATAATTTAATTTCACACCGTAAGGTTCATTGTGTTCATTGTGAAAACCATTGCAAATCCACAATAAAAGCTCAAGTTATACATTTTCAAACGCACCTACTCTTCAAAGTATATTTATACCATTGTATTTTTTTTTTGTGGGGCTGTGGTAGCTTGGTGGTCATTGCCGTGCTCTTGTAATCTTATGACTGAGGGTTCAAGTCCAGGTTCCATCAGGAGTGACATCTAGTCTAAAACAAGTGTCAAATTTTTGTGCAGGTTTGCTTGCTGTAGCAATACTTGCAGAAGAGAGCAGCCGAAAAAGAAAAGAAATTTTGCATTGCACTATATTGACATCCTTTACATCATCTACAGTATCTTGATAAATTAATTACAGCATCCATTTTCAGCTTCTTAATTTTTGTCAATATAAACACTTGACACAGTATATTTAAACAAAGGTGGATGAAGATGTTCAGCTTGTGTTTAAGAGACTCATCCTACACAATGTTTGACACAGGATATTTATTTTCTGTACTCTCATTTTCAAATGAAAAATGTTTAAGAAAATGAAACACAGTTAGGGTTACACATTTAGCATTCATAGTTCAAGATTCCCATTGGGTAACATAAATGCTGCTCCACAGTGAGCACTGAACCATCAAGATCATCTAGTTTGTAACACAGGGTTGAAAAATTACTGCATTTGTAGACAGATGGATAAATGTTTAGTTTTCTAAATGACTTGTTGGGATACAACGCATTACCTCCACATCAGTACCTCATAATATGATATATAAATATGCAGTATATCGGGTATATATTGGTAATATATGCAGTTGTGTTCAGAAGTTTACATCTATTCATCATGGCCATGAATGTCACATTAATTTTGGACTTTTAATAATTTAATTTAATAATTCATTTGTATCATTCTATATACAAGGTGGAATGATTGTACAACAAATAACTTCCCCCACTAATAATTGGTTAATAATTAATTAACTCTCCTGTGGTCTTCGGATCAAAATGACCCAAAGTTACAAAGGCTTCTCTACCTCTCTCTATCTCTTTCTCTTTTGTGGACTTCAGGAGGGTTAATGCAAGTTACACTTCAACCACAGTCTTTTTGAATTCATCTACAAGCTTCTGGCTAGATATTTGACCACTGTTTTTAGCAGAATTGGTAGATTAGTTTCCCTGCACGGACCTGGCTTTTAGGAATAGTCTACAAATTATTAATCGGGTTGAGGTCGTGGCTTTGGGAAGACCATTCCATAAGCTTAACCTTAGCTTGCTTTACACAATCAGAAATCAGTTCTGATGTGTGTTTAGGATCCTTTTCCTGTTGGAACATAATATTTTGATGACACACAGAACAAGAGACAGAGTGATCATATGTAAAAAGACTTATCATGTTACTTCTCTATTTGATGAGACCAGGCTTTCTGATTGTATGGAAACAAAGAAAATTATTGGCAGATTTGTCATGGTGAGCATTTTACTTGTGTTGGACAGATTTCACTCTAAAAACATACATGTTAGGCTGCTTTCAGGCCCAGGCCTCCCTTGAAAAAGAGATCTGGGATCTCAATGGGATTTGCCTGGTTAAATAAAAGATAATAAATAAATACATAAATGAATTCCATTGTTTAGCAAGAAAGTTTGAGTGCTGTATCTTGATGCTTAAAATTAAACTCCCCTTCTGCTTTCCTCTTTGCAGTCATCAGGTCAGAATATAGAGCATTGATCAAAGCACGATGGTCTCACAGATCTGACATGTCCTCAGTGTAAAACATATAGGCACTGTACATAAAACATCACCCAGTTCAATACTAATTGCAAACAAGCTTTGCAGGTTTGATTTTCATGGATTTAAAGCTTTTGTGTCCCATGGCTGCTGTACTTAAAATAACCTGAACATTCACTTCTACTTTCCGTCTCTGTGTCTCATCCTGTGGTTGGTAATTTCATGTCTGGACTGGTTGCTGCTGCCATCCGACTGGGGGAAAATCTGACATACCCTCCTTCCTCAGACCATCGACTATAAAATCCAAGGAGAACCAGATCAATGCTGGCCAACCACTCATTTCACTGTGGGTTCAGTGAAATGGAAAATTCCAGATTGTAGTCTGAATCTGCAATGCAGCAGTCATGAAAGAGAAGGTCCAGTTAGTGAGACTTTCATGCTCTTACAAACAGACTTACTTGCATATTTTACTTTGATTTTGTCCCCTTTTCGTATAGACATTTTTAACTATTTGGGCTTAATAAAAAAAAGGTGCTGTTATGGTTCACATGGCATGTCTTCCAGGTTTTTTTGAGCTACTTTTCTTGTCTCTGAACAGTTGCGTTCATTTTAAAGCTTGCTTGTCAGAAGGCGGGGAGACGGAAGCGAACCCAGAACGCACTCATCATTTTTAAAAAGAAAAGTAATTTATTAAAGTAAAAATTAGTAAAAACAAAAAGCTGGTGTGGCAGCAAAGACCAACAAACATATAAGGCAAGGTAAGGCAAGGTACAAGTGGGAAAAACAGCCTACAGTTTTGCAAGTCGTGCACACAAATGTAAGACATGATTTTCAATCATTGGCTGCACAAAATCTCTTTGGCTCATTGGTCGTTTTGCCACCAAAACTCAGAATTCAGTGACACTGCAACTGAACCTATCATGCCAAATGAGCAGTGTTGGCTCTATGAAATAGTTACAACTCATTTTACCATCTGTTTTTGAAGTTGGATGTTGAATGCCAGATATTTTTTAGCGTATTTTTACATTGTTGTATTGCTCCTAACTCAGAATTTTTCTGGTGTTCATAAATAAGGTTTATGTGTGGTAAACATTCAGAAGTCTGAATTGTATTCTTCCTCTGACTACAGCAAGTGTCAGCTGAGATGTGTTTGCTGGTGAATAATTTACCACGGCGTGGTCCAACCTTGAGCTGACCTGTATGTTCTGAACATCCGTTGCTGTTTCTGCTGCCACCTCATATAATATCTCACTGGGAACATGTTCACTCACTGACAAGGCTGATCTTCACACAGACCTGTGTGTCTTTGTGGGTAAACTTGTCTTCCTCTCCTGTTCAGTGCATTACAGCAATACAAGGAGACAGCCGCTTCAGATCAGAAACACGGTCATGCAGAAGAATTAAAACCATGTTTACAAACTGTAAAATATGCCAATATATTTCGGAAAGACATATCTTGTATATGTGAGACACTAAATGGTTTTGGTTGCTTTTTATTTCTCTTTGACTGGTGATAAACAAACTGTAGCAACATGCTGCAGCCTTTGTAAAGATGACTCATACACATCTGTACTTGATGTCTGGCATTGTGTTCACAATACAAATTTTCCCATCAAAGCAGCTTTAGCTTTGCTGTTTAAACTGACTATAGTAACATTACCTTATTGACAACAAGCTACTGTAAGCAGAGAGACTATTGATTGTCATTGGTCAAAGGGAGTTGGGTGGTTTCCATGATGAGCTCAGTGAAGCAGCTGTGTATTTGGTTTTTCCCAAAATGCCATTTGAACAAACAACAGTTCTGTTTAAATGTCAAAATGAGATGAACTGAATAAATGAAACAAAATAATATATAACCCTTTGATGCTGTGGTGAAGGTTAGATTAGATCTAACTACAGAAACAAATTCATGAGGTATCGGAAAGGGTACAGTTTCTTGTTAGGATACCTACATATTCAAGCTGGATTAAGTAGACCCTTTATTTTTTTTAAATCAGAAGATTTTGTGATTTGTTACTACATTCATTGGTTACCTTCGGGATAAGGGATTGGGTGGTGGGATTGGTGTGCTAACATTTGTAGCAATTACTGAATGAAATAACTACTGCTATTTAATTATATTCGAAAACTCAATAAACTGTTTTTACCTAAAGGAAAATAAAAAAGAGACAGTTCATTAAAGGTTTAAGTACTGATTGGAAACAAAAACTATTCAGTCTGCTGAACATCACTTGATAATAAGGTGGAACTCTGAGATTGTTCATACACTATAAATGTGTTTTTTTGATAGTTAGGGATGAAAGACAGATTTGCACTTTTCCTAAAAGACTGTAATCATCCAAATTCAGCACTATTAAAAAAAATTTCTAATAAAGTAACAGACAAGATAGTAACTTTGTGTTTTCTGTTGAATCTTTCGTGAACTTGATTAGGCCATTTTTCAACTACATTTTAATGGTAATTGAACAGATTTATTTTAGGATTTTTGGACCTTTAATGTAATCAAACAAACCAATCCAAATCTTTGACAGTTTTAACCAGAACCAATGTCAACCCCTTCAGGCAGGATGACGAGCTCACTATGCTCTGCACAACCTACACAGTCTATTAGAATATGGCTGGATTGCAGCAAATTTGGAAAACCTAAGTCAGTTAAAGACAGTCACGATGCTCTTAGTAGTCTCTTACACTTGTAGTTCTTGGAAAACAGGCTTTTTCTGCTATTTCACTCACCACGCTCTAAATGTTGCAGGCATGTTCCCATGTTACAAACTTTTCACTCTTTTAGACCACATCAGAATACATCTACATGTGAGAAGATCACACCTTGCTAGCACAACGAAACTGCTAAGAATTGTAGCCTAGACATGAGGCCAGCATAGCTAGTCTTGCTTTAACTTCTTAACTGTCAAGCCACACTGGTGTGTATATGTCCCATGTCATCAAGCCACTACCATGCTCCCCCACGATTCACCCAGGACTCAGATACACTGCCACCATGATGATAAACCACCACAACCTTACTATAGAAACGTTGTGAATGTTCAAAACCCTTCATGCTCTACCACTTGTATTTGTGGCAATCTGCCTTCAGCTGCCTGTCTGACTTCTCCGGTACTCCTGATTTGCCAGCCCTTTAATTACTCACAACTGCAGCTCGTCGTCATCATCCTGGCCCAGGCTTCTTAAGGCAGTTGGAGGGAGCTGTTCCCCGCTGAAGCATCGATTTCCATTGGGTAATCCATCTCAGCCTGAAACCTTTTCGTTAAAGATACGTTGTTACTTACCCTGCCTCTCTGTGCACCTCTTAGTGTTCCTGTACTGCGCCTCCCTCCACTCACCTGGAATCACTTACCTGGGACCTCCTGTTGACGACGCCTGGAACTAGCTGAATCTGGCAAAGACCTACTTACCTGAGTACCTTACCTGCATCCTCCGACGTGGACCCCACCTTCACCATCTTGAACCCTGCACCGTGTAAATACTCACTCACGAGGTTCTGGAGCAAAGCCTGTCTGCCTCCCACGAAACACCTTCACGTATTATGTAAATACTCACCTGAGAGACTCACCTTCACACCGCACGCAAGTTAGCTTCCTACGCTAATCCTTCGAGCCGCCTGCCTATAGACTACTGGACTAAGATATTAATTTGAGTTCTTCTTCTTCCAGATTCCACTTTCTTCGCACAAATAAAACTTTCTAACTAATTACCGCTGCCTGTGTTGTTCGTTACCTGGGGACTTGCTGTTGGCTACTAGTAAAATCGTGTCAGTATTAAGGTTGTAATAAGGAGCCTGTTAATTTTTAATACACACCTCAAGACCTTGCAAAGACACCCAGTCCTAGTTCAGTTTGCAGGCCTCAGTTTTGGGGTTTAGAACAAAACTCTCTCACTGATGCACACTTAAACCTTTTTTCTGCTACTAATTCAGGAATAGACTGATTGACTATATGCTAAAGTTATTGCCTGTCAGATTTCAGATATACCCAAGCGAGCAGTTCGGCCACAGACAGACGCAGAAACCAGCAGGTAATGGGAAGTGAATTTATTTACAGTGCAATGGGATATTTACAGAGGGGAACCGGAGCCAGGACCTGAGGAGCAGAGAATGAGGCGAGTATGGGATCGGTGAGCAGAGGAACAGCAGGTATGGCACAGGTAATGTTCCTTGTGGTAGTTCTTACTGAACAGGTATGAGTCCAGAACACAGAAGAGATGACGAGATTGATCCTTGCCCAGCGATGGTTCGGTGTAGGTTCCAGAGAGCGGGTCCAGGTGAGGTGAGTATTTCCCGAGTGCAGGTAAGGTGACGATTCAGAAAGCGACTGACCAGTCTTGAAATCCAGGAGGCAGTAGTAGCAGGAACAGGCAGGTTCAGTTGAGCAGGTGAGTACTTAATTAGGCGGCAGGCAGTTGAAGGCAGACCAGACTGATTCCAGATGGGCAGGTAATCCTGAACACAGGTTTGAAGATACAAAAACAGACTTGGATTACAACAGGGAGCACACAAAAAAAACACAGCTAAGTCTCTCACAGGCTCTGCACTTTACCGCATGGTAAACAATGCTCCAGCACTGGTCTGGTTTTCACTGCAGCCTTAAATACTCCTCTAACTCCCATCAGCCTGATCCGTCACAGGTGTGAGAGGAGTGGTGATGAGGCGTCCGTCACCAGCTCAGGAGACGCCCACCAGGAAGCACTCACACACACACAAACCACCAATCACCACATTGCCAAGTGTAAAAGAAAAGTCAGTAGCAATTCAAAGTACAGTTCGGTACATACCAGCTACATACCTAGTACTTACTGGGTACATAAAAAAATACCTGGTGCTTATTGGGTACATACCTGACACTTACAGAGTACGTACCTAATACTTACCAGATACAGGGCTGTATATCTCTACCAAGAGGTTTTGTAGTCTCTATATTTGCTATGGCGGTTTTAGTACTTTTCTAAGTGTAAAACAGTTTTTTTTTTAAATCCATAACTAATAAAAACGTGTTTCTTTTTAACAGCAGTCTCATATTAATAGTTGGTTTCTGCTTTGACACAAACATGTGTAATATCTCACCTCATAAATACCAGGTTATTTTTCACACAGAAAGCTCATCTGCAGGGTTTTCATCTTTTGACAAAATGATGTTTTTCCACTTGCCATCTCTGATAAAGCCACAATGAAAAATGTCTGAGCATGCATGCTGATTGACAAATGGGCCGAGCTGATGTGTGATTACATACAAAATGTAACAACAGCACTGTGCCCTCATGTCTCATGAAGAGTCTGTCTGCATAGAAGGAAGCAAAAGGAGCTTTTCTTCTACAGGAGGAAGCCTTATAGCCTCCTGACTCAATGCTTCTTCTGATCTCTGATCCTCCTGTACTTTCCCCTCCCCTAAAGGTATCAGGGTGTTTTTTTTAATTGCTAATTTGTATATGATGAGAAGTCACTTCCTGCTCTTTGAATAAACCCTGCTACGCAACACTGCTTCCATTAAAAAATCACCAGAGACAGATCTCTGAAGGTCCTTGTGTGTGTGATGTCCTTGCACTGCAATCTTTGATCTATGAATTTGTAAGCAGCAGAATAAAAACTCTTCAGTGACTCTTTTTATGTATTTTTATTTGTCTAGCTCTGGACGTTTTTTCATTTGTCCGACTTCACATAGATCAAGGGTGTCAAACTCCATTCCTCGGGGGCCGCTCTCCTGCATGTTTTAGATCCATTTAAACAGCTGGTTTAAATGGATGACTTGTTGCCATGCTCCTGGAGAACTTGATGGTTTGGTGAGGAGGTAATTAAACCATTTGAATCAGGTTTGTTAGAGCAGAAAAACCTAAAACTCCCAGGACAGCGGCCTCTGAGGCCTGGAGATTGACACCCCTGTCGTAGATGAATAACTTGTATGAGCACATCCACAATGCAAACGTGTGTTTCCAGGTGAAGTGATGCTGCAGCGAATACTTTCAGTTGTTTGTGTGACCTCATACCAAGCCAGCTGAATAAACTTGATTGTTTTTCAGTGTTTTCAGAAAGCAGAATAACTCTTTGCTCACAACTGAAAAGTGTCCCTTTGCTGATAAGAAATAAAAGTCCGCTGCTCATATTTTCTCTGCTTTCCGGCTATTCCTCACCAATAAAAACCTCACTGTGATGAAGCTGCATTCTGTTTTTCTTTCTCTGCATTCGAGTTTATTCACCGCTGCTTGTTTTAGAACACCAGCTCCTCTGCAGCATCAGTAAACTGTGGGAGGAAACAAACATAAGAGTGGAATGAAGGCTGTTTCTCTGGGTTTCTCTGGGAATTGTCTGATTCCAGAGTATAAATTGACAGATAATTTTTAAGGCTAAAATCCTTTCTTTTTTACCATGCTTTAGTCATCTTCATAAAAACCTTTTTAACAGTTCACACATATTTTTCCCCACATCTACTTTGTATATTTAAACAAAACTCTGTGTCATTTCCTTCAAAGAAAAAAACAAAACAAACCAAAAAAACCTAAAAATGTCTCATGAGGTTGTTTTAGAAAAGACAATAGTCTCAATCTTTCATATTCTCAGACAGTTGCTTTAGCTTATTGAATCCTCCTGTGTGCCTTTCTTTGGAGGCATTTTTTTCAGCTGAAGAAAAATGTGGGGGTAAATTAGGATTAAGGCTGAATCTCATTTTTTATGGTACACCTATCTTTTTCCCTCCTTCTAAGAACTAGTAAAATTTCACTCTATTCTGTGATTGGACAGGTGTGGTGTATTTACTTAGTTACTTTATAGGGCAAAATTAACTAGATCAAAGTGTAATTTCAGCCACCAAAAGAAAAAAAAAAAAAAACTAAAATAGCTTGACCTGAACAAGGTTTTACCTGATTATTGAACTAAATTGAGAGAGAATTAACCAGAGACAGAAGAATGACTCAGACTGATTAGATTTGTGTTTGCTCTTTTCTTTGCTTCAGGTTTAACTGAAAGGAAATGTGCAGCTGATTTGGGGTACAGACTTGGCTCTAAGATTGTGGACAAAGGCAGTTGAAGATAAGGATCTAGAGAATGCGACTTTGTGAGGGTCCTCACAAAATAGAAATGAGTGTGTGCTGCAGTCACAATTCAAATAGTTGAACTGACCTCAGTCTTGGCTGTGAAATTGAGGTTAACTCACATTTAATTCAGTCCACACCCTCCTCTGTGTCGTTGCCTCGCACTCAGATGAACGCAGACTGTTATGTCAAACTGAAGGCTTAAACATCTGGACTTCTCATTAGATTTCTGGATGCAGCTTCATTAAAACTGCTGTAGTGTCATAAGTTTTATTTTTTCTTTCACTGTATGGTTTTAGCACATTTTGAAAAGTTTTTTTCCAGTTAGAAATGGAAAGAAATGTAATGCCTCAGTTTAATTTGGGAAAAAAATTAACAAATTAAAAGTTGAACTCTAAAAGGAATTAAATAAAATATAAAAGTCTTATAACTTAATTAACCTTACAATTTGAATTGTGAAAAAAAAATGTCCTGAAAACTTTGAGTCTAAACAGGAACAACTGTTTAATAACTTCTTATTCCTTAGTTTTTTATGTAAGCCTTTGTAAAGCAAATAACTTTTACTTGGCAGAAGTCTTGTGAATGAGGCATGGCAGAATGGAGCAGGAGATGGGTGTTGCAACACAGACTGGGTGTTGCTCTTGTTTGTGGTAGCGAAGGACCTGAGCTGAAGTGCAAAACTCTTGATTTATTGGTCTGTCTGCATTCCATCTGTCACCTATGGTCATGACGTGTGGATCATGGCCAAAAAACAAGATCTTAGATACAATCTGCTGTAATGAACTTTTTTTGTAGGATGGCTGAACTCAGCTCAGACACCCCAGGGCAGCTACCTCTCCCAATCGAAAGGAGACAGCTGAGGTGGTTTGGACATCTGATTAGGGTGCCTCCTGGTCGCCTCCCTCTGGAGGTTTTCTGGGTATGTCCTACTGAGAGGAGACCCTAGGGCAGACCAAGGACTGCTCTCTGGCCTGGGAATATCTTTGATCCTCCAGAAGGAGCTGAAAAGTGTAGCTGGGGAGAGCAAAGTCTGTCCCTCCTGGACATGTTACCTCTGTGACCCATTAGTGGATACAAATGAATGGATGCATATATAGATTATAAAAGGAAGATTACTGTAATTTTACATTCATGTCCATTATCAAGTTTAACCCTCCCAAGGCTTTCAGGTCAAATGGACCCAAAGTATAAGGGCTTTTCTTCCTCTCTTCAGTTACTAGGGCTTTCAGGAGGTTAAGTAATATACCTTAAACCATAACAAATATTTATTGCCTCACTTAATGTCCAGCTTTTTATACCAGAAAGTTAAAAAACTCCTCCAACCAGCTGATGCTGCTGTCTGATCTTTATCTGTGATGTTTTCTCTGTCATGCTGCTTGTTGTCTGATATAATGAGTGTCATCTGGGTGTTATTTGTCCCTGTGACTGGGAACATCATGTTAAAGCAGGATTTCATTCATGATGTCTAACACTGCAGATGTGCTCAGTATGGTGAGATCGGATATATTAACAGGTGCCTGAAGTCAGCTGTCAATTGCTGATGCAATTGTCTCACCAGTCTTTTTTAAATTGCATTATTTAAGAAGCCTAAAAAAATCCAAATGTATTTGCATTACTGTTTTTACATGTTAAATTATTTGAATAAAAAGAACTGCAGCCTTAAATCTTGTGTGATGGATGGTTTGAGTGATCCATATCCAGGATAGGGCGGCTTTGGTGTCGCTGTAACACCAAAGCGGCTCAGTGATGACTTCTGCCACTTTTAGTTTTCCTTGATTATAATTAGAGGGGATGTGAACAGACGGCGCCGCCTCGCCCCGCTGCTTCTGTCAATCAGTCCATTTAGCATGAATTTAATATAAGGCTGTGATCTCACACAAACTCCCATGTACTGGATTCAGTTTCCACTCATTTTCAGATCTTATCATTGCCAGCCTGCATTTTAAAAATTATTTCTGCCTTTGTTTTAATGTAAATTTAAATTCTTCATGGTGTTTGATGCTTTATATATATTAGCATTTTTTTCAAGCAACCATTCTGAAATATACAGTCAAATTATTTTAGTTTGGAGGCACCTACACTTAACCTTTTGGCAGAAACTTTTGTAATCATACTTAACAGGTCTATTCCTTATCATTTTGGGGATTGTTGTATTCACTGATATATTCAAGCAATATTTGTAAAACTAATATTTTATCAAATATATTGTATTGTAAGTTGTTCACGAGTATTTTCTTTCACACTATAACAGTTAACTTATAAAAAAAGTTAAGACACTTTAAAGCAAAGTTTTGCAGAAAGGTTATGAACCAATGATATTCTACCCATTGTAGATACTCTTTGAACAACTTCAGTTTGGAGATATGGAGTTTAATTTTGACGAGCTAATGGCTAGTCTGAGTGGGGCTAAGATCAGATTACTGCCATCGTTATAAAACAACTCCAGTCTCAAAAATATCATAGCCATGCCAGGATTATTTTATAATCTTTTATAAAGCTGTCAATTTCTTTTTACATGTTTATTTATTAGTTTATTTATTATGGTTGGTTCCAAGTGCAAATAGCTAATTGCTCAGAAAACAGAGGAATTTCCAGCAGCAAATTCTTATGTTTGCTCCTTAAAAACAAAAACAATCAGGTTTATTCACTCACAGAAATGATTTTTCATTATTATTTATTGAAGACCTAAACTTTTTATTTTTCAATACCTATAGAATGTATACCTTTATAGAATGTAAAGGTATACATTACATTCTCATTGAATCTAAGCTTATGATGTACTTTATACCCATCTTTTTATCAGAGTTAGCACCTTCGCTTGTAGCATTTTTGATACATTTACACATTTTGTTCTTTTTTATTCTATTCTAATTAAAAATGGACACCAGCCTTGTCTTTTAAAGACATTGATAATATGCTGTTGCTCCTGCTTCTCCACATAGATTTTCTTTTGTGGTCAAAATGTGGACCGCCTTCCACAAGTTAAATGTAAATATTCACAGACACAATTTATTTGCTCATGCTGTGTGTGTAGTTTTGTTTGTATGTGCCCGTGTGTGTATGTGTGTCTGCAGGAGCGATGCTAATTGGTCCGTCCTGCAGAGCCTGGTCTGTCAGCGACAGAAGGGAAGGTGTTTAAAATGCAGAGAGCAGTCACGGCTGGAGGAGTTCTAGCTACAAAACACTCTCCCTCTCTTTCTCTCTTTGCGAATTTACTCTTTTTTACCCTCTTATTTCGCCCTCTTTTTTCTCTCTTGCTTCTTTGTGTGTTTACCTCATCTTTCGTCTTTCTCATTTTCGCTGTTTGTCATTTTGCTTCTCCTGTCACTTTTTTCGCTCTAACACCATCTGGTCATTCTCTGTGACTCAGCGTTGTCGCCTCCTGGAGGCTCCGCCACAAACACACACACGTGCACACTCGCACACACACATACATAGTGCTGTGACATTTAAAATCCATTGCCCAGGAGATGTGTGTGATGGTGTGTGTGATACTGGGTGTGCAGTGCAGACAAGTGCAGACATTTTAACCACTTTTGAAACCAAGACTGTCATCCCATCACAACAAACCCTACAGGTCCTGTAGAAGCCTCCTACTAGCAAGATGAATTATGACAAAGTCTGTGTAAGGAGAAGGTGGGGTGGATAAAAGCTTTGTCAAAACAGTAAACTCCAATGCAGAGGATTGCTGTTCATTTTTCTGTTTTAATTAAAAAGAAATTTCCTTTTAGTAAAGAGTGTAGCATAATCTGGCCCATTAGTCAGTAACAACGCTAACAATAACAGTCATCCAGTTGAACCCAAACCTTGATTAAGGTGATATCTCACTGGGCTGTGAGTAGTTGGTGATCAGTTTTCATGAGGGCATCTCTCAAATATCTTCAGAATGTGCAACAATTTTTCTCTTGAAAGAGTCATTGTAGGCGTCTACAACCCATCTCAAGAGTGCTAGAGGTGTATTTTGACACCTGCACAGAAGCTCTCCTCTGACAGAAAACATCCGGAACAAATATGTCTAGGCCCACAAAAATCCACACTGATGGTAGTTAATACTTGCTGAAAAACTGTTTAAGATCTGCTTAGCTTCTTTTTGAAAGAGTATTCCTGCAGATTAAAACATGAACAGGGGGGACTGCTGAGGAAGAATAATAGGGAGATGTATGGAAGGAGAATTCTGCCATAAGTCGAGAGCACACATATTCGATTTGCAAGCAGGATTTCATCTCTTACTTTCAAAACTTTAACGCTTGCACTCAAAACTTCTGCTCGCTTTCAAATATTCTCTTTTCTCTCTCAAATCTTTGTGTTCGCGCTCAGATTTTCTCCTTGCATGCAAAACCTCTCTCTCTCTCACGGATTGAATCAGCCTGTAGCTAATTATTATAGAGTTAGCTTGAGTTCTTAACTGAGTCCCATCTTTTGTACTTTTTCAGGTTTAATTAAATTTTCTAATTGTTTCAGCCTTACAGTTTATTGTCCACCACTGTTATTGTTATTTATAAGTGTTATAATACTATATGGTTACTTTTTGTTAACACTAAAACAGTGTGAACATACATGTTTTTAAGCATAAGAAACAAACAAAAAAAAAATAGGAAGAAACAAACACAATAAGAAAAATGTGACAGCATGCAGATACAACCAAGAAGCCTTTACTGGCAAATATAATTAGACAAAAGCAGTTAAGAATGCAAACACAATTCTAATATTCTCAAATTCAAGAGGGGAATCCAAAACAAATTCTAAATATTTTTGCTTTTTGAATTTTCTTCTGATCAGTAACAACAATAAAATCAGTACAGACCTTATGTCGGATTGTGAAACACGTTCAGACCAAAACATGATAATTGAACTATTGTGACACGCCCACTATTTACACATGTCAGTACCTCTGCAGCCTGTTGTGGAGTCTTTGCAGTTACATCTATGACAGCATCAAATGCATACAACTAAACATCTTTACAACTTTCAGGTAAATTATCAAAATACAGGCTAAAAAGCAGAACTCCTGTAATGGAACCTTATGAATGCCTTTTTTGCAGTTTTAAAATGTTAATTTCATACCAATAACTTTGGCACAGTGTTATTTGTTTATTCATTGTTTTAGATTACCTGTATCAACAAAGAGCTTTTTGAGATAAACTAAACTAAGTTTATGCAGGAGAATCTCATGACTTATTGTATCAAAGGTCTTTTGTAGGTCCAAGAATATTGCTCCAATTGCATTTTTGTCAAGATATTTCAGTACTCTTTGTAAAATAATACGTAGCCAGTTTTGTGGACAAAAACTGAGTGAAACACAAATTGTTTTGAAGGTAGAAGCTCATTTTATCCAGAAAACTGATTAGTTGCTTTGACTTTCAATTACTTTGGTTATACAAGGTAAAATAGTGACTGGTCTGTCGTTACATACCGACGCAGAATCATCAGTCTTTAAAACTGAAGTTATGAGTCTTTTTTATTTTAACATCATCTATTTTTATACAATAAATTTACTAAATGGGTTATTGGTTTCATCAAAGTGAAGATAAGAATTTTATTACTTTAGTAAGAAACCCAAATACACTTTTAGTCTTTGAGATTTTACCTGATTTATTAAGATGCCAAAAGACTGTCGTTGAGATTATGCTTCCAGTCTGATTTGATTAAAAAACCAGTAAGCCTTTATAGTTACACTTTGATGTTGCTTAATTGGTAAGTCCATCCATGTGCTCCCATTAGTCATTCACACATCACATTGTGTTCATTTATCATATCTTTTTACCCCCCCCCTCCCTTTTTTATAAATATGGCAGCTATTTTTGACCCCCTCCTGTAGCTGTGCCTCAGGCACTAAGTGGATTAAATGGATTCAAAACTCAAGCTGCAGTCACACTAAGAGCATTGCCTGAATTTTAAGCAATCCACGGTGGATTGGTTTGTAAAGTAAAGAGCTGCAGTGCTGTAACTGAGATGCATGAAGTGTTCACAGTAATGTAGCTGTGTCACATTGACCCTAAAAGGTACATTAGCAGTCTGCAGAGTGAGGTTCATCTAAAAGGCTGATGAACAGTTGTGAAGGCTAATGATGATATGATTGGAATGAAGCTAAAATTCTCTAATAATTATTGGCAGAAATTTATGTTTTGATTTATGGAAACATTAAAACTAAAAACATGAAAAGCAGCTTATTTTTTCATAAAATATTGATATGAAATAATTGTTTTACAAATTGTTCAATGCCTCACCAGTGCCATGACTGTGTAGTTGTACTCTTTGGAAAAAAAGAAAACCCACACATTTACCTGTTTATGTTTTTCATTATTTTATTAAAGACCATTGTTATTATTTAATTAAAGATGTTTTCTTAAAGGAATGCATACCATCTTCCGTCTTTCATATCAGAGTTTTAAACAAAAACTCTGATATTATGATAGCTGTATTAGCATTTATTGCTGTTTTGGACAAACATTTAGTATAGCATTATTCATGATCTCAGTCTTGGTGCGTGTGATGGGGATTACACTCAGCTACAATACCACCACACCAAATTTTACCTCAGTATCTATAAAACTGACTAAGCTGTAACCTTTTTTGTTCTTTTCTACAGTTGATTATTCTAGGCAACCATTTTGAATCATGTAGATTCTGAAATTCAATTACTTGTCAAAGTATATTCAATAATTACTTTGAGAAAGTTTTTAAAATTCATCCAGTAATCAAATATTTTATGAGCAATCAGACAGACACAAGAAAAAAAACACCACCTGCCTTTTGCCTTTCAGATGTAGGCAAATGAATAAAGCTGCAGGTAATTACGGGTTTCAGTGATTGTTTCAGATATCCACAGTTTGCATTCAGCGCTTATGGAGCCTCATTCTAACAGGTTGAGTCAGACTGCTTCTTATATTCACTGTGGTTTGATCTCTAATAAAATGACTAAATAAATGTATTTACTTTTGTTTAAACACGTAATCTTACTGAGATAGGAAACCCTGACCATGACTGCAAAACAGCAAATCTTTTTAACCTTATGACTCAGCACTTATAGGCAGCAAATCCTCCAGGTCTGATGAAACAGCACATTTACAAACAGATGTGTCATTACTGTGCATTTTTCAACACGGATCAACAAAGATGTCATGAGATAATGCTATTGGAAAGACATGGCGTCTGGTAAGCCCAGATAAATGCGCAACTGTAAATAAGCGTTCCACTTCGATCTGTTCCCAGCCTCCATACAGTGGATCTCAGTCAGCTTTTAATTAGTTTTTTGCTTATGCAGCCTTTTTTCAGCTAAATTCAGGTTTCTGACACTGTAATTGTGAATCTTATCATAGGGTAGAAACCTGAACAAGACATAATACCATCCATCTATTTTTTTACCTGCTTGTTCCTGTTCAGGGTTGTGGGGAGCTGGCATCCATCTCCAGCAGTTATTGGGCAAGACGGTTGCCAGTTCACCACAGAACCACACAGGCACAAATGAAACGAACAACCATGCATGTGTAGATTCACTTCTTTTGACAATTTCAAGTCACAGAAAGGCCCTACAATGAGTTGAACCTATGACCTTTTGCTGTGAAGAAGCAGTGTTAACCTACTGCACCACTGTGCAGCCCAAAGATAACACTGATGAAAGAAAAGGACGCCTTTAACACAGAAATGAAGAGCATAAAGAATGATGCATACCAATTAGATTCTATTTCAATTGTTGTTTATTTATTTATTTACAGTAACAAATGTTTGACTGTTAAATTACTTGATATAAGTGGTTTAACTGGTACAAGCTGTATCAGTGTAAACACAGTACATATTCTTTATATCATCTGTTTAATTGGCTCCTTAGTTTGGTAGAAATGTTGGTAGAAATGTTTGTCCTCTCTCACTGATTTGTCAGAAGGGAGTTTACTGAAACCATCTGGGCTCTTTGAACAGCCACTGTAAACCCACCAACATGTTTTCTATTTTGACCATTTATTCACTGATGGCTCATTCAGGAGTTAAATGCAAAATGCTCCCCTTCTCTTGGTGATCATTACTGGCTCTGAGCCTGCCTGTTTCTCTGGACAATGATTTGATTGGAGCTGATTGGATTTGCTGCCTCGGCTGCAGCCCATCTCCCTCTCCTGCTTTCTCTCCGTCTCTGTGGTTAATGGAGCTTTTCGAAAGGCTTTATTAGAAGTAATTTGCTGCAGTGAGCGCTGACTGATATCTGGGCCATGACCCTGTCTCTCAGTTGAAGGGTAAAGAGGGAGTCCCAGTCACAGTGGAAATGGCAGGCCCTGTACTCTGCCCATAGATTAGAGTTTTTACCCTCTAAGATGAATACATTGAAAAACTGAATGTCAAAAACAAGGAACAGAGAAATGACAGACATCATTGATTAAAAACAGATATCCAAAGTGGGTGGGACTGTACTGGACTGTGTGGAATGATCAATATGAAGAAAAACTCAATAATTAAAGTATTTACAACAGCCTGTTTTTATGTTCATATGTTACTAAAGTTTTCTTTCTCAGTAGAATAGAAAATTAGAGGTAACAAAAAAAAAACCTTAATGACTGAAACTCAGATGGTTTCAGACTCAGTGGTGGTGTTAACAAAGAACGTTCTGACAGAATTTAGACAGAATACACCTGCACTTCCCTGGCCCAAAGCTGCATCTTTTTTGTGAAGTAATACATCTCTAATGTTATTATCCAAGGATTTTGAACAAACTGAAACAGACAAGGATGATGACCTTGATGAAGATCATCCTTGATTGCAACACATTGGTCAAGTGCTCTAACATTTTTGCCATGTAATATAAAGATTTAAAAAAAATCACAAGCCCCATAGAGTCCCTTTCATTTCTTCTGTTAGCCACAACTCTTGGACTCTTTGAAAGAGCTTAAAAAAACTGAAACTGCTTAAGAAATTACGTATTGTTTCTTAATTAATGTTTATGTTCTCAAATAATTTTGTTTGTTTTGTTTGAAAGAGGCAGTCAAACTATTTGTCACACTATACCCATATGTGTCAGTTCTAATTCTTAATCAGTATTTTTTAGGAAGAGAATGTCAGGGCGTCTTTGAAGAGTGAATATTTACAGATCCTTAGCCGGGCTGACTGCCACACTCCTGTAACACTTTTAAAGCAGATGGAATTTGTGGAACCAATTTTAAAGAACTGGAACACTAAAAGGCAGAAAACCATGACATTTTTATCCTGATTTATGGGTCAAATTTTTAAAAATGGACATCCTGAAATCCAGTGGAGACTGACTGGAAACACATGTGTCAATATACAGAGCTCCTTCAAACTCTGCAGCAGCATTTAGGGCCGTTTTTGTGGGAAAATTATTTCCAGCTTCCTCTAAGTACTGGTTATTAAAGCGGCACTGATTGCTGCCAGGTTTTCACAGCAAATCTATTTAGTCTTAAATATCTGTATTTGGTTTTGTGCTATTTATTTCAGAGAGTGTTGCAATGTCAGCAGGTGAGTCCAAACTTCCCTCTTAGAGCAAACACCATCTTCTGCTGAGAAACCTTGTGCTGTCATTCTGTGGTCCAATCATTTACACCGAATCTCAGGAGAATGTTCTGAGTTCACGTCTGTATTTTTCCAGAGATAAAACCCTCAAGCTTTGAACTCCCCTGTGATCGTCTAAAGCTTCATCCAGTCAGAAACTCAAACCAGCTGCTTGCACTCTGAAACTGTCCAGTTCAAATTTTTTAGGCTACTTTATTTATGTAATAACTGTGACTTAACAATTTGATGTTCTTTAACACCTTTGAGCTGTTTGATTTTAACATACTATGCTGTGTTTACACTCCAGTTAATCAGTATTTGACAAGTAATTGACCAACAGCTATTAAGTAACTTAAGGAATCTGCTTTATAGATGCTTTGCTTTGCAAAGTCAAGGACACTTCCTTGATAAGATGGTTCCTTCCAAGTCAGAACCTTCTTAGGCTAAGAAACACTTCTTTTTAAATTTGAAAAAAACTTGCAATGACAACAGTTTAATGTTTTATTAGACCCTACATCCATCAAGAAAACCCCACATAAACTTCACATGTGGAGAGGACATCTTTTCACATTTGAATAATATGAAAAATGTATGGGTCCTTTTCTTTAAGAGCACAACAGCTAAAAAAAATAGAGGCCTGGTAAATAGCTGCTAGCCTTTAACCAGCTAAATAAAGCACATTTCTAACTGCAGTTTAAACTTTGCTGACCTTGAACAAATTATGATATTATAAGTCTTAACTTGACAAACTTACAGGCAGATGCCTGTTTAAGGCCACTTCACACTAGATAATAACCCTAATTTTTTTTAGAAAAAATTAGCCAGAACATGGATGGTCTTTGCAGGGTGTTGATGAGGTCTTCAGTGGCATGCTAAGAACAATTGGGCTCTAAATTATGAATGATCAAGAAAGATGGGTTGTGGAAGGTTTGAAGATGCACCAAACTTTGTAGCAAGGCTGTGGTGGTTTATCATTATCTTGGCAGTGTATCAGGGTCTTGAGTAGAGCATGGGGGAATGAGGTAGCAGTTTATCTGTGATATGGGGCCCACACACACTAATGCACTTTGATTGTGATAATTTTGAACTAGGACTGGTCCTGCTGGCCCCCATCATGCCCTCATTGTGCTAGTATGAAGTGATTTTTGGTGCATTATATAGCTTTATCCCATGCGTAGTTAGAGATTTTCAATTTGTTGACTATTAAGGACTTAGCAGCGCCATGATTGCTTTTGTCCAAACAGGTTGGCTCTGGTAACTCAGTTTTACATTCTGGAAAACATATTTGCCAAAATGAGAATTTTAAAACAAAGTCCTTTAGTACCTGTTAATGTCATCAATATTAAAGATGTGACTAACTGTCCAATTTTCTCTGTGTCAAAACTAGATGTATTAAGTATTGGTGTCCTGAGACCCAGACAGTAAACATTTCTGCATAAGTTTTAGCTTTCAATTTGGTGACTACTAAGAATGTACCAGCGCCACAATTTCTTTCACAATGCATGTTTAGTTGTTTCCCTGCTCTTCAGCAGGTTTTTAAGTTCTGCAGAAGCCTGTTAATCACTCATTCATTCAAATATGTCACAGCAGAGAAATATCTAAGACATGAAAAATAATCGTCTTTCAGGACCAGGATTGAACACCACTGTTCTAATAGGTTCAGCAGGTTGCGGAAAGTGTTGCAAAGTCATCATAAATTGTGAAGAGGTTGTGAAGGGCAAAACACACAGGCAATGTATGATGCCCATCAAATATTACGCCCACATGATTTCTTGTTTACAACACCTGTACAGGCCATAGTAAGCTGCCTACTGACGCATCCAGCATTATTTCTTAATACTGTTCTACTTTCAATCCTGAAAAAAATGCATTTTATGTGTATAACTTACTTTCTGCGTGGACATCTGGGTTCCTGTAGCAATTCTTATTCCATTCCTTTTTTTGGCAGCTCTTCTCTTTTCTAGTTGTAACTCTGCTTCATATCAAAAGTGTAAAAATTGATGAGGAAAGATAGATTAATTGTTGAGATGGAGAAACATCCAGCAGAAATCAGTATCAATATGTTTTAGTGCCGCAAGCTTCCAAAAATGCGTCACAATGTGGTGTTCTCAGTGTGGTTTTGGCTTGATGGCGATCTGGCTTAATAAATCAGTAGAGATAAGGGCTATATTATTAAGGGCTATAACAAATCCAGATATTTTATGTTTTCTTTTCTTTTATGTTCTTTGACCAAGCTGAGCTTTAGTTTGTATGCAAATGTGATTGTGCTGGTATGAGTGTTTTGAGAGAGAGTGTCTCCTGGTGTTGTTGTGTTTGAATGATTCAGAGATCAACCAAGCTCATGAATAATTAACAGGACATGAGTTTAGCTGTGAATATTTCATGCTGCGTGAAAGTGAGCAGAAACACTCAGAGGAGTTAGGCCTCGTCCAGTCAACTCTCAGAGGAGAGAAGCGATAGAAGGATGGAGAAACAAAGACTTATCCGGAAAAGAGAGCAATCAAAATGGTTTCAGCTGTTAGAACAACCTGTGGTATTTACACACACAGAGCACAGAAACTATGTTTTGTATACATAAACTGCTTTCATGTGTCCAAACAGGGTCCCTCTGGTAGCTCGGTTTTACATTCTGGAAAATATATTTGCTAAAATGAGAATTTTAAAACAAAGTGTTTTAGTACCTGTTATAGTTATCAATAATAAAGATGTGACTACCTTTCCCATTTACTTACTATGGAGTCAAAACTAGATGTATTAAGACCCACGTATGCGTCTAAGATTCCAGTATTGGTGCCCTAAGACCCAGACAGTGAACATTTCAGCAGAAGCTTTATCTTACTGCATGAAAACAAAGTTGTTGGTGGATGGATAACACCTGTTTTGCTTGGCCTGTTGGCATAAAAGGCAGGCAGTTACGTAGTTACCTGTGTCTGAGCTCATTTGTCTGTCTGGCTGTTACCAAAATAGATATCATCACCCAGTGGACAGAATTTATTAAAACATTCAGAAATATTATTAATTCAATTTTGAAGTCAACCCCATTCAAGATGACCACCAAACTAATCAAACTTATCAAACACAAAATCAGCTAAAACTAAATTTTACAAATATTGAGGTAGAGTTTAGGGTGGTAGTAGCTGAGAGTCACCATTACATGTTGTGTGCATTAACAGACCACACAAAAGTTTTGTTTTAAACTTTGATATACAAGGTGATGAATGATATGCATTACTACAAGGATTGTTTTTTCAATCTCTTTTTTAAAAACACATTGGTTTTTTTTTACTCTGTGTTCAGTTTCTGTTTCTTGGTTAGGTTGTAGGTTTCCTTCACACTGAATGACAACCCCCCCATGACTAAAAAAATTATAATAAGATTGTTTGGTTAGGTTTAGGATTCGATGTAACTTATAGAATATGCTTAACAATGTGTTTGCTGAGTTGAGTTGATACAAAAATATACAATTTTAAGAAGTCCTGCTCTTCTGAAAATAACATAATCTGAATGAAATGACATGGTTGTCATTGTTCCTGTTAGTGCGGGTTGTTACATTGTCAATTTAAAAACAGGTTGGCAAATCCCATTCTTCAGCCTCAGCACAGTTTACACAGACTCTGGTACAAGTACGCATTTAGCTGAAGCTGTGTTTTTTGTTTCATACACAGCCAGTGGGGGCATTTTGTGAAGGTGCACAGTTTGAGCTCCATGTAATGTCTGCAGAAGGATCAGGGTAGATGCTCACTGGGAAATGAATGAAAGTAGCATCAAATTTAGAAAAGGTAAAATATTTTGCATAAAAATCAGAAATCAATTTAATTTGACTGCAGAAGTACTTTTGCTGTATTGTATGAAACTGATTCTGGCTGCTGGTTTTAAACGTGTATTAGTGGAATATTTTTAATCTTATTTAAATTGACTTTTGTATTTTGTTCCCATTTTTGCAAATACAACTTGCTCTGTAACTTTTATATTCAATATGTTTTAGCTATTGATTACGTAGCTAAAATTCGTATAATTATCATGTAAGGTTTGTATCATTGGCTAAAACAAATGACATTCAATCTGTTGCCTGAGAAGTGAACAACACAATAATACAAATCTTCAGCACACTTTATTGATATTCAGGGAGAAACAGAGATGAGGCGGTGCTCGTGTCTGTGATGGTACATTAAATTCTCAAACACATGCAAACATCTTCACCACAAAGAAAATTAGACAGATTAGACAGATGAACAAGTGAGGCGCTGAATAAAAACATAGTTTCAGCAGACGGTATGTAGCTCCAGGTGTTTATATCTGTGTAGGTTTTAAATAACTGTCTGCTGCAGCCCATTAAACATACCATTCTTACCTGGATTAAGTGTGTGTGTGTGTGTGTGTGTGTGTGTCAAACTGATGTGCTGCTCACAGAGACCACAGGGAGAGGCTTTAACAGGTCTACCTCTTGTCATACGTATAAAAGTTTTGCTTCAATGTGATATATTTGGCTCAAACTTGTGTTTACACAAATTGCTCAGATCAGCAGCCTAATGTGTCTTTTGGGTATCATTATTTGTTAAATGTTCATGTTGTTGTTGTTTGTTTGTTTGTTTACATAGGAGGTGTAAAATACTGATAAGAAAGGTGTCTCTGGCTGGTGAAAATTAAAGAGGACCCTGGTTTTGAGACGAGAGACAACACATAGCTGTGAATTAGAGTGTTGCACACTTCAATCAAACCTATCCCTCATGATGTGAAATTTTAAAAATCTTGAAACATTTCAATCAACTTTCAGTCCTATTTTCAATGAAACTAGCATTCCTGACTAGCATTAACCAACATTATGAAGTATTCAGACTAATCAAAGTACAATTTCTCTAATACAGGCATGAGGTTTTTCCATCATAGAATGAAAATGTGTCTGCTTTAAAATTATTGTTCTGTTTTGTTTAAAGTGTGGTTTTGTGGAAAAGTTATAAACAATTCTTTTTTTAGATTTCAGAATATTTCTGTCTGGATAATTGTGTATAATAAAACTGATGATAATTTAAAAGTTTAAAAATTGCAATTGCATAAATTAATATGGTATTTTTTAGATTATTTTGTCAGTTTCATATTTTCAGTCAAAAACAAAACTTAATTTTTTCCTGACTGAGGCTGTTCAAAGACTTGTTGTAAGGATTCAGAGTATCTGTCTCCGCCCTGCTGGCGGTGCCAGAAACTCTTCTTCCACAGCTGCAACGTGTTACCCTGATGAACTACACCTGTATTTAAGTCCCTGTCTGGTTCCAGAACTTTGTTGGAGCATTGTGCCTTATGGGTCAGGATCTCAGCCTAAGACCACTGTTCCTGAAAGCTCACGGCTATGCTAACCCTTTACTTGTTGTTTCTCTCTTTGCCTCAGGACTTGCTACTCAGTTCTTTGTAAATACCTGCTTGCCTGGAAATCACGGTGCACTTACCTGTTGTTTTGGATTCCGGATCCTCCTCTTCCTGGACCATCTCCGGTGGACACGTCTTCTCCTCCACGCCTCTCTTTTTGCCGAACCTGTAAGAAAGGAAGATTACTCACTACATTATTACTACGAACAAGAATAATTCTGTACCCGAGACTCACCTTGCTCCTCCCCTTGCCGTTTCAGATCATCCTGGCTGCTTTTCACAGTGTTTACACATTTACTCTTGTAAATAAAATCACTTAACTTTTTACTTGGCCTCCATGTCTGGTTTTGGCTCTCACTTTTAAGACAGATTCTGAATTATTTCATTTGCTTTAAGTTAGAAAACAAAATAATGGGCAATACACAAAGGAAACAACCAGAGTAATAAAACCTACATGTAGCGCTATCTAAATATGTGTTTGTGGAGAAAATTTGGAACTGCCAGAAGAAAAACTAATAGATCACAAAATGTATTATGAGCTTCCTGTGGTGGTGGTGTAGTCAAGCAGCCTCTTCAGCTCATCAAAAAACTCTGCCTCATCCAGATCACCTGGGACCTAATTCTGCCGGCAGGATTGGGGTGTGTGTGTGTGTATGTGTTGAGGTTATTCTGTCCTCTACTGTATAAGGAATAGCATTTCCTCACATCTTGTTTCATTTTTACGTCCTGCTTTAGCTGTTCCTTTCTGTTCTCTCTATGTGAGGATCATTCAGTTTCTGTTGTAAATGTTCTGTACAGTATACATGGTATACTAAATTATGACTGCAGACGCATTTGATTGACGCCTCATTCGTTTAAAAACTTGCTGATAAACAACAAAAAATCTGCTTTAAGGGCTGCAGTTACAACAATTTATTTTAATTTTTTTTTTACGTTTTGCATTAATCAGTTTATAATTAGTCATTACTGCAGCAAGAGCAGTCAGCCTACATACTGAAGTCGAACATGAACTACACATTGTGGTGTGTAGTTATTAATACTCATCAATGTGGTTCTGTCTCAATTAAAGCAGGATGTGTTGTGAGGCTCAGCTGGTTTTCCGAGTGTCACAAGTAAAAAATGGTGATTGCTCTGTGAGCAGAGACAGAGAGAAGGCAACATGTTCTGCATGCTAAAAGATTCCTCCTGATAGTCAACCTCCACAGAAGAGAATACCATGTTTTAGTAAAAACATTGAATTGAATTTTAATTTTTTAGCTTTTCTGTGCCAGGAGGTATAATATAAAATGATGCCAATAGGCCAATAAAAACTGATATCAACTGCAAATAGATCCAATATGAGCTTATAAGATGTGCTGTGTTCCTTTGAGCCCCATCTTCACTTTGCTTAAATGCTTTAAACTGACACCACTAATTGCATGAAATATTACATCCTACTTTTATATTGACATGAACATACAGATGTTAGGATCTGTGTTTTTGTTACTTTTGTATCTTATGGTTAGTCTTATTTTATGTATTGTGGTTCCTGTCTTTAATTACTCACTTGTGTTTTCATTCTTTCAGCTTCCCTGTGTTCATTTGTGCCCTCTTTCACCTGCCCTCAGTTAGTTGTCTGGTCCTCAGTGTTTTTCCAGTCTGCCCACCAAGCCCACTTCACCTGTTCCTCATTCCCAGTTTGTCTCACCTGTAGTCTATCTCCCACTTATTTTCAGTCAGTCTCCTCCCATCATTATTGGCTTTCAGGCCGCAGTCCGGCTTCCCTGTGGTTCTTTGTGTCCTTTCAGAGCTGTTTTTGTAAGTTTGCTGCCACATTAGCCTCTTTTTTTGTTGTTTAAATAAAGTAAGTTTTAATTTCTCGAGCTCCTTGTGTCTGAGTGCCTTCTGGTTTCAAATGCTCCTACAAACTGTGACGCTAGATTAGTGAAAAGGAGGAAGAGGATTGGAGGATGTTTGTACATTGATTCATTCAAACATAATTCTTGCTTGTTTGCTAAATGTCCTTGTATTGTTGCGGGTGAATAGTAATCCAGAGCAATGAGGTAAATCGCAAAAGAGCACAGTGCAGATTTCACTGTGTACCTCCCACATGGATGTTAATTGAGACACTTAGAAGCAGAAACCAGTTAGTATTTCTTGTCAACAAAGGCATCAATTCCTTCTGGATGTTACCTAATTTTATCTGGTAAATAAGATATTCTGGGAAATAAAATAGAAAATGTAACCAGAAGTTTTAAGAGTATTTTATGCATTTTAAACTGGTGCTTTGTGGAAAGCTTCCAAATAGGTAATATCTTACCTGTTGTAGATAGATCTCTGAATGGCCTTGATTTGGAGAAACAGAGTTTAATTTTAAGAGGACTGATGAACTATGTGGCTTTAGGGCTGTGGTAGTTTAGTGCTGCAATCTTGTAATCTTGAGGCTGCAGGTTCAAGCCCAGGTTGTGTCAGGACGGGCATCTGGCATAAAACAATTGCCAAATCTTTCATGTGAGTTTGTTTGCTGTGGCAATCCCTGTAGAAAGGAGCAGCAGAAAGAATAACAACAATAATGAGCTATGTGGCTTTGATAGTTTTATTGTACTATCAAGACATACTCTTTGTGTACTGTGTGAGGTGGTAATAACTTTATTAAAGAATATGCAACAGACAGTAAAGAAGTAAAAGCATAAGCAAATAATTTAAAATCATCACTCTACCTTTTAAAGAGTGGTTCCAAACCTTTCTACACATGACACCTTCTCAAAGGTTTAAGAAAAAAATATTAATTACAGTTTTGATTATTAAATAAAGTGTTTACTATACAAAGCACATGTTCAATCAGTTAGCCATCAGTATTTTCAAGCTCACACAAACTGGTGGAGTCAAACAAAGAGGCAGGATTTACTGCTGGAAAGGCAGCTGTTACTGTACCTTTGCTTCTTGATTACCTAAAAGTGGGCTTGAATTGTTCTCTGACTCACCTGCATGCAGTCTAAAGGAGTTATTTTTTCTGCATTAATTTGCCATATTTTTAACTCTTTATTGTCCTTTTCTCTCTCTTCCACAGGTAGGCTGTGACTGTGGGTCAGACTGGATGAGCCTGTCTGTTCATCCAGCTGTCGATCCATCCCTTTGTCAGCCTAAGAAACAATCTGATGATAGAACTTCAGAGAAAAGGGGAAAAGGACCACCTGCTATGGCCAGCGGTACACAACCAAACTTAAACTCTGCTCACAAAATTTGTTTTTCAGAAAACAGTTCTCATCATTTCATCTATTTATCAGTTCTCCAAACAGCATGAGAGAACTTTTAGAAACTATTCCAGGTTAAACTGAATAAACCTATCAACAGACTCCAAACAACACTTTAGCTAAAAACGTTATGATAATGTTCATTTTCAGAACAAAATCCTGTCAGTCCTTGTCTGATAAGTCTTTGTTTGGTGAGATTTTGTTTGTTTTGGCTGTAGCAGCTGATGGTGTAGTCGGTCTTGGTTCTGAGCAGAACCACCTGAGCATTCCTGTTACGGATCATGGACCATGGGCGACGGCCATGAACAACCTGGGCATCATGCCGGTCGGCATCAGTGGGCAGCCACTGGTTTCAGGTACTGTCTTCTCTCAAATTTTCAGCATTTCTTTTTCCTTGTGTGCTGGATCATCAAATTATTTTTAACTAAAATGTTATATTTTTTCCTTTTTTGTTATTTATCATTCATTACTATAGATATCTACGTGAAGAGGAAGGGATTCTTTACACATAAATATTTTTTTGGAATGGCAAAAGAAATTGCCATGCCATGGTATTGTTAAGATCCCCTTCACATTGAATGATGACCTCAATATGCTCTCCATTATCTGTTGGAATGTGGTTGAATCACTACAAATTTGGAAACCCTCTGTCAGTGTGAAGGCAACCGTGATGCTGCCACACTCCTGGTCTTTACCAAACAGATTTTCCTGCTATATTTTTCATCCCTGAGATGCTCTCCTGTGCACTTTTTTTGAGCAGGACTACCACTGATGAGATTACCATGTACACCCTGCCAATGGGCATGTCCTTTCCCTGCCATTACTTTCTTTGACTGCATCAGGATGAAACTATGGACTAGAACAACGACTTCCAATCCTGGTTCTCCAGGACCACTATCCTAAATGTTTTAGAGAATTCACTGCTCCAATGCACTTTATTTGACTCAATAGTTGATTAACAGGATAGTGGCCCTCGAGGGCCAGGATTGGACACCACTATACTAGAAGATCATGCATGGTTGCATCATACTACTGCCAAGGTTGTTTCTATTGCCTTGTCATTCATCCATCCATGTTTTCTTTATGTACTATTCTTCAGGGTCACATGGAGCTGGTGCCTATCTCCAGCAGTCATTTGGCAAAAGGCAGGGTACAACTTGGACAGGTTTCCAGTCCATCATAGGGACACAGAGAGACAAATGAGACAGACAACCATTCATGCTGTCACTAACACCCAGTTTAGAGTTGCTATTCATACTCAGGTTTTTGGTGTCAGGATTTTTGTTTTTCAGTGTTTACTTTGCTGTTTTGTTGTGATTTTATTGTATTTTCCTTGTGTTCAGTTTATGTCCATAACCTTACTGTGTCTCCAGCTATTCACAGTACTTTTCCTCAGTCAGCTCCAACTCCTCAGGTGCAGTTCAAGTTACAATAGCAAGTTATTATCTGTAGTTAACAAAACTGAAAAATAATCTGTTCATCTGAACATCTCTGCAGCTGTTACCTCAGTGTCTAACTGTGATACCTTTCTTATAAGGGGTTGAAATAGCATCCAAAACAGCAGAAACTTCTACAACTGTTTGGAGAAGAAGTGCCTGTCTATTTTTGGAAGGTTTAATAAAATTGCTGTATGTGAAGATCTGGTGAACAGGAGTTGTCTTTTTTCAACAGTATTGTCTAAATAATTGAATGCCAGAATTTAACTAAGCAAAGCTGCAACAAGAAGGGCATATCTGTTGTAAACAAGGACGGGCATAAACATAGTCACAATCCAGACGAACAAAGAGGGAATGGTTAAACAAAGAAAGGTTAAACAGAATAGTGATTATGTAATGCTTATTTAACTCCACTTCTGGTGACAGCCAGCTGTTTTCTCCTTTTTTAAATAACATGTGGCAAAACTTAGAAAAGAGAAAACACCCCAGGCATAAAGAGAATCTCATATAGCATTTGTTCATTTAGGTGTCATTTTTTATCCCAAATCAAAAATACACAAGTTGACATTTAAGTCAAAAATGGTGATGAAAGTATTCAGAGCCTGTAAATAAATTAAATTTATACCAGACTTGAAAAACTGGTCAGAATGTTGCAATGAAAGTTGCTCTTGAATAATTTGTAAAATGTGATAATTTAACAAAATTAAAAGTAATGAATTAACTGAACAGTTACAATTAACATCAACACAGAGCAAAAGGTGAGATCACAATTTTTATAGCTCAGCATTATTAACAAGAAAATAATGACAAGTAAATTAAGCAAATCCTCTCAGTTAAATACATCACAGACAATAAAAAGTTCAGCATGTAAAAGGAATGATCCGATTTGGATTTGTTCACGTGCAAATCATTGTTTATAAATAATTCTGTTGGAGCTGATATGTTTGGAACAAGAGTCATAGTGGCACCATGGTTGGGGTGACCGTGTAATCAGACAGTTGCTTGAACTTCTAGCAGTCAAAACAGTGAGTGAGGAACGGCAGACACAGTAGATGCCTTATAGTGCATTAGACAGCATTACCAGCACTGGAAAAAGTTTAGGAGTCACATTTTGGGTGTCTGTGAGGTTGGGTGGTTGTATTGTGAAACTGCCCATCATGCAAGGTTTTCAGATGTCACACTGATGTTGGAACCAATGGCTACATGAGGCCAACTACACATTTTGCAAAGTTTCTGATCGCCCAAGACAAACCACCAAAATGGATTGTTGTATTGTGCAAACAGAAAAAAAAACAGATTACTTTCACAAAATATTCAGAACAGAACAGGTGGACACAGACAAAGTTTTAAGGATTTTATTATAACTGTCTGGCTATGAGAAATGCTAGCTCTTGGATTAGCACACTCTTCGTGCAGTTGGAGAGACTTCCAGGCAGGTAAGACCACCGTGGGCGGTGGGCAGAGACAGTGCAGAGTCTATTGACAGGCAAAGGGTAAAAGCCAGAAGAACAGAGAGTAGAATCTAAATCGATACGAACCAAACAGCGTTGTCCATAAAAATGCTAATTATCATATATCTGGCAACACTAATACCAGGCTTTCAACTTGACATGCATGCAGGCTGGAGCATGTAAACAGTTCCATCCAAAACAAACGTTTGTTTGGACATACAGTGAGGTTGGGTTACTGCTACATGAGCAGCATACACAGCACTCTGCTATTATTAGTTGTTGTGCATGTGCAGAAGAGCTATTGTGCACATGTGCGATTTCACACATTGCAGCTTCCTTTGAAATGCAAATGGTTGTTCAAAAATCTCCACTCTGAGACCTGGGTCCAGAAAGCTTATGTTTCAAAACAAACGAGTGCTGTTGTGAGTTGTGTTAACGGCCCTTTAGTTGCTTTGTTAAAACTCACATAGCCAGTCCCGCTTCAAATTATTAAGGACCAAGCCATACTGGTGTGCATCATCCCCACATCTTGGATATGCTAACTCGACACCTTCATAAGCTCCATCTAAGTCCTGATGTGCTGCTTGCAGAATAATACACTACCACAACCTCACTACAGGACATTTGTGCAATCATTGTGGATATATCATGATCTGTCACACCTAATAGAGACCCACTGCATTCTGAATACAAATCTAAAGACCTAACTAAGACCTTCCACCTTCTGGCTGATTTTTTATCTCATAGCGGAGTAATCATCCAGAATGGGTAAAAGTCAAAACCAGATCAGATTTTGATGTTTATATAAATTAAGGTTAAAATTGGGGTTAGTGTAAATCTTACATTTCTATGTCTGTGCGTTTCCTGACTGATGAGCTTTCACCTTTAATGTAATTACATCCAGATGTCTCACAGCAGAGCTGGCTCAGCTCACGTCTCTTAGCGGTTCTGCTTTTAACAGTTTTAAAATAATCACATTTAAAGGCTTAAACACTTCTTTTTTTCTGTCAGAGCTCTTTTCTCTTTATTTATTTGCTCTGGTTTTCATTGTCCTTGTCCTCCTGTGTGTGTTTTGTTTTTCCTCTCTATATATCGTCCTCTGTTTTTGTTTCTGGCAGCAGCAGCGGAGATTGCAGCCAGAGAAATGAACCTGGCTCAACTCATTTTGGCTCTGAGAGAAAACCAACCTCATGTGATTATGATGAATGTGTGGCGCAAAGATATGCAATTACACTGTCAAGGTTACAGCAGAACGTGTTTTTAATGAGTTTTCCTAAGACTTGAAGAATCTCTTAATGCATCCAGGCAGCACTTGCTCAGATTTCTAGTAGATTATCTCACCACATTCTTTTTTCCTTTTCTTTTTCTAAGCCTGAAGATCGCTGATAATAGTGCATGTTTTTTTTTTTTTTTTTTACTTTTTTCCCCAAACAAAATGCTGCGCAGGAAGCATTTAACAACTCTTTAGCCTGCAGCACTTGGTGTTCTTTAATGCTGAGTGGAAATATAGACACGTTAGGAATTAAAGTGCTTGGGCTGACCAAAGAACAGCTGCTTAAAATAAAACATGCCTATCCAAGAAAAAAACTGGTTTTTAAGCACTAATAAAAAGTCCTGTTGAATTTTGAATTCAAAAACTATGAATGACCTCAACATTTCCTCTATGTCACCAACAGCCTCAGCTCAGCAGATAGTGGTGAATGACTTTACCTGAGGGACCATGTAGTCCGCCTGTGAGACGTTAAACAGCTTTGAAAACTATCCAGGTCTTTTCAAAGTTGAAATTCATACTTCTGATAGAACATGAATTCATGCTCATCTTGAGCGCAGCATAAATCATAGACAATGGTTACTGAGATATTTCAGTCTGCTGGCTAAAGGCCATATTACCATAGTATTAAACTCTTTACATGTAAGGTCAAAGTTAACTGTATGTGGTTTAACTCCACAAAGTGGAAAACAAATTTACAAATTCCTCAGAACTCTGTTGCAGAATGATCTTAGAAATGTAGTAAAACTAGAGAAAACTTAAACAGTAATCTTCTTTCAGCTGCTCTCTAAGGGTCTCCACAGTGGATATTTCTCATCTCATCCTGTGCCAACATCCTCCTCTGTGACACCAACCCTTTGCATATCCTCCTTTACTACATATATGAACCTTATTTGTGATCATCCTGTTTCCTCTTCCCTGGCAGCTCCATATTCTACATTCTTTGTCCATTATGTTCAATATCCCTCCTCTGCATCTGGTGCAAACCACCTCAGTCTTGTCTCTTTACCTTTGTATCCAAACCTGAGCTGTCCATCTGATGTATTCATCTTTAATCCTGTCCATTTTGGTCACTTGTTGTGAAAATATTAACTTGCCACATCCAGTTCTGCCTCCTATCTTGTTGTTAGGCCACTGATTCTAAACCAAACATCATAGGAGGTCTAGTTTTATAAACCTTCCCTTTCACTCTTGCATTTCTCCTTCTGTAACAAATCACCCCTGATACTCATCTCCATCAACTATACTCAGTCTGCACTCACTTCTTCACCTCTCTTGCATTCATACCATTGCAGTGGTTGATCCCAGGTACATAAATTCATCCACCTTCAAAATCATTGCAGCTTCACTGTTACACCTGTATCCTTTTCATTCACACACATCCTGTCTTATTTCTGCTGACTTTCATTTTCTATCTCTCTTTTCTCTCCATATGCATACTTCCACCTCTCTAGGCTCTCCTCCACCTGCTCCTTACTCTCACTACAGATCACAATGTTGTCTGCAAACATAAAGTCCATGGGGACACCTGTCTGACCTCATCTGTCAGCCTGTCCAGCATAATTTCCAACAAGAAGGGGTCAATCCCTGATGTAATCCCACCCCCACCTTGAACCCATCTGCCATTCCTACTGCACATTTCACCACTCTCTTATTGTTTCAAATGTCATATGTTGATAAATAGTAATAGCTTAGCATGATATTTAAAAGGTCAGAATACAAAACTTAGAGCCTAACAGAGCAATAAGCATGTTTGTCATGCAATAATGTTGTGTTGTATTGACAATTTTGCCGGAGTGCACAGCACAAAACCCCAATAAACAAATAATATACACACATATATAGCAAGTATGGACTGGAAGTGTCATGAACGGCGGAGACGGAGGCGAACCCAGAAAGCAGACTCATTCTGGAAAACTAAAAGAAACTAATTTATTAAAACGAAAACAAAAAGCTGACAGGGCAGCAACACAAAAAACTACAACCAGGAAAGCAGGAAGATACAGGACAAGGACTACAGAACAATGAACAATGATCCGACGGGGTGGTGGAGAAAATGACCAAGTTTTAAACACAGGAAAACGAGGTAAGTGGAAACAGGTGGCATGATTGCAAAGTTTGGACAGGTGTAGATGGGCGTGGCAGGGAAACCAGGAGGGAGACTGAGGAGACAAGACAGAATCCAAACAGAAAACACACACAACCAAATAACAAAATAAACATGAAACAAGCCCAAAACAAAGAAAACCCAAATCCCGACAGGAAGTCTCACAGTTAAAGTGGGAAAGTCCACCTAAGGTGGTGGAGAATGGCAGGGCTAAGATACTGTGGGTCTTCCAGATACAGACTGAAAAACAGGTGATGGCTGACCAACTGGACATTGTGGTGATAGATAAGTTCCAGAAGAAAGCAGTGGTTATAGATGTAGCAGTCCCAAGTGACTTTAACATCAAGAAGAAGGAACACGAAAAGCTTGAGAAATACCAAGGACTGAAAGAGGAAATAGAGAAGTTGTGGAAAGTCAAGGCCTCAGTGGTACCAGTGGTCATCAGTGGTCATCACTCGGTGCTGTGACCCACAGACTGGAAGAGTGGCTCCAACAGATCCCAGGGACAACCTCAGAGATCTCTGTCCAGAAGAGTGCAGTCCTAGGAACAGCTAAGATACTGTGTAGAACCCTCAAGCTCCCAGGCCTCTGGTAGAGTACCCAAATTTGAAGGGAAAGTGGAACCACCCATGGGCAACAAATAGGGTGAGATGGAATATATATAAATGCAAAATCCAAAAGACAGAATAAAACTAAAAAGCAAACATGCAAGGTGAAACTTATTTTTTAAGGAATTGTTTCCCATTAAAAACGTAGCACAAAAATTAAGGGAATTTGTGTTAGGTTGAGTATCTCTTACATTTCTGACAATAGTTCTTAGCAACAAATATTATACCACTGGAAAGCCATTTTATTTCCTCTTAAATGGTGCCTCATTTGCAAAGAAAATGCGTTCTCTCCAGCTGCACGAAGAGCGTGCTAATCCAAGAGCCAGCATCTCTCATAGCCAGACAGGTGTCTGTCTGTTCTGAATCCGTTCCTACCGAGCCTTGTCAATGAGCAACCAGTGGCAATTCCATATGTCCACAGTCTGGGACCAAACATTATCTTTCAAGATGACATAGCCTGCCTCTTACAGAGCGAGGTTCATCAAAGGGTATCTCCAGAATTTGGGAGTGAAAAAGGATAGAATTGCATTCCTGACCTTATTTCCAAAAGCTGACCTGTGGGAGAAGCTTAGGTAGGTAGGTAGGTAGGTACATTTATTTATATAGCACTTTTCAGCACGAGGCGACTCAAAGTGCTTTACAACACGGAGGGTTAGGCATTCTGTTTGTTGCAGAGTGATCAATACAACCACATTAGCTGACTTATGACAAATGCGGGTTGAGAATAGAATGCAATCCCCCAGGAATGTGTGACTAAGCTGGTGAGCAGCATGAGGCGGAGCTGCCAGGCTGTTGTGGCTGTGTATGGTTCTTCCACATGCTACTAAGGTCCTTGCTTGTTAAATGAATAAATTGTTAAATTGCCAATATGTTGTGTTTCTTCACTTCAATTATCCAATCCAATAAACAACAACATGCAAGAACCAATAACAGAAAAGGCAGGTTGGCTTTGGCAGAGAAGGTTTTAGGAGTTTTCATGGGTTCAACCCACATACTCAACTATTCTGCTCAACCCACAAATGCATATTCCTAACAAATGTGTTAGGAAAATGCATTTGCATGCAAATAATAGGAAATAAATAGGCCTTCTTACAATATAAGATTTATGGCCAAGAAGTATTGCTTCAAATAAATGATCAAACACATTTTCTTTTATTTTTTGTGCTAAGTTTATTTAGAGTTGATTATATTGCAGTCCCTTTTTATTCTTTTGAACCAGAATTGTAATACATTATATCCCCAATAGCTAAAACTATAGGCAATATATGGATCACAACTGATAAAACAGAAAACATTCATTTTAGTATCTTGATAGGCCTCTCTCACATTGGAGGACAACCCTGCTAAACTCTCCACACAACCGTTCAGAAAGCAGTTGGAATACATAAAGTTTTTAAAACCTCTTTCAATGGGAAGGCACTCATGACACTGCTACACCTTTAATACACAGCTAAAATCTTCTAGATGGTCTTCTGCACTCTCACCTAATCTTGTACACTTGCCTTAGCATTACTCTCTCAGACTGTGTCAGGAAGATCACACCATGACAGCATGACACTGCCATAATGGGTATGACATCTACTCTAGGTTGTATCCAATAACCTTGTCGCTGTCCCAATTGTAGCTTACCAGTCCTGGTTCACTTTCTCAACCACAAGCTACACTGGTGTGAGCTAACCCCATATCACTGATACTTTACCATCGCTCCCACCATGGACCCTGGTACACTGCCATCACATTGATAAATTGCCATTGTATCACTACAGATGTGCCTGGTTCAAATCATTGTTCCCAAAGACCCTGCAGAAACCATTCATATTCTGGCAGAATTTTTACATCATAGAAGGTCATCATCCAGTGTGAAGGGGGTCTTATATTTTATCACAAAGAACTGAAATATAGAATACCTAATTTTCTGATGTTATTGTCTGTTTTAAATGTTCACAGCCTTCACAGTAAATCAGATCTGTTAGCTCTCAGTCCTCTGCACAGAGAAGCAAAAAGAAGCATTTATTTGTATGGATTTACAGTGAGGGACATTTGTCATTTCCTTCTGTGACAGCTTCCCTCTCATGTGATTTGAATCACTTTATTCTCTGTGATGTTGAGGCTGTGTGGGCAGTGGGGAGGGAGGATTTTGTGCTGACGTTTTGTTCCTCTCGCTCCCTTGTTATTGCAGTGTTGAAGATGCAGTGCTGCACCACCCTCCTCTAGCCTGCCTGCTCTATTTTCTACCCAGACAGGAGAAACATTGCTCCTGTCGCTTCTCTCCTTTTATTGTTTATCTTCCCCATTCGTCCTCACTTTCTCTTTGTCCTCAAGAAAAGACAAGCTGTTCTTCCCTCCCTCTCATCCTCACAAGGCTTCTCTCTCCCACATATTCCATTAGCATTTCAGATTATATTTTCTAGTTTTTTTTTTGTTTTACCACAAATCCAATCTGCAGGGGGGGGCGGGGGTTGTGTATGTGTGTGTTTTATCTTCTTCATAGTAATGCTTTATTCTCTCTTTTGCCTCTTTATTTTGCTTTCTGTCCTAGTTATAACAAGATTAAGATTTTTTATGTATAGTACTTGATATATTAGAGTCCAGTTTTAAGCTTTTCTACACTGACATTCACAAAATTCAAAATAATCCGTTCACTCTGGCTTATACCATCAGAATTACATTTTTCTGGGCTAAAACGCAGCTATAGCAAAAATCAACATGACCACAAGTAAGACAGTGTTTAGTCAAAATTTTGGTTATATCTGATAGGGTTGAGCAGTATTAATTTTTAATACCATTAAGCCTTTCTCAGATTATACTGTGGTATACGATTTTACTGTTGGCTTGAATAGGCTTAGAATGCTGTCTTATTATTGCATGTATATAGGACATACTGTATTAAATGTTTTAATCTTATTTTCTTAGAATAAAGATGAAACAGACAAGTATTTTGTCGTTGATATGACATCATGGAACAAACTGACTTAAATAAGTAGATAATGACTCCAACAAAGCATTTGTAACAGTACAGTAATGTTAGAAAACCAAGATATCACCTCTAAAGATAGTTATCACATGCTAAAAAACATAAAATGGCAATATTTTTACCTGTGTCTGTTGTGTTAGCAAACTATTTAATGAACTACTGAATGGGTTTTAATAAAATGTTCGGAAAGTGATCACGGGATAGACATCTACAACTGCTGAGTTAACCCCATTGAAGGTTGCCACCACAGAAAAGCAACCTTAACAACTGCAAAAAATGGCTATAACTCAGTCAGTTTTATAGATATTGACCTAATATTTGGTGTGCTCATAGCTGAGACTCATCTTCTGCCACACTTGGTGAAGATGAACCCAGGAATGGGTTAAGTTTTTACTTTAAAAGAAGAAAAACAAAAAGTTGTTGTGGCAGTATAAACTTTCAATATAACAGTCATTTTTGTCTATCCTGTTATATGACTTGTATTTGTTTCTCAGACTCACTCCAGAGTGCAGAGTTCACACAACTCTTACAGACTTATATTGTATCTGAGCTGAGAATTTTCTTTTCAGATTTTTTTACATTCTTATATCTCCTAAACAAAACCCTGTAGACACATACAAACGTAAATGTGTGACAACTAGACTGTATGTTTCTGAAGTGTTAAAGTTCTCAGGTCATCTATTTGAAGTTTATTAAAAGTTTTTAAGACCCGATTTAAAACTCAATAGTGAAGCCTTTTGCACCTCAACACGAGCTTGATTACCTTGAAATAACAGAATAGTCAACTCATGATCTCAAGATATACATATTAATTTAATTAAAGCCTAGAATTTCTTGAAGAAATGCATATCATCCACCTCCCTTTATGCCTGAGTGTTAGATAATCTTATATATATATATATATATATATATATATATATGCATACATAGTGTTGGAGTAAAATGGACATTTATTGTCAATATGCAATCCTCTTTTCAAATGTGAGAAGTCCAAATGATGTAGCAGTGGGAGTTGTTTCGCATTGCTTGTTGAAAGGGAACTCAGTGGTTTGAGTACATTGAATCAGCCTTTCAATGCAAAAACTGAATATTAATGGGTATAAATGAAGTGTCTAGATTGATACAACTCACTTCACAGCTTGTCGTTTCAAAAACATGAAAGAAACACCATGTACATTATGTTAACCAGGACCTATGGTTATACTTGGATGGATAAACACTTTATACCTGCCTGTATCACAGGTGCATTAGCATATAACTGCTTTAGAGTTATAATAATATTTGCTTCTAAAAAGTGAGGTGTAAAGGCATAGAAAAGCAAACTCTTCTGTAGTGTGTATGAGGGGTTTTGTTTTGTTGTTTTTTTTTTGTCTTTTGCAAAAAAAAGTTAAATTTGTGCTGTCAAATAAAATTTCAGACTCATAAAAGTATTTTTTTATTTAATAATTTTCCTGATTTTAAACATGAAGACCCTGTTTGCTAATATCTTTCCATTGTAAGTTTGATCAAATCTGTTTTGGCTGTTTCAGTATTAGTTACTCATCTCTGTTAGCATGCTGGAAGGAAGTCCTTTAACAGGAGATGTATTATATATTATTACTTTGTGCCAGCAATGATTTTCTGAAAGTATTATTAGAGTTTAAGTTAAAGGTTTGATCAGTTTGCAAAGTTCTGTTTGCTGTATGTTGTCTAAGTCACACAGACACTAAAGATGTCAATCCCATTAATTGTTCAGACACTTCACGTTTTTAGTGACTGTCAAAAAGCCAAAAAAAATCTGAAATCCAGTCTGGAAACTGCACCACTCTTAACACAATTATTGAAACAAGAAATAAAAGAAAGAAGGCTGAATGATAACAGAATATCAATTTCTGCACTCTGCATGGATACATTTTTATGGGCATGTACATATAGAGTACATGACTTTTAGCTTGTTGTATTTGTGGACATAATGGATTTCATATCCATGACTGAACATATTAACTGTCACCCACCACTGAGAGGTAAAAGGTGGACAACAATGTTTTTGTCTTAGTAAAAACAAAAATGGCTATGACTGAGTCACAGTTTTACATATACTGAGCAGAAATCTGATGTGGAAGTACCTGAGAGTTGTTCACAACAAAGTTCGAGCACTAGCAGATCACACAAAATATTAAAGGATATTGTTCATTATGTTATTTTCATCCATTTTCTTTACCCGCTTCGCCTTTCTGGAGCTTATCTCCAGCCATCACTGTGTGAGAGGCGGGGAACACCCTGGACAGGTCACAAGTCCATCACAGGGACACAAAGGGACAAATGAGACAAACAACCATTCACACTCTCACTCACACTTAGGGATAATTTTAGAGTTACCAATTAGATGCATGTTTTTGGTCTATGGAAGAAACCCAGAGTTATTATCGTAACTGACCAAAAACAGCTATAAATTTGTCTTTTCCCAACATAACGTGATAATAACTTGCATGCATGAAAGGCAGCGGGCAATATGCTTTCCTTCAAGAAAGCCTAGGTTTTTAATTGAAAATGTGTTGCATTCTTATTGTTCATTTGAAATAATCCAAAAACTGTCATGCAAAAGAAACATCCAAAATTTAAAGTGTCATGTACTGCTCTGTATGTTATTTAATTTTTTGATTTGCAAATCTTATATAATCTGTTTTGTTCTCTTGTGTTTGTTTCTACACTGGCCCATAGACCCCCTGTGCATCCAGAGATTTGACCCTGGTCTGGGCCTCATTGCACCAATAAACCCCATGATGGCAGGAATAAGCCTGGTCCCACCTCCACCTGTTCCACCTGATGTTCCCATTATCAAAGAGATCATCCACTGCAAGAGCTGCACTCTGTTCCCCCAGAACCCCAGTAAGAACCCAACAACTCACTCTGAATGATATTACAGTCATTCAAAGACTAGATTTGAGTTTCTGAAAAACAAAAAATGCTGTTTCAACCTGTTGCTCAAAAACGTCAGCACATTGGGTGTGCATTAGGTTTGCATTAAAGTAGTCCACATTCTAAATATCTGAAAAAAATATATTGGCATTAATGGAAGTATTTAGAACCTTTCTTTGTAAGAAAAACTATTCATTTCAGACAAAATTTTGACTCAGAAAATATCTTGCATTCAGTTTTTTTTTTTTTACCAAAAATGTAATCATTAATGACTAGAGAAATTGAGTCACCCTGCCTGCAACTAGTGTTGAAAGCAAAAGGGCGATAATATTTTTGCCGTTGTGATCATGTTCTTTTGTTTGTCATGTTAGTGAAATATCTCATGAACCACTAGACAGGTTTTATTTAAATTTTAAACATTGGATACACATCTACCACTCATTACCACTTGTCAACACAATTCAAGACAGCTACCACACCAAGTTGACATTAGCCAGCACAAAAATGGCTTTAAAACTATGAGATTTACAGATTTTGAGCAAAACTTTGATATGACAATAGCTGAGTCATTCACTATATATACTTTGAGTGCTAACACATTTTGCAAGATCTCACAATATTGCATAACATTGTGCAAATTTTTGTTTTTAAGATCTGACCAAAATAGCTTTAACTCTTTCCTTTTTAACATAAGATTATCTAAGTTTAACACTCAGGCATAAAGGGAGGTGGATGATATGCATTTCTTCAAGAAATTCTAGGCTTTAATTAAATTAATATGTATATCTTGAGATCATGAGTTGACTATTCTGTTATTTCAAGGTAATCAAGCTCGTGTTGAGGTGCAAAAGGCTTCACTATTGAGTTTTAAATCGGGTCTTAAAAACTTTTAATAAACTTCAAATAGATGACCTGAGAACTTTAACACTTCAGAAACATACAGTCTAGTTGTCACACATTTACGTTTGTATGTGTCTACAGGGTTTTGTTTAGGAGATATAAGAATGTAAAAAAATCTGAAAAGAAAATTCTCAGCTCAGATACAATATAAGTCTGTAAGAGTTGTGTGAACTCTGCACTCTGGAGTGAGTCTGAGAAACAAATACAAGTCATATAACAGGATAGACAAACTGGGTAAAAGAAGACAAAAATGACTGTTTTAAAGTGTAAATTCTATTAAAAGTTTAAAGTTTGTGATAGTAAAAAGAGTTTGTTCAGGCAGAAGTTTAGACTACTCGAAAGTTAGTCTGATATATACATTTAGTCGTAAAATCACTAAAAATCATAAAACCATGGCTGTGTTAAAATGATAAAATATATCAGAAGGGCCAGTTCAGTCATGCAAAGTTCAACTTTCTATGACCTATTTAAACTTTTAAATATTGTTTCTGTGAAGTATGTGTGCTACAGTATACAGCTCCTCAGAAGGCTGGGTTTTCTCACTCATTTCGACAAACTCCCGTAGTTGTACAGATATTTTTGTTTTTTTATGCAAATGTTATCTTTGCCTTTAAAATTTACTGCCACTCAGTCATAGTGCACCAAATTAAGCTCCACCTGAGTGCATGGGTTTTCCAAAAACTCCAGGAAGAGTAGCAAATTAACCCTTTCAAGCATGAATTATCATACCTTCAGCCAGGATTTTTTACCAGTGTTTTTATATTTTTTTATATATACATGATGCACTAGTGCATCATGCAATATACCGCTAAACTACACTAGCAGTTTAGTGGTATATGCATAGTTTTATTTTATTAAGCGTGACCAGTTCCAGCTTTTGTAAAAGACCAACTGTCTTTACTATTTACTAATATTTCATTTTCTAGATTTTTAATAGTTTTTAAAAACACAAAGACCTTTTTGATGGCAGTCACTTTTGGTCCAGGCTTTTAAATTCCTGATGCTGTTGCAGTTTCTTAGCATTCACAATGATGTAACCATAGAACTAAGACACTTATCATGATGATGTCTTTGCGCCGCAGATCTACCCCCTCCATCAACACGAGAGCGCCCCCCTGGTTGTAAGACAGTATTTGTTGGAGGTTTGCCTGAGAACGCCACAGAGGAAATCATCAGGGAGGTATTTGATCAGTGCGGGGAGATCACCGCCATCCGTAAGAGCAAGAAGAACTTCTGCCACATCCGCTACAGTGAGGAGTTCATGATTGACAAAGCCCTCTACTTGTCAGGTGAGCATGTTTAATCTAATTCTTTGAATGCTTCCTCCTGAATACAGTTGAAATTTAGATTTAGATTTAGCGTGAATAAACCTAATTTTGCCCCTGCCACTGCTTTAGGGTACAGAATGCGAATTGGATCCAGCACTGATAAGAAGGACTCTGGAAGGATCCATGTGGACTTTGCTCAAGCCAGAGATGACCTTTATGAATGGGAGTGTAAACAGCGCTTACTGGCCAGAGAGGAAAGACACCGTCGCAAGATCCACGAGGACCGCCTCCGCCCGGCGTCCCCTCCTCCTATTGTGCACTACACTGAGCATGAGGCAGCGCTGTTAGCAGAGAGACTGAAAGGTGAGATAGTAACTCAAGTCTGAATGAAGTTTGATGCAAACCTATTCATAATAATTGACTTCCAATCTTCTTTGTTCATTGTGTATTTGGCGCCAGCTTTATTGTTGTGCGTGGCATTGTCGATGCGCACAGTACACATGTTACAAAAGTCTATCCTTCCATGGAACTATGGAAGATTCCTAGTTTCCTTAAGAATTTCTTTTTTTTGCTCCATCCTTCTTTCTTTTAACTTTGATCAGTTTCCTAGTCCCTGCCAATGAAATGTATTTCCAACAACATGACACTGCCACCATCATGCTTTACTGTGGGATGGTGTCAGCAGGATGAGAGGTGGTAGATTTGCCTCAGACACTGAGCTGTTCTTAATGGCGAATAAAAAGTTTATTTTTCATTTCATCTGATCACAGCACTTTTTTCCACAACTTGGTTAGGGCTTCAAAGCAAATGGGGTGAAGGCATATGCACTCAGCACCTTTTATACTTTTTAGACTTCCATCCATCCATCCATTTTCTTTACCCGCTTCTCTATTCCGGGTTGCGGGGAGCTGGTGCCTATCCCCAGCAGTCACTGTGCGAGAGGCTGGGGACACCCTGGACAGGTCTATTTTTTAGACTTAATAAAAATAAATGTTTTATTTTTAGTTTCATTTAACTTCATTTATCTGAGTTTTTTTGTGTGTGTAGGTTCAATATTTATAGTCAAACTGAAAATTAAATAAAATTCTAGGTTGTAAGGCAAAAAAACCAAAAGAATATCAAAGTGGTGAATACTTTTCTAATCAACTGTAAAAATAACAACCACACATTTGAGATTATTGATCTGTTTAAAAATGTGGGAAAAATCTGCAATTGTTGCCATGGATACACCAATTTTGAAAGAAATCAGTTTTATTAATAATTTTATTTAAAAAGCATGCAGAGGATATTGAGTTTTTGTTATTGTCACACTTCTCTCTATCAGTGTGCTTGTGCTCTAAAAACTGTTCACATCACCTGCTGGGAAGTCTAATAATAAAAGCAAATCAATCTTTCCGGAAACGGCACAATTATTGATTTTTGTCATCACAGTTTGTGTCCACCGAGATCAGAAAGATACAAACAACAGTTTGTGTGCATCAGTGTGAAAAAGTCAGACACTGTGCCAACATGAGAGAGCTTCTCTATAAAACAGGAAAGATGGTTTAATAAATCTTGTTTGCACCATTTTGTATGTGCTCATAACGCTGCTGAATCAAACCCTGACTTTGTACACAATGATCAATGTTTTGTACCAGTTGTTTATGAAACTGTTCCCATTTCACGCTCATGCACTTACAACAACTCTAAGAACACTATGAACAACTCTGCATGTACTCATGCATGTGTCACTATAGGCACCAGCTCCATGGCATCCTGCATGGGACCAAGCTGTGCTTATCTTTGTTGCAAATATTTATTTTAAATAAACCCCTGTTAAAAACAGTCACTGCTTAAATGCTGCAACAACAATTACCTACCTTGTGGGTGTGCATAATGACTCAGTCACAATGTGTAAAATACACACAATACAGGCAATGGATGAATTGATGCATATAGTTATTAGTATGTCATAATCCTGTTTTTTGGTGTGTTTTCTACTAGTTTGAGTTTATTTGTTGTATTTAATATTAGTACCTTTCCTTGTTGCAGGTATTTTAAGTTGTTCAGCATATTTCAGTTTACTTGGTTTGATTCTCGCTCACTGCTGATTGGCTCCTTTACTTTTTCATGCTCCAGGTTCAGACACACCTGTCCTTGACATACTCATCAGCTCCAGCTTCACTCACTCAGTAATCACCTCTCTCTGCATAATTATGCTCTCAGTTCAGCCTCAGTCTGTGGTTAGTACAGTAAATACTATATGTATTGAAGCAGACACTGCTTGTATGAAATATAGAGAAAACACAACCTAACCTGCTTGAGTTTTAGGTAAACGTAATAAACTGTCATATAGTTTTTACGAATCATCTGTCTTGAGAACCAAGCTTATTCAGGAAACATTCGGGGCTATAACCACAAATGCCCAGGCCTATGCAATAATAATAATAATAATAATAATAATAATAATAATAATAATAATAATAATAATAATAATAATATCTTATCTTTATTTCAAAAGTGTACACTTCAAAAGTGTAAATCATCAACATTAGGCGGCTGACAAGGTGGGCACAAAGAGATCTGCTTCTTTTTGTACCCTAAATGTATGGGTACATGTTGACCAAAGCTGCAAAGGTATGATTTGGTACCAACTAACCATGAGCCTATCTAAGTTTATCTCAAGGATATGTTGTTTTTGTCCCTCTTTTTATGACCTCCATAGGAATGTGTTGAAAAGGGATGAGTCATGAGAATGAATAATTCAAGTGGTATTTCAAAGGCAGGTAAGATGTTTAGGTTGTTACTGAACTTCTTTTGAAATCAGCCCACTTTTCCTTAACCTACATTTAACAGAACTTTGTGAACCTGGTGAGTAATATTTGAAAGTCATGCACTGACTTTTTTATAGCCCCCCCATTGGCCCTGCTCTGAATCTTCCTTTCATTTACTTTTCATGTGAGAAGTTTTAACAGAGGAGGACAGAGTGTGGGAGTGGTGGGAGTGATGGGAGGAGGTGCAGAGTGAGAAACGTGACATGCGGGATGTTTCTGTGGAGGAGTTTGAAGGTCAATGCTCCTCCTCCGCTGTGTATCCTCCACTCTACTGTGGCTCAACATCGTCTCTTGTGTGTGCTCACGTTTATAGCAGAGAGTTGTTTTTCTTCAGTCTGTTTGTAAAAACACAGAAAGGCTGGAATCAATTTTGTCATTTTGTGCAATTTAAACTCACTGAAATCCAATTCCCTACTTATTAGTGTTATTACAGTAATTACTGTGACTAAATGTATTATATATTAGAGTCATTTTGAAAATGCAACATTACATACTACTGTCAAGAAGGTCTCAGGTTCAAATCTCAGATGGGGCCTTTCTTCATGAACTGTACATGTCTTTTTCAGATGTGTAGGTTTCCCCCATTTTCTTTGGTTTTCTCCTACAGGCCAAAACCATGCATGTTAGGTAATCAGAGATCTTAAATTAGGTGTAAGACTGAATACATCTGGAAATTTTTTTAAACATATATGTTTTTCCTGTTTTATTTTCCTTTATAACTCCACTCAGACAATTATTATTATTATTATTTGTCCTGTTGTGGCATCTCAGGCATATCATATAGAGAAGATAGCTGCCATTCAGACAATTTTAACAAAAATGCTGTAGTGCCATGTGGTGCCACTAGGTGTCGAGACAGTCCACATGAACAACAACATTTTTAGCTTGGCTAAAGACTTTTTTGTTTGTTTGTTTGTTTTTTTGACACCATTTACAATTTGGTATAATTTATTAACCATTTAGCATGTGGTTAAAGCTTTGTAACAACAGGTTAAGATGTAGGAAAAATACTGTAAAAAACAGCTTCATTGTTGTTTTGGATTAGTGGGCATGTGGAAAATCTATGCAGCTGCTATGTCACTGTTTCTGGAAATTTCTGTATCTTGATCTTAGACTGATCCAAGTTTTTAAAAATTTCCACTTATTTTCACCAAAAACCTACTTTATATTTGGAAAAGAGATGCAAACACAGGATGAATTGCTGTTTTGGAAAAGCTCCCCCAACCCCACCAACCATCCTGAACCAGGCAAGCAGGGTCAGATGGATGTAGATCAACCAGTAGCAGTAAAGTTTGTCCACAAAATATTTGTATTTTTATAAGATGGTGTTCTCTACAGATAATTTGTAAAAAGCTCTCTCTCTCTCTCTCTCTCTCTATATATATATATATATATATATATATATATATATATTTTTTTTTTTTTTTTTTTTTTAATGAGTAAAATTACAGCACATGATTTTGCTACATAGTAAGCCTGATTTAGTGTATTAACAGTGTTTTATAAATTATTCTTAATGCAGCACAAAATGTTTACAAATTCATTAATAACCTGTTATTAAAGCATTATTAAATCATTTATAAAAGGACCCTTTTTAAAGTGGTTACAAGTTTCTTTTCCCTTCATAACTATGCTTCAAATTTTTACCCTTTCTCAGAATCCTTCAGACTCAGACAGTTTTTTTAGCATTTATATTAAGTCTAATCAAAAGATCAATGCTAACTAATCAGAAAAAAATAACAATAACAGTTTATGGGCCTAAACTTTCTCCTGGAAGTCAAATAAAATGTTTAGGTAGAGAAGTATATTAGACATCCAAAGTTGCAGATTACAATCAAAATAATACTTCCTTAAAAGTCTTCAAAACATTAAACACTAGAACTTTTGATACATTTACATGAAGTTGAAACTTTGGGTTTTTTTCTCTCAGTTTTCTTCCAGTTAATCAAAGAACGCAGATACATCGTGAAGACTGTTGTTGTTACATGAAGTAGAAAATGTGCTTTTTATCTGTTTTGTAACTAGTACACAACTAGTTTTGTACATGTGACTGCAGTAATACCATTCATTACATTCCATCTTCTTCTGCTTATCCGGGGTCGGGTCGCGGGGGTAGCAGCCTAAGCAGGGAGACCCAGACTTCCCTCTCCCCAGCCACTTGGGCCAGCTCCTCCGGGGGAATCCCAAGGCGTTCCCAGGCCAGCCGAGAAACATAGTCCCTCCAGCGTGTCCTGGGTCTTCCTCTGGGCCTCCTCCCGGTGGGACGTGCAGTAATACTCATAATATAATTTCCACCACCATCACTGTTCTTATCTTCTTCTTTGATGTTTCTTCTGTTGCTCTGTCTCTACCTCTTCTGAAGATCAGCAGTATGTTGATTTGTTAATATTTGCTCCTCTGTAATCTCAGCCTCTATGCATTTTTTTCTTTCCATCCTTTAATACCTAAAATAAACAAGCATGTTTTCTCTCTGAATAACCCTTTTCAATTCTTCACCTCGAACAGCAGGGGAAATAAATTTCCTTTCTTCTCCCACTCGTCCGTGTTCAGCAGCGTTTCATTGTGCTTGCTGTAATGTGACTGTAATCTGCTGCAGGCGGTGAATGGGGCTTTATCAGAGCTGGGGAAAGTGTCTTCTTACAGGTTGTGTTGCACTGGGTATTGAGCTCATTAAATGCTGTCTAATTCACTCTGTTCTGAGGTCGTCAGTGGCTCAGTGGCATCGTTCAGTTATTATTCAAATAGAGGAGAAAAAGCACCAGACGGAGGCCCGTGGAGACTCCCCTTTTTATGACTGAGACCGAATGTGGCTTGAAAGGTTTAAAATCAGAAATGTCTTTTGTGATCAGCAACTATGGCGGGGTTCATGGCGCCATGAACAGCGGGTGCCCCAGGAGAAGGGTTGTAGTCCTCACTTCCTACTCGGTTGTTTGCTCAGCCTGACTGAATGTTTAAGGTCCCATGAAACAGAGTTCATATCGTTCTGCTTGGGTTTTATTTGGTGTGATGTAGCATGAAAAAAGATTTCAGTCAGTATCAGGGGATATGTTCTTTGACAATTTACATAGAATTATGCTAACTTAATATGCATTTGAAACAAGAAATGATGTTTCTCTTTTCAACAAGTTCCTAATCACTGCCAACTTGCAGCAGGCGGTGCTGTGAATCTTATACTAATGATGTTTTAGCAAATAATAAACATATTTATTGTTCTGTGCTGTCCTCAGCTGCTCCTGCATGACCTTCAACAAATTCATCAACAGCTACAAGTCTCTATAAAATACAGCCAGTTTCATAGTGTGTTGGTCGTAAAACCTCTGATAATTGTGTTTAACAGGAACCACAGACATTGCCAGTTTAAAGCAAATTTGGTAAAACTTTTTTAATGTGAAGGCAATCATGACACTGCTAAGCTCTTAGTACTCACCAAATATTTTTCCCCCAGCTATTTTTTACGTCTCCTCTGCATCCTCAGTATGCCATATACGGCTGCAGCCTTTTCCCATGGCGATACACTCACAGTCACATCACACCCCAGGCCCTGCCCTGGAATGAATTACTTAGGCAATGTGAGGATGGAGGCACATGTTAGGAGATCACACCAAGCTGGCATAGCACTGTCACCATGTGTATTATGTCTGCACTATGTGGTTTCCACAATCTGTCAATCTTAATATGGGAGGTTTCTGGGCCTCTGCCATCAGTTTCAGTCTTACTGTGGGGGAGGAAACACCATTCAGCAGCATGAGAGGATGCAGTTGAAAGGGTTTTCTGTACAGTACCTCAAGCACATTTACCTTTTCTTTTTCCAGCAAGCCAAACCATGGAAAAAACTAGTACTCCTTGCTTTGTATCCAAAAGGTAACTGGAAGACAGCTGAGTATGGTGTGGGGTTTATGGACAAGTGGAGGGCATGGATTGATTGGTGCAGCTGAGTGGTGAGAGTGCTGGTAAAATGCAATGCATGTAGAAACTAAACCACTAATGGTGCTGCAAAAACTATTCAGTCCTGCCAGAGCTATGATGGGGTCATAGCGTAGGAATGAGGACAGAGTAGTCAGTCCTGCCTCAAGTTCTTGACGGCCAATCTACACCAATGCATGCATGTCCCATGCCATGTATACACTGCCAGTGCTGCCACCACGCTCACTCACTGTCTGCAATGACCTGGCTACAGAAATTTTATTTATGTTCCAAACCTTCTATGACTGATAACTCTCTATGATGTGAAACAGGGAGCCCACTGCATTCTGAAGACCTTGCCAAGATCCTGCAAGACCATCCATGTTTTGGTAGATTTTTTTATGACATAACAGATAAGTGATAGTTTTAAAAGATTCATGATTTACAGTTTAGGTATTATGTTCAGATGCTTATTCTCAAAAAACTAAACAAAAAAAAAAATCAATTTTTTGCAGTTTTAAAAACTGCACATTATCTAAAATAAACATGATTTTAAAAAAGTAAAGTGCAGCTGGTGAATTTGTTTAATCTTCCCTTTACTGTATGTCTTTATCTTGACTCAAAAAAAAATCTTTAGCATGATAGAAAATTTCCTAAAAAAGACAAGTTGATACCAAGTGGTCTTAACATTAGGATGGATTTGAACAATGATTTGGAGAAAAGAAGAATGTGATTACAAAGTATAAAATGAGATGTGGTAAAGTCAAGGTGCTTTATTCTTGAATAGAAGGGAAATTAATTACCCTGGATAATTAATTAAAAAAATAAAAGAAAAAATTGGGATTCTGGTTGTTTAAAGATTGGGTTTATACTTTCTGAAAACTATGAACTGAGAACTGTTTTTTCTTTTTTTTTCTGGTCACTTAATAACAAAGTCAGTATTTTGTAAGTCATAACATAACATGCAATGACTGAAACCACTGAGAAAACATGTACCATTGCAAAAAAAAAAAAAAGGTTTACTTTAAGACTTCATCTTATATAATATTTAAAACAAAATTCTGTGAATCACTGCTATGAATCACAAAAAAAAGAAAAAAAATAGTTGGTAATTCTAATTCTAGTCTGACTGTGTTTTAACTGTTGGTCATTCTTCCCACAGATGACAACAAGTTTAGTGAGGCTACAGCTGTGCTGTTCACCTGGATTGAACGAGGCGAAGTCAACCGCAGGACCTCCAACCACTTCTACTCCATGATCCAGTCAGCCAACAGCCACGTTCGCCGGCTGATGAGTGAGAAAGCTCTGCACGAGGAGGAGATGGAACGCGCCAAAGAGGCCTTCAAGAATGCCCTACTGGCCATTTTAACACAGTGTAAGGACACTTTTTAAACACATTCAGTTATTGTGAGAGAACTTTTCAGGCAGACTGACGCACCAGATGTGTGGCGCCTCCATTGTGATAAGTGTAACTGTACAGTTATACAGGTAAGTCTAAATTATGGCCTCATACTCACTGTTAGCAGTGTGAATATGTTTCAACATATTATCCAACAAGATTGTGAAGAGCTGCAGATAAAAATTAGGAAATAGTTAAAATATTATAAAAAAATATACTTTAATTTATTTTTCAGTTGGATGTCGTGTAAGTTACAGTCACACAAAACTGTGGCAGGAAATGTGACATCTAGGCAAGAGTTCTCTTCTCAAACTAACAGAAGAAATATGCTGACCAAGGAGCAAGTCATCTGGATTATCATTTACACTATATTAAACATTAGGAAAATAGAAAACTAAAAAGAAAAACCACATAACAGCAATGCACGTTTTGCCTCATTATTTTTTCCACCACAGATGCCACTGCTTTTTCCCTACAAACCTTTCTGCAGTCATTCTTAATCAAAGACTCATTCCTTGAATGAATGCACATCGCCCCGCCGCCTTTTAATGCCAGAGTTTTTTACTAAGATCATCTTATGTTGAGAAATGCTGGAGCAAACCTTGAAACCTTTATAACCTTGATACCTTTGTTTTTTAAACCTTAACGTTTATATTCAATCGCATGCGGTGTTGTTGAGTTATTTTACATGATCTGGTAGAACTTGGACTATATGTTGTGAATAACTCAGCTACTACCACACCAATTTTCAGCTCACTATCTGTAACATTCATTTTTGTTGGATACACTATATGGAATAAGGATTTGTTTACATTTGATAATTCTAATTGATCTGCAGTGTTACAGAATGTGTAAACATATAGAGACCTAATACTTGCGTGTTTGGAGAAATAATCCTGGATAAAGGCTGTAAAACCTTTTTAAACACTGAGCTAATAGTGACAACAGGAATCTGACTGGATTTAAATTACGCTTCAATATTATCTGTATCATACGTGGATGTTTTAATTTGTGTTGAATTTTAGGCCAGTTTCTATAAAACATCATTTTTGTCTTGAAAAGCGGATTATTAAAAGCACCGTACTGGCGTTTTAATCCTCACGATGTGAGTGCACTCCTGATTACAGCTGCAGGGTGTGGTGCAGCAGCAGATTATGGAGGTGCAGACCATGAAGCCATTTTCACCATATTCACTTTGAAGCCCGTCTCAGTGCGACTCATTTACTCTGCGAGCATCTCGGCTCAGTCTCCATGACAACGCTCCCTCATCCATCTCGCCATCGCCTCCGTTATCCTCAACTCGCTGTGCCGTTTCGATTAGGTCAGTCGCACAGAAGTTTCAGAGTCAGAGTCGTGACGGCACACTGACCTTTTCACAGGTGGGCAGCAGAACAATGACAGCACACAAAGGCACAGATGGTTTTGTTGATGCAGGTCGTCTCATGCTGCTCTGGGTAAACATTACTAACTTACCATCAGTTCTCAGTCTTTAGATTTAAAAATGAATTTACTTCATTTTTACCAGTTGAGGGGCAGTTAGTTTGTAGAAACTCATTAGTGCACATATGTAAAACAGGTTGCAGAGAGTCTGTTAAAGCAACACTCAACAGTGGACATTTAGCAAACTGACAGCACAGCCACACAGCTTATTGACATTTCTGTCCAAACAGTTCACAATACAGTTACAAGCAAACAAACCAGTTCATATTCCTCCTGATTAAATACACAGTGCTTTCATCAGTTATGATAACAAAGCTGATCAAATCATAAATCATAATCATAATCATAATAATCATAATTATGCAACAATTGAGTGTGTACCATTGACATAAATAAGGCTGGATGAAGCAACTCCAATATTTTTATTGTCCAAAACTGAAGCCAAAATATTTGTTTTTTTAAGGGGCATTACCCTGTTGTATTTGTGTCTGCATACTAGAGACATGGGACTGTACCCTTAATACAAAAGTCCTGCCTACACACCCTCCCAGCTGGCTAATAGGCTGTCACAATGTCAATCACATTGTAACATGAAGCTTTTTTAAGCAAACAAATTTAAATTATTTATTTTAAAAAGTGCACATTTGAACATACAGCAGTAAGGTAAAAAAAACTTGTGAATAAACAAAAATTAACACCTTCAAAAATATTCAAAACGTTTTTTTAAAATTATTATTTTACTTTTTACTCAGGAAAATGTCCCATTCATTGACATGGAGATGCGAGACTTAAAAATTATACTTCAGCCAACCAATAGAGGGCGCTTGTCCTTTGTGGCTTCAACTTAAAGGTTCTGTCTCTAGTTATATTATATGTGATCCCAGTAATTAAAATAGCATATGATCTTACTAATCTACATTTAAATCAAAGTTTTCTAACAGGTTGGTCTTCAGAAATAATCCTTTCAATTCGAATCATTTTAGTTTACTTTAAAATGTATTATTTTTCTCTGCCGGCTTTCATAGCACTGGGAGATCACTTTGAATAATATTTGGTATCATTGTGAAACTTGGGGATTTTCCTTTTAAAATGTAGGGTTGGAATTCCTGATGACATCAATCCAGACTAATAAAATTTGAATTTTTAAAGCACCACACAAAACTAGCTTGTTGCCAGGCCTGGTGATAAATTGCCAATTTTCAACAAACTACCTATCATTTTTAGGCTTTTGAGATGGAGAAACTAAATTAATAACTCAATATTTTAAAAAATCCTCATTATGACTCATTTTGCCAGCATGGGTCACATATGTCAATGGTATGTACAGTAATTAGTACACAACTAGTGATATAAAGTGAAAGCATGACAAACTTTTTAGATGCTAAAACAATTTTTCAATGAAAATATCCTCAAATTGTCAAGGTTTGAAAGGAGGGTTTGGAATTTTTCATTTAAAAAAATACCATGTCAATATAACTCATGGGTGCTTAAAGGGTAAGTGAAAAGACAAAAGAATAAGTTCAAAACCAGAAAACATTTTGTTTACATGTGCATATGGTTTAGTTTTGTTGTAGAAAATATCACTTAATGTAGCCTAAACAATGCAGTTCTTTCAAAATATTAAAAATATTTGCCATCACTATGCATGGTAACACATTTGATAGGTGTGGGAAGAAGGTGCAGGGAGGTAAGTACAGTTCAGTCACAGTTTATGTGTTTATTCTTGTTTTCTTTTGTTTGTTTGTTTGTTTGTTTGTTTTAGTTTCATCTGCTGGTCTTAGTTGAGTTGATTTCTGTCCACACTGTTCAAACAAATGTTTGAAATCCATGGATTTTTACTTTATGTTTGTTCAGGTTTGTTAAATCTGTTTTATTATTTGTTACATCTTGAAATGTTGAGTCACAACAACTCAAATGTAAGAGCAAAACTTTTAAGGCAACATTTTAACCCAGAACAGAAGTGAAGCTTTTGACTTTACAATAAAAATGAAATGGTAAGTTCGTATCTGGCCCCAAAATGATTTGCAACAATTACAACCTCCACTGAGTCTGCTTATTACAAAAACATTGCAGTCATACATGTGGCAGGCATTCTGTAAAACAGAGGTTCCTGTTGGTCCTCCAAGTGTTTCTAACATGATTTGAAAGAACCCATCTGAATGCATCTAAACAACCAACATCAATGGTATGGTAATTAGCCTTTATAATGTTACCTGTAAAATTTCCTGTAAAAGCCTGATCTGCAGTGATGGACTGTGGACTTTGAGTTCAAACACAACAGAGAGGGAGCAGGAGGAATCTGAAGATGTATTTATTCTACTTTCAGGCTAAAGTTGCCAAGTTCTTTTTAAAATACGTCACCTAACATGTGCCAAAGCTCATGTTGTGAATTCAGTATCCTTCCATTCTGGAAAAAATGTTGCCTTTGTCAGTCGTGAAGGATGTGAATCTGCAAGTGAAGTAAGTACAGAGGGCTGGCCAGAAGAGAGACCTGCTCATTACATGACACACAGTTTAGATTATACACTACTAGCCTTAAAAGACTTTAGTTTTTACAGGTTGTGTTAGCTTTGCACTTTTAGTCTGCATTACAAATTTAGGGAAATGAGGACTGAAACGAATCAGCACAATATTTTAGGACAAGCAGCATTTTCATAAAAATTAAACCAACCAGTAAATGTTTGGGTTTCCAAAAAAATTACAATAATTATTTAACACAAAATGCACACCGTTTTTTTTTCTTTGATTTTTTTTTAGAACTGTGGGTAATCAACACTGTTTTATGAAAGATCATAAAACTTTCACAACTGTTGGGATATCCAGATTCATCTCATGACCAAGACAGTACTTTCTACATTTAATTTTAGGTAGAAATTTTTATTTCTGTTTTCAGTCATTCAGTAGTTGTTTTGGAAGGTTTAGGTATTAAAAAATTGCTTGTTTACTGTTAGGAAAGCTTTGTGGCTTGCATTAAACCAGAACCCCAGACACTAAAACATTTAACATTTACTTTGTGACAAAAGACATGTTCCAGCTAGTCTGCAAATAATACATAAATAAATAAAAGAAAGTAGTAAATAAAACTAAAAGCATGTTGGAGGCAGGTACTATTGGAAATCACCCTTTGAAAAATTGTTTCATGTTTTCCTTGTGAAAATAGACCGATAATTACCAGGCAATATTATTTTATTACTCATTGGCTTGTTCTACTTGTTACTCTACTAATACTTGTTCACATGGGAATAACTGAACTTTGGCTCATAGAGGGTGGCATGGAGGAGCAGTGGTTAGAGCTGTTGCCTCCTAGAGAGAAGGTTGCAGAATCACCTCCCAGCCTGGGATCTTTCTGGATGGAGTTTGCATGTTCTACCCGTGCATGCATGGGTTTACTCCAGTTACAGCAGTTTCCTCCTGCACTTCAAAAACATGCATGTTAGGTTCACTGATAACTCTAAAATGTCCCTAGATGTAAGTGAGAGTGCGAATGGTTGTTGTCTCTATGTGTCCCTGTGATGGACTTGTGAACTGTCCAGGGTGTCCCCCACCTTTTGCACAGTAACTGCTGGAGATAGGCACCAGCTCCCTACAACCAGTGGAGGAGAAACAAGTAAAGAAGATGGATGGATGGGTGGATGGATGTATGGATGGATGGATGGATACACACAATCACTTTGTCTTCCAATAGGCAAATTCTCATAAGTAGACCCGAAACATAAAATGTCCTAATTATTATCAAGTAACTTAGATGCCAAATCCTAACCAAACAGCATAAAAAAGGAGAAATAATATAGCACTCTGAGCTTTGAAGTATGATATAAAAAAACTTAAAAAAAACTTACTTTGAAACACAGACCCGAGCCAAAAAACCTTTATGTCTTGATATTTTTCTGTTGTTAAAAGTCAGTGAAGGTCTCATACCAGACGTTTTCTAAATGTAACTGGACAGAATAAGAGTTGGGCTGCCTGTGCTTGTACATGTTGAACATCTGAGTCCTTGTCTCCCAGGATCTGTGCAATGAACGCAGAGTGTGAAGTCAAGATGACACAGAGAGCCACATCTTTTGTAAGAAAATCTGAACCTTCTCTGGCCTCATCTACTACACTACTCCAGATATTTTTAAAACTGAGATTTTCTGCTACATTTGCATAGCAGACCACAGACAAACTTAGTTTTTTGGTGAAAAAACAGGTTTTTAACAACAGTTTTTAAAGTGGAGACTTTTTTAAAACTCTGTTTATGGTAGATTTGTGTGGATTCCAAACATGGAGTTTTTAAGAAATTATGATAGCAGCCTGTTTCATGTAGGTCCAGAATTATTTTGTGTCCTCTAAATCAAAACCACAATGAAACTGTTTTCTCAAATTCTGCCTCACATTATCCTGATTCTGTCGCCATTAAGCTTTGATTGTGTTTGAAATGATTAATAATTTTTAAAAAAACTGTAAAAAGTATCCAAAAAAGAAGAAAAAAACGAGAACTTACAATTGTTTTGGGAGAATCTTTATCCAAACTAAAAATGTTCTTTTTCTGTATTTTTATATATCGGTAAAGTGGACGTTCTCACCACATAATGGTGTGGTTTGTGTATTACAGCATAGGTGTGTGTATATATATGTGTGTATGTGTGTGTGTATATATATATATATATATATATATATATATATATATATATATATATATTAGTTTTTCAAATCGAATTGTATAGATGAGGCCTATGATTGGGTTGTCAATGTTCAACACATTTTTTTCTTACTTTGTCAATTTTGTTAAATAATAACTGAAAAAGCTCTGTCTTTTTTAAGGGTTAACCTTTATATTTTGTTAATATTAGTCTGGATTTACACTTTTCTTAGCTAAATCTTGCAATTTAATATTTGTCATATTGTTGTTTTAACAAAGGTTTGGAGTATGGGGTATTTACAAGTACGAAATATCACATACCTCAAAGTTTTGATAAAGCAATAATGTGACATGTAGTAAACTACAAAAAAATGTTTTTAATACATCCTGTCTTCATCTGCTCAACAAGTTAACACTTTGCAGAATGTTAATGAAGTTGATCAAGTTTTGATGATATCCAAGATGAGAGGACACTAAACCAGAACATTTAAGATCAGGGCTACTTCACGGCTAAATCTTTGTGTCTGAGGAAATATTACTGCTTTAATTTTTTGAGTAAACTGATCTTTTCAGATGAAGTGGTGCAGGTTGCTGAGCTCACCAGTGTGTGGTCAGTGTATGATCGGGGTCTCTCCTCTGTCCGCTGTACGAGCCTCCAGTCAGTGCTACAATGCTACATAAAAGGCTTGTTTTGTTTTGACCTTCCCTCCTCCTCCTCCTCCTTTCCTCCTCCCTGTTCACCTCAAAGTCGAGCAGATCACCGCCGTTTTCACCGCAGCCACCAGGCAAAAGGCATGGGACCATTTCTCAAAAGCACAGCGCAAGAACATAGACATTTGGCGCAAGCAGTGTGAGGTTGGTACACCTTTTTTCTGTTCTCTCCTCCCACCCCCCACCTACTGCTTTCTTCTCTGCTGTCACCTATGAGTTTCCACTGGAGAGCTGACAGACATGCCTGTATGATCTGCTGTATTCAGTGGACTTGTTGTTTTACTGGATGCCTCGTCCTCACAGACAGACAGACAGCAGCTCTGATCTGGGCCTCTCCTTCTCCCAGCAGCCCATATGTAAAAGATCTGACATCTCTTCGAAAGTGTGAGGCGCTGCTATGGCAACAGAGATTTCTAGGGTTAAGTGTCTAATCAATTATTCATCCTGATTCAAATCAACATAACAAGTAAGAACATGAGAACGCTGCGTGGAAAGGAGGGAGGATCTGTCCTCTTTGAGCACAGTCAGCACATCAGAGGAACTGATTCAGCAGCCCGTTGCTGTGCAGACAGTTAAGTTTTGTCACTCTTTAGCAAGTAAATACAAATTACAAATGCATTTTAAAAAGTTTTAAAGAAAATATTTAGTGCTTTGTTAAATGTATTTTAAACAATAAGACTAAAACAAAAGCCAGAAGGTGCATGCTGCCCTCTACAGATACCAAACTGAAACAAAGGCTTCAATGTCAGTATAATGAGGCCATTCTCAAATAACAAACAGACTAAACTGGATTTAATTATGTGGTTTAAAAACAAAGTTTATCTTGCAAAATAAAACTGGCCTGTTAACTTTAAAATTCAGTGATTGTAGGTAGGATCAAGTACAAAGTAAGAGGATTTTCTTCTCTATTTGTAGCTTAATTTATAAGATGGCACTGTAAGCCCTTCATAAGTGCTGAATCTATTCACATCATTGATACTCAAAATCACACTTTACTCAACGGCAGTAGAGTGTTTGTCACATTTGGCCTTTAATTGCCAAAATTAAAGCAACATTTTGCATAACACCAATGTTGAGAACTAAAAAAAACACTTAATACATTGATTATCTGTCTCTATGCTCTCTTCATACTGATGATTACCCTGCACAACCTATTATGACATAGCTAGATCATGGCAAATTTGAAAAACTTAATTTAGTCTGAAGGCAATCATGACTCTGCTCTTATTACTCACCAAATAGGTTATTTCCTGCTATTTTTTCAAATCCTTATAAGGCTTCTTGCACCCTCGCCCCATTCTATTTGCCCACCCTGACACAGCTATCTTATATCAAATCAAGATGCAGATATGTGCCAGATTGTTTCCATGGCTCTGTCACAATCATGACTGTAGCCTAGACAAGAGGTTAGCATGGCCAGTTCTGCTTCAAATTCTTCACAACCAAGTCACGCCAGTGTGCGCAAGCCCACGTCATGGATTCATTGGGCCCACTTCCCCATACTCTACGAAAGACTCTGATATGCTGCCACCATGAAAATAAACCACCACAACCCCGCAATAGATGTAATGTGCATGCCCAAAACCATCATGAACTCGTCACGCTCTATCAATGTGAACCCTGCTGTGTTCTGAATACCCCCCAGAAGACCTCGCCAAGTCCCTGCAAAGACCATCCTTGTTGTGGTGGATTTTTGATGTTGTAGTGGGGTCATCATCTAGAGTGGAAGTGCCTAATTGATTGTCACTTGCCAAATATCTGTAAACAGATCATAAACATTTCCACGAGGATTTGCTTTATTTTTGAAGCAAAGGCTTATGGGATTGTTAAACTGCTGTTTTTCTACCTTTATGCAGTGGCTAGCTGTGTGGCAATGCAAACACTAACTTATACATTTACATACAAGATTTGGTTTCAACTGCATTATTTTAATTTTGTCTATCCTTTGTATAAGTGCTACTGCTTTGAATGCTTATTTGCTCATAAAAATATAATGGTTATTTCATTCTTCAGTTATTTATATATATATATATATATATATATATATATATATATATAATTTTAAAATTTACATTAAGTATAAGTTGCTATATTCTTTAGCCACCATTCAGCAGCAACCTATTTTTGTGCTAATGGATAGATGAAATCACTGTCGTATTAAGTTCATGTTTAGCCAGTAACAAAACTCAGTGCCCTGCTCAAACACCTAATGAGAGAAATGGTCTTTTCTATCAGAACTGATTGAGAGGAAAATGTTGAATATAAAATGTAAAATTACAACAACCCAGATAGAAAACAACCTTTTTCTCCATGATTTTAATCATGATACTTTACCTGCATTTAATAGAAGTGTTAAAATTGTGATACCCAAAAGGCAAAAATCTGATGTTTTTTCATTTTAATCAACTTACTTTAACAACAATCCAACAAATAATGTTCACTCACAGTATGGTAACTCAAGACAGCTGAGTGAAAGTCCCAAGTTACTGTAACACCAACGCAGCCTTTCTAATAAATTCTACTTTCTTTTAATACCTAACTTGAACACAGGTTTTACACCATCACACACCCATGGATTAAATACGCACTAGCACTGTTTCAATTGTGCCAGTAAAAATTTTTGACTTGGTAATGCAGTTGAATTCTTGCATAATAGCAGTCACAAGTGAATGGATCTCACCAGGCTCCACGCTTTGTTTGTGTCCCAAACACAAAACTGGACCAATCAATGTCCTGTACAAGAAGCTTCAGGTGGGTTTCACATTTTCAGGTGGGTTTCACATCAACAGTTTCTTCATGAGACTCCACTGTTGATTCCGTGTCACCTCATGTTAGAGATGTGCCGCCACAAACACACATTGAAGTGCTAACATGGTTGTGTCATATTTTTTAACACAAGTTTAATTGATATAAAAGGTGTTTCTTAACTAGTGAAAAACTAGTAGTTTTTAGCTGTTAGACCACCTTCAGTCTGGATGACAACCCCACTATGTATTGCATCAACTACACAACCTATAGAATTAGGTTGGATTGTGGAAAATTTGGAAACCCTCCTTCACTTCAATGTGAAGTCAATGAGGATGCTGCAATACTCTTAAAACTTGGTAAATAGGGTTTTCCTGCTATTTTTCTTTTCACTGAAATGCTCATCTGCACTCTTTCCACACTTTATATGCCTGCTCTATCATGACTGTGGCAGTCTGTGTCAGGATGCTAGTAGCATCTACATGCTAGAAGATTACCATGACACTAAAACCATGGGTTATCACAACTGTCTTAAATTGTATCTATGACCTTGTCACAATCATGATTGTAGCCTAGGCATGAGACCAGCAGGGCCAGTCCTGTTTCAAATCCTCCACAAGCAACCCATGCAGGTGCATGTGAAATCATATCACAGTTAGGCATCAAACACCACAAGGATGAACCATCAAACTCTTGCTATGAAAATTTTGTGCTTGCTCAAAACCATAATGGACCTGTCACACTCTATCTTGTATAAGGGGAGCCCAATGCATCCATATGCATCTGAAGAGCTCACTAAGACACTGCAAAGTCTATTTTTCAACGTCATTGTGGGGAGATCATCCAGTGTGATGGGGGCTTTAACTCTTGTTCCAGAAACACATCAGATGCCTGTCTGCCTGTTTGATGGGGTTTTTTTCAATTTGAACTTAATAAGAAAAAGGTACCATTTAAGCAAAGCAAGAAGGAACAGTACACTGAACAAAAACTCGCTATAAACATCTACTCAAGCTGTCACTTCAGTAAAGTTACAATAAAGATGTGTGATATTTTTTCTTAAATTTATTATTTAATTTCTTAGTTGTTATTTTTTTTGACAAATTTTTCTAAGAAAATTTATTTGATTGAAAGGTTTGCCGGAATTGCTGTTATTTAGGCCTTTAATAATTTATAAAGTCATAACTACCCTAGTTTATGAAATATTAATTATACAAAGCTAACTGAATTTCTTTTAATAGTCTTGGTTGAAAACAAGGATTAGCACACTGTTCATCTTCTGACTTACAACCACTTCTTACATACTGCAGACTTATTATGAGTCCCTTCTTTATTGGCCAACAATATTGGTAAGTCTACTTGTACAAACATCTATATTAATGTATTACTAGAGATTTATAATACAATTTTACGTATTTAAAAATAGTTTCTCTTTGAACGACCTTTGTTATGAAAAACAGGTTAATAGTGGAACGACAAAGGGGACTGCTGCCATCTTAAAATGGCTCCAATCTTTAAAATTTTATAGCAGGTTTGTGCAAAGGCTATTATATAATGTTTTTAATGCCATAAATTTAGCATTGCAAACTGATTTACAGTCATAAACAGCAGGACCAGCAGCTCGCTGTAGCACCTCTGGTACAGCCTGCAGCACTTCCTGCAGGAATATCATAAAATCATCATGTTGGAATAACCATGTAATGAAAAATTGATTGCATTGTAAAAGTTTACACAAACACATTCACACAAACCACTCTGAAATTCTTGTTTAAAGCACCAACGCACTTTTGGTCATAGCTTCACTTGGAAAAGCCATTATCTAGTCAAAGAATAAACCTGATTTCTCCAACCTGAGATCATTCAAGGAGCTATCTACAACAGATAATATATTAATTTTTCATAATGTCTGAACAGAACTCCATTTTAAGAGATCTGAACTAGTGTTTTGATATCTGTTTGTTTACTTAGTAGTCCACGTTTAAGTGCAAAAATTTCTAATCATTACTAAAGTCTGTGTTTACACAAGTTTAACTCATCTCTAGATTGGGACCATTTTGATATTTTCACATTAATGAATTCAATTTTCCCATCCCTAATTTCATTACCACACGATACTGTTTAAGTCTTGCTGCCTAAAGCACATTAAAGTAATTTGGAACATTTTTCATTTGCGAAACTTGTAGAACACATTTAATGAATAAACTGAGGACTGTTGTTCCCATGTCTTTCTACATGTTGCAATATTTCAGGAGCTGAGAAATGCTCACAGCGAGGAGATCATGGGTATCAGACGAGAGGAGGAGATGGAGATGTCAGATGATGATTCAGATGAAATTCCCAGCAAGAGGATGCGCACTGAGGAAAATGGTGCATGAGACAAATATTTTTATGTTCCACTCATTCATATATTTGTGAAGAATTTAAATGACATAAATAAAATAGGTTTCACAGACTTAAGTTAAATTTTGTTAAATAGTATTTTGCTTTTATTACCTAATATTAACTTTTGGTCTTTCCTCTCGTCTCCTCCTGCAGGAGTGTGTGATCAGACTCAGGCCTCTCTGAAGGAAGAGAACGACTCCCTGCGCTGGCAGCTAGACGCCTACAGGAACGAAGTGGAGCTTCTTAGGAAAGAGCAGAGCAGAGTCTGCCGTCCAGATGACAATCACACACAAACAAATGCACATGCTCACAATCCTGAGGCTCAGATCCAGCTGCTGCAGCAGAGCATGCACAGCATGCAGCAGGTAGGCTTTATCTCACAAACCCTTCTGCCCAATAAGAGCGCTGATATTAGAGCAGAAACAACTTCATTCCAGCAATTTAGTTTATTAGATGCAGCACAGTGTTAGTAATCTGCCTCATGATGAATGTGCCCTGATATGCAATACTCTGACACAAAGGTTTTTTTAAATAACTGGGTTTAATTGCTTGGTAAAAACACTCAGATGAGAACATACTTGTCTTATTTCCTTCTTCACAAAGATACCTTTGAGCAGGACAGCTTAATATCTGACATTTTCAGTTGCTTGAAACTTCTTTTATAAAGGCAGTTTAGTTTCCTCACATACACTGCATTCCGAGCTGACTCAGAGGCCTCCCATAATCTCTCGCTCCACTGACTCTGAAAAACAGCACAGAAAGCTTTGTCAGAGCACAGCTCTCATTTTGCACGAATTAGCGTGATTTGACCCGACTTCCTGTCTTTCTCAATCTGAAGTGACAGCACTGATAGAACAAGGCACATTAGAGACAACACACACACACACACACACACACACATGCACACTGGCCAAAGTCACCCTACTGTCACCTCTTGTTTGTCGCCTGCTGATGTTTTTGTTCCCTCCGTTCAGACTAGCAGCTGCAACAAACAAATTAAGAACTTTGCTGAAATAAATTTGTCCTTGTTGATGCTTTACTTGAAGGATAATGCAGAGGACTGACATGACACCATCACAACTGAGATCAAACATGTCATGAGTAGAAAGGAATTCAAATTTATAAAAGTCTCCTATGTATTTAGAGTATGTATCTTCTTATTCACACTTCTTTAAATAAAATATGTTCTTATATTACCATGTCTATACTCTTCTGCTCTTTGTAAAGGTAACATTATTAGCTTGACAAGCTGATGTTAGTAATTAATAAACTGGGTTATTAGCCTCAATAGTGAGCCTGTAGTTGTAGGCTGTATATAGTTCATCTGCTAACATGCTAACTTTTGTAGCTTATTTACTTTACTTTTAAAACCCTCCTGAAGCCGTCAAAAGAGAGAAAGATAGCGAGAGGTAAAGAAGCCCTTGTAACTTAGCATCAATTTGACCCAAAAGCCAGGGGAGGTCTTGCAGATATACCATGACTGACTGACTGACTGACTGTGTTATCCGCCAGATAAAATGTACATCTGTCCGTTATAGCCGAGCCTGCGTTTAAACCATGAACACATTTAAATCCTTCATGATCTAATATCGTCCTATCGCCCACCTGTAATTTGAATGATAAACATTACTGTCTGTGTCCCTGAAGAACAAATGCTCTTGATAATGTTAAAATTCAGAAGATTTGTAGTCAATGTCCCAGATGCATTTTGTTTAAAGCCAGAATGTCTGCCAACATTTTGAACACATGCTTATCTGTGAACATTACATCTATTCATGTGTATGTGAACAATGTTGTGGTAAATATATCAGAACGATGTCAGAAGGACTTATACAGAAATCATAGTCTTTGAAAAGCAACTTTCTTCTCCAAAAGCATAAGCATTGAAACTTTCTTTATTTGTCTCTGTCAGTCAACACAATATGAAGTCACCTTCGATAACCTCAGATTAAACGATATTTCAACATTTATGTTTTCTTCTATTGTGTGGAAAACTATAACTATGAGCAATTTATGATTAAAGCTCAAACAGCTATATTATTGTGGGTTTTCTTTTATAAAGACACCTTATTAGCTAATTGCATCATGCTTGAATTCTGGCTTGGGCTAAATGTTTTTCTGTGTTTCCCTTTCAGCAACTCCTGAACCTGCAGGAGAAGCTGTCGAGCAAGGAAGCTGAGCTGGAACAGGCACGAGATGAGCATCGCTACCTGGAGGTGGAGGTGCTCTCACTTAGAGACAAGGTGTGTACTCACTGTCACAATTGAATGGCCTCTGGATAACCACAAACTTTAATGAAGCTTATATGAGATGGTCACCTCAGGTCTCAGAGTACTGGATGCTGGTCAGTTGTACTCCATTTTTGTATTTAGAAGCTCCTATTTTGTACACACAGTTTGCCAATCTCTACCAGAGGTACATATAAAGAGATCTGTGGCAGATGGCTTCTTTTTGTAAGCACAGAATATGGGTGCATGGTGACCAAAGCTGCAAAAGTAGGATTTGGTAGAAGTCCAACGTGATCCAGAGCCACAGTTATCACTCAAAGAAATCAACAGTTTGCTATGGTATATTACCAAACTGTACATAAGGTACTACATGTATGTTCTTTCTGGCTACAGATAATATAGTTCAATATGTGTAATCAATAATTTATTACATAAACAGCACCAACATTATCAATCCATTAAAGTTTTTCCTGTTTATTGTGGAACAAACGTTTTTGTTAGAATAACTGGATTAATCAAGATGAGAGTTGGTCTTTAGTCCTGCGCTTAAACTGTAAAAAAAAAAAAGAAAAAAAAAAAAGTTAAATAGCTCAGTCTTCTTATTCATGACTTAATAAAGGTAACCACCCCAAATCAAAAACAAGCAAAGTCTTTGCTGGGTGTAACCCCTCCATCAGTGCTGTAGATCCTGGTGGTGTGGATCAGTGAGTCGATGTCTCGCTCACTCTTGGCATACAGCTTGATGTCATCCATGTAGAGGAGGTGACTGATGGTGGTCTTCATGTCCTCCTTTGCGTTGTTGTGATAAGTTGTGATAGTTTGTGGATGTTGGAACACTGAGCTACTAGTTGTTTGGCATTCCCCAGCACATGCCAGCCGGGTCAATCTCTCTCATGGTATGAGGTAGGCAGTAGCTCAAAGGGTCTTGCCTAGGGACCCAGATAGCTCAATCTTTACCCCGGCCTGGATTCGAACCCAGGTGACTTACCCATTGAGCTATCCAGACTATCCTATTTATAACAGATATATATCTAGACAGCTAACAAACTAGATACATATCTGTTATGTGTTACCTATTGTTAGGTTAGGTAGGTTACCTATTTATAACAGATATATGTCTAGACAGCTATATATGTATATATATATAAACCATAACTATAAAATAACTGTGTAATGTAAAATTGATATCAATGTAAAGTTTTATTAAATAGGTATGAACCTTTAGAGGATGAAGTATTTTAAAGAAAGCAAAAGTCCATTTTGGTCTTGGCCATATTTGGATTATCCATTAGGTTGTCAGTTCTATCTGAATGTTTTTCAAAGAACTATCTACAAGATGTACAATAATATTTTTTATAGCCTTTCCACATAACCCCACTTCAAAACTATAATTTTAACACTTCTTAAAAAAATGTTTGGTTATAGAGTCAGGCAGTCTAATATGTACAACTCTAATTTACTAATTTGGTGACACCATAATATCAGTGATTACATTGGTCATGTAAGAAAACACAAAACATGAATTGGAAAACTTGAGTTGCATTTGTTCAGCTGTGGTGGTGTAATTTGTGTAAAGTCATGGGAAAAACCCAAATAAAGACCTAAAACTTCAACATCACCAATTGCATGTAATTTAAAAAACTTGTTCACATCAACGCAATGCCTTCAGATTTTCAGCAAAACCAGATGGTGTGGTTGGATTTGTTTTCTATTTTTTTTTATATTAGATGATGCTTTATGAAAACATGCTTTTTTTGTTTGCTAAAAAAATTGAACTCTGCACTGCAATCTTCAGCTCAAATAATTAAATATTAAGGTTTACCATTGTTTTGAAACTTAAAATATACTTTGATACACACATTTCTGAAGGATGAAGTACACATGAGGAACGGAGGAGGTATGAAGAAGGAAAACATGAATTATTTTTTGGTTTTACAGTTGAGATTAGGAGGTGGTTCATAGACATGATCTCAGAGTCCAGCAATATCAGTCTGGAAACATTCCTATGGTTCTACTTGAGAAGCAGGAAGTCTTTAACAGTAGCAGCTACACAACTTCTGAAGCCTTTTGGAAAGATTTATCTTTCTCCTACAAACTTAACATATAGGAAAAAAATTTAAAGCCAGTCAAACAATTTTTACTTAATTTCATTCATAATAGCCTGTCATATTTTTCACATGCTTTCAGTTTATTATGTCTAAAGTAAGTATAGTTTGAATTTGAAGGATATGGTTGACTTTTGCTCTCCAACTGTTGAGTAAAACCAGCTGTCTGAAGGTGAAAAGTTTCTCTCTGACATTGTTGTGATTTATGCTGCTGTGAAAAGAAGAAGGTTGTCTTGTTCTGCTGATGGACAGCTGCCTGTGCTAACTTGTAACAGCTGTCAGTCACTCATATTTGATGGCAAAACCAGACTGATGACTTTAGACTGTGGAGACACAAGTGTATTTACATATATTTTTAAATATATTAACACAGAAGCTACTAACAACAGGAATTTTTTTTACCTTTCTTTGTGATCAATCTGCTCCAGCTCCTTCATGGGCATTCCTTGTGTAGAGCAACCTTTAGATCAAACTAGAAATTCTCAATTTTACTAGACTGTTCTAGGACATTTAACTGTTTCTCCTTGAACCCCTGCAGTGTTGCTTCATCAGTGTGTTTAGAAGCATTGTCCTGCTGGAAGGTGAACCTCTGACCCAGTCTCAAATCTCTGAAAGACTCTAACAAGTTTCCCTCATGTATTACTCTGTATTTTACACTACTCCATCTTTCTTCCATTAACCAGTTCACCACCAGTCCCTGCTGATAAAAAACATGCACAACAAAATCCTACCACCTCCATGCTTCACTGTAAGGATGGTGTTCTCAGCATGATGAGAGGTTTGTGCCAGACATGGTGTTGATCTTGATGGTCAATTCTACCACGTTTGGAGATTCTCCAATGTGCCTTTTGGCAAATTACAAATGATCTGCCTTCTTTTTTTCTTGACACAATGGTTTTTTTCCTGGCACTTTTCTATCAACAGATCCTTCCCCCATGTCTGCAGAAGAGCTGCCCTTCTCCATTAGGGTTATCTTTGGCCTCTTGGTTGTTTTCTCTAATTAACACAAGTGTATTTACCTGTCTGGTCTGTGACTTTCAGTAAATCACCCTCTTCGACATCAACTTTCCATTTTCCAGTAGAGGTTTATTGGGGGTTCCTTGGATTTTCAGGGTTTGGGGTATTTTTTAAACCAACCGTGATCTGTATTTGTCTGCAACTGGCCTCGAGAGGATGTGGAGTGAATACTTTTTCAAACTACTATACAATATTTCATCAGCCTTATTTAACAAAGGCAGGTCAAATCACTCAAGTAGTGACCATGACAATGTCTCTGTATGAGTAAGTATCAAACATTTGTATTCCTCACACACACACACTACTCTAGAGCATTCACACATGACACCAATCAATTCACTTCCACAGTGCAGCACATTCAGTTCACGCTGTTAAATTTATGCTTTTTGTCACCAAAGCTGGGGGCTCACTTGATGAGGAATTTTGCATGCTGGTTCTTCCTCTGGGGATCTTGTCAATTCCTTTGGTTTTGAGATCATGGAGCTGCTAAGTCAGCTGGGTTGTAATATGCTGAAGCATGCTTTCCAGTGGAACAACTAAGAACAATGTCAGTACTCTTTAAAGTAGAAAAGCTCTTTTCTCTGTTTTTAAGCATAGTTGTGGTCATTTTCAGCATGTTAATGATGTCAGCAAAGGCTCTTATCAGATCTGTGTCATTTTTCAAGAGCAGAAGTGTCTTCTGTTCACACAACAAAGCCATTTTCTGAGCTAGAAAAATAAACTTTCAAAAATATTTCTTTGTTGTGCTCAAATGTTCTGTTTTCTTTCTGTGTCTGCAGCTGCTGAGCAGTAATGGGGACACTGTGGAGGGAACCAATGGAGAGCTTCATGAAAAGGTGAAAAACAGACAAGTCAAGTAATTCTAAGAAAAAATAACTGTTTGATGGTGTTTATCTATGCAAACATCTAGGTTTTGATTCTCAAATGTACAGACTTTTTGAACAAAGAAAAACTATTTCCAAACAAACAAAATAAATTGCATTTAATACAGGCTGTTTTTGTACAATTATTGAATAATAGGATAGCATTATCCTATTTAAAATCACAGAGTTTTGATAAGATTTATGTAGAGAGTCATACAAAACGTCACTATGCTCTGAAAATGTAAGCCTAAACATTTTAACAATCTTGTCCTTCAAGTAAAGCTTTTTAAAAACAGTAGTTTTGAAAATAACGGGGAGGCACAAACCAAATAATTGCTGACATTTCACACAAAAAAGGAACCCATACATTTAATGATGGCATATTTCTAAATCTTTTTATGTAGACAACCATAAAAACCAATTTTTTACATTACAATACATACCTGAAGGTACATTATCTTTTATAGCTACTTTTATATATCTACTCCTGACATTCTAACACATCACCATTAGTTTGTTGACTTTACAGGTGCTGGTCATAAAATTAGAATATCATGAAAAAGTAGATTGATTTCAGTAATTCCATTTAAAAAGTGAAACTTGTATATTATATTCATACATTACATACAAACTCATATATTTCAAATGTTTATTTCGTTTAATTTTGATGATTA
>NC_051435.1:28455242-28481701 GCF_001649575.2 Kryptolebias marmoratus | reverse complement strand
TAATCATCAAAATTAAACGAAATAAACATTTGAAATATATGAGTTTGTATGTAATGTATGAATATAATATACAAGTTTCACTTTTTAAATGGAATTACTGAAATCAATCTACTTTTTCATGATATTCTAATTTTATGACCAGCACCTGTAAAGTCAGCAAAGCTCTACTAATACTGAAGTTACTGAAATTAAATATTTAAACAAATTATAAAATGATAGGTTGAAGTCCTTGTTTAAATTTTGGGAACATTCTGATAGTGTTCACTAGGACTGTAGAGATTAGCACTGTTGTCATTGTCGATGAAGGTTCTGGGTTCAAAACTTAACTGGGGTCTTTTTGTATGATGTTTGTATGTTTTGTCTGTTCATGTATGAGTTAATCCAGGTACTCTGGTTTCTTCTCACAGTCCAAAAACATGCATGTTAGGGTAACTGGAGACTGTAAATTGGCCCTAGGTGTGAGTGTGAGCATAAATGGTTGTAAAAACATCATGCTAGAAGAAGGCAAAAACTTCTGTAATTAGGGCTAAAATCCTGCTTGTTTGCTTACTTCTTCTTCTTTCGGCTGTTACCTCTTCAGGTGTCATTACAGCAAGTCATCCCCCTCCATCTCACTTTGTCCTTTGTCCTCACTCCAACTACGTCCATATCATCTCTAACTGTATCCATATATCTCCTCTTTGTATTTTTCCTGGCAACTGCATCTCTACCTCCTCTGCACATGTCCAAACCATCTCAGTCTGACGTCTCTAACTTTATCTCCCTGTTGTTCAACCTATGCTGTACCTCTGATGACCTCATTCCTAATCCTATCCATCCTTGTCACCCCGATGAGAACCTCAACATCTTCAGCTCTGCCACTTCCTGTTCTGTCTCCTGTCTTTTTGTCAGTGCCACTGTCTCCAAACTGTACAACATAGCTGGTCTTACCACTGTCTTGTAAACCTTTCCTTTGACCTTTGCTGCCACCCTTTTGTCGCAAATCCTGAAACTTTTTTCCACTTCATCCTGCCTGGACTCTCTTCTTCACCTCTTTACCACACTCCCTGTTTTCCTACACAGTCGACCCTAAGTACTTGAAGTCCTGCACCTTTGTGACCTCTGCTCCTTGTAGCCTCATTGTTCCACCTGCCTCCCTCTCATTCACACACATGTACTCTGTCTTGCTACAGCTGACTTTCATTCATTGTCTCTCAAGTGCATACATCCACCTCTCCAAGTTCTCTTCCACCTGTCCCCTGTTCTCACCACAGATCACAATGTCATCTGCAAACATTATAGTCCACAGGGATTCCTGCCTGACTTCATCTGTTAGTCTGTCCATCACCAGAGCAAACAAAAAGGTGCTCAGAGCTGATCCATGATGCAGTCCTACCTCCACATTGTCCTCCACGTCCTGTACCAGTCTAACATACTTCTCTGCCACTCCAGATTTCCTCATACAACACCACAGCTCCTCCCTTGGCACCCTATTGTATAACTTTTCTAAATTCACAAAAATACAATAAAGACCCTCTCTGTACTTCTCCATCAGCATCCTCAAAGCAAAGATTGCATCTGTGGTGCTTCTTCTTGGCATAAAACCATGCTGTTGCTTACAAATAGTCCCCTCTTCTCCAAGTTTAGCTTCCACAACTCTCTCCCAGATTTCCATCGTGTGCCTCATCAACTTAATTCCCCTGTAGTTGCTACAACTCTGTACATCGCCCTTGTTCTTAAAGATTGGCACTAACACAGTTCTCCTCCATTCCTCAGGCATTTTCTCACTCTCAATTGAATAACTGAGTCAAAAATCACACTGCCATCTCTACATACCTGCCCTGGTATGTCACCAGGTCCAACTACCTTTCCCTTCTTCATTCTCTTTGTAAGGATGGAGCATGGCAAGCCCAATGCGCAGACTCATCTTAAATAAAGAAAGTAATTCATTAGCAAACAAAAACAAGGACACAAAAAGCTGATGAGGCAGCAGAACCTAACAATAACAAAAATCCAAAACATATATCCAAACGACAAAGCACGGCATGACATGAGAGGAACCAGACTGTGCAAGAAAGAGACAAAGGACCAGCGAGTGAGTGGAGGAAGTGACCAGGTTTTAAAGCAGAGGGTAATTAGGGGAAGTGGGCACAGGCGAGTGATTAAAACTTGGAACAGGTGAAGTTGGGTGTGGCAGGAAGACAAGAGATAAACAGGGGATAAGTGAATGATGACAGGAAACAAAGACACAAGAACTGAACTAAGATAAATAACAAAATTTAAAAAAAACTCCAACAGAAGCATGAATCAGAAACAAGAAAACATAACCCCTGAAAACAGAAAAACAGAGAACCAAGAACCAAAGCCAAAAATAAACTCAAAAAAACTTGAATTCATGACACTCTTCAAAGCTTTCTGAACTTCATCCTCACTAACCTTTTCCACTTTCTGGTCCCGTTTCTATGACCTCTACTCTTCTTTCCCTCTGATTCTCTTCATTCATCAGCTCCTTAAAGTACTCATTCCATCTTCCCATCACACTCTTCTCTCTTGTTAGAACATTACCATTTCTATCTTTAACAAGCCTAACCTGCTGCTCATCCTTTCCAGCCTAGTCCCTCTGTCTTGCCAGTCGATACAAGTCCTTCTCTCCCTCCTTAGTGTCCAGCCTCTTGTACAACTCCTCATACGCTTTTTGTTTTGCCTTTCGTTTTTTGCTACATTGTAAATCTGCCTATGTTCCTGTCTACTCTCTTCAGTCTTCTTGCTGTCCCATTTCTTCTTGTCTAACCTCTTCCTATGAATTGCTTCCTGCACTTCATTATTCCACCACCAGGTCTCCTTATCATCTTTTCTCTGTCCAGATGACACATCAAGTACCTTCCTACCTGCCTCTCTAATCACTGTTGCTATAGTAGCCCTGTCATCTGGAAGGTCTTTCTTACTACCCAGAGCCTTTACCAGCTCCTTTCTGAACTCCTCACAACATTTTACTTCGTCAACTTCCATTATTTGGTCTTCTTCTCTGCTTTACAGTTTTCTTCTTCTCCACCACAACAGTCATTCTACACATCACCATCTGATGTCACAACCTTATAGTCCACAATCTCCCTCAGGTTACGTCTTCTACACAGAATGTAGTCTACCTGTGTCCTCCTGCTTCCACTCTCATAGGTCACCCTGTGTCCCTCCCTGTTTTTGGAAATAGGTGTTGACTACAGCCACTTCCATCCTTTTGGTAAAATCTACCTTCATGGTTTCTTTCCTTGACACCAAACCTGCCCATCATTTCCTCATCTCCTCTGTTTCCTTCACCAACATGCCCATTTAGATCTGCTCTGATCACCACTCTCTTCTCCCTGGGAATACTATTTATCACTTCATTGAGATCGTTCCAGAATTTCTTTGTCACGGTCCCTACATTTAGAGTTGTTACTTTCAGTCCTACACTCTTGTCTTTCCTCTTCTCCCTCTGTCACCTGACATGTTTCTCTCCCTGCGGTCTTCAACTAGCAGTAGCACAATTTCTGCTGGCACCCATTTTGCCAATAGTACCAATGGCGGTCGTTGTTAGCCTGTCCCTCAAGTGATTCAGAATGTTGTCATCTTGGACATACTTGCTTGTTTTTTGTTTTTTTTTTGGCAAAAATGTTTTATGCCGGCCACCTATTCTGATGTAACCCTGACCATTTATCCATGCTTGGGACCGGCATGAGAGATATACTGGCTTGTGCTCCCTTGTGGCTGGTTTTGATTGTTGGTTTACTATTGCCTAAAAATCTCAATCTAAAACATTCATTTTGCCATCTTGTATGGCTATTTGGTATTTAGACAACTTAAACTTCCTTCAAACAAACTGCTCTTCATAGTTTTCATCCATTTGTATTTCTTCACAGGCTGTTAATGGGTGTGTTCCATCACTTTACCTCAGCAGAGACAGAAGGACTGAGTTTATGAGAGGAGAAGTTGCTTCAGAAAAAGAGGCTCTGCTTCTGGGTAAGTATGTTCATCCCCATCACAGTAAAAGTTTAGTATCAATTGGACTGACGAAAAGGTCATGGTATTTTAGAGAAAAAAAGATTTCTTTTTAGACACCTGATTATTTCATTTTCCTTTTCTTGTGGCTGAACACTTATTTTTTAGTCAAAACACAGATGAGGCATAACACAAAGTTTTCCAGCCAAAATGGTTTTAACTCTTGATAAATTAAAGACTTTAGAGCCTCCATCAGCTTTTGGAAATTGCTGCTTTCGTTTTTCTTTTCTTTAGCTCTGACCACAGCAGTAGGAAGCCAGTACAGTTTTTGAGGAGAAAGTTCCTGGAAAACCGCTTGTGAATTTATTGCAGCTAGGGAACATTATTCTTTCTTTGGTTCTAACTTCTCCCAGACATGCAGTGTTTTACCTATGTCATTTAATTTTTTTGTTGTGCTTTTAAGTGTTCCTACCTATTGCTGGGAAACAAATCTGAGTGCATTAATAACGGTAGAGTTGTTGCCTGACAAAATCAAGTAAAATACAGTTGCTTAGCCTTTATGTTTATGACACTATAAACTGACACTTCTACACCACCTGTTTCTGGGTTTGGTAGCATTGAGTACCAAAAAGCTTTTTTATTAGTTTTGACATTTAGCGCACTGACCATTTAACTTGCTGTTTTTCAAACCGTATGAATATGCTCATTGTTTGCACACAATTTTTGTTTCCAAAATTCTGCCTGGTGTCAGCTACAAGTGGATTTTGCAAATCCTGAAATTATGAGTTACACATTAAGAGTGTATTCACACCAGGAAAGGCCTTTGGTCCGCTTGTTTGGTCCGGACCAAAAGTGGACTTTATTTTTTTCGTTTGGTGCGGTTTGCATTTACATTGTGCTTTTTTGTAAGCGGACTATAATTTATAAACAAAGCCACGTGGGTGACGGTCATTGCTCCCATTGGACAGAAAGACGGGGGCAGCGGTTGGAGCACAGAGCACAGACCCGGAAATAAAGATGGAAGTCCTACGGGCTGTATTTGTTATGTGCACATTCGTTCTGTTGGTACAATTACAGTACCATCTTGAAATTCAAGAGCAGCTCATTCAACGTCGGTTTAATGACGTTTTACTTCTAGTTTTGGAACGGCGCCGACAAATGCGTGCCGCAACCCATGATGCTTAGCAACAGTGGCCCGTGAAGTCCAAAAAGGCGCATGCTTTACGTAGTTAGTTCGGTTCAAGTCCGGTCTGTATTCACACTAGAAGCGAACCGCACCAGAGTTCGTTTGGAAGTGGACCGAGACCACCTCAAAAAGCGGGTCTCGGTCCGGTTGTTTGATCCGCACCAGAGTTCGCATGACTGTATTCACACCTGCACAAAAAGGAAAACCTGGTTTGAAACAAACTCTGCTTCGATTAAAGCGGACCAAATGTGTCAGGTCTGAATACGACCTAATTCTTTGACTGGAGCTTAACCACAGTTCAAACATGCATGTAAAGTGATTGGCATTGCTACATCACACACCAACACCTCAGAACTGTATTGTGTTCAATGCACAGCAGTTTGTTTAGTAAAAGAAGACTGATGATGTCTGAACACTGCCACATGTACCTGATGCCCGGTTTTTATCCTCCCCACAAATCATCTGGACTGAATTCATTTCAGATACTTTTGTTTCTTCTGTCATTTAAAGTCCTAGTTTTATGCAAGCTAAGCAGCAGTACTGAGTGAAACACGGAGTGATGTTTATTTGTGCTGCTGTGTCCAAAGCAAAGGGGAAAACAGAAGAAATAGCAGCACATTTATCTCACTTAACGCCCCCCCCCAAAAAAAAACAAAACAAATCCGAAACAGAAAGAAGAGACGCTGCTTTCTGTCTTTATCACTGGCTGCCAGCAAGCTGCTGCTGCTTTTGGTAGATTCAACCAGAGACATTCTGAAAAGACTTTTCTTTTTTTACACACAATCAAATCAAAATTGATTAACACATTTGTTTGCATATTTCTGGGTATATGTGGATTTGTTTTCTTGCACAAGGAGACATATTGTACCTTTTTTTTATTAGGCTGCCATAGTTTCCTGAGGTTGTAATAAAAAGTCTGGATCTTTTTTATATAAATATCAAAAAGATAGAGATTGCAGCAGGTCCCCTTTCAGCCTCGTCTTCAAGGCTACCTGTAGAGTTAGCTCCTCAACTAAACCCCTTTTAAAATTGGTTCCAGTCTTGAGCTATCATATACAATTATTAGGCACTCAATAACTTTGGAAGAATTTTATTACAGAATAAGCGAGCATGCACTGTATGTTGTTCTACTGATAGCAGAACAACACACTACTGTTGTAGACAAGACATGTTTATTGTCTTGTCATTTTGTAACTAATGTTCTGTCAAATAGTTAGCAGTAGTTAGTATCTTATCAGTTGTGACATTAGTCATACAGCATGGAGTATAAAGACAAAATTCTTAGTCCAAGCTAGGCTAGTGGCTAGCCAAATGAATGCCAGTTCTTTATCATTTGTCAGGCTTGCAAAACAAGTCTTTTTCAAAAAAGACACTGGTGTGAAAGAATGCTTCATTAGCTAATATCTACAGTTTTTGTGGGGTTTTGGGGTTTTTGCTTTGTTTTGTTCTTGTTTAATTTTTGTTTGGTTTTGTTTATCTTTTTGGTTTGTCTTTGTCCCTCATGTTCATGTTTCATTCACTCTTCCTCAGTCACTCCCTCAGTTTCTCTGCCACGCCCATCTCCACCTGCCTGTGATTATCCCCACACACCTGAGTCCACTTTCCTCATGATCCTCTGTGTTTAAAACCTGGTCATTTTCTTCCATACTCTGCTGGTTCATTGTTTGTTTGATGTTTGTCTGCCTGTTGTGCGTGCGTGTGTTCCTGTCCTGCCTGCTCCCGGTTCTGATCATGTTCCTGTTTTCTGCCTTAGTTTGGATTTAGTTCACGTTTATGTTTTGCTGCCACAACAGCCTTTGTTTTGTTTATTCTTTAGTTTAATAAATTATTTCTTCTTTTGCAATGAGTCTGCGCTCTGGGTTTGTCTCCGTCATCTCAACTCCAGACAGTTTTGCAGGATATTGTTTGTGTAGTTTTTCACTGTTTTCTCAACTGAACAACAGCTGTGTTACTTTGGGAATGTATGTGTGCAGATCATAGGTAGTGCATATGCTGATGGCACAGAGGCTGCAAATGTATCAGTCTGCCAGTAAACTTTGGACTGACTAGATGCACTGATGAGGCAGACTGATACATTCAACAGCCTCAGCACCATCAGCATATACACGGTCTATGCAAACACTCCTTGAATAAAATATTTTGTTTGACACATGGCTTGTAGGGCAATTTTTACAGTTTAGATTGGGTAAAAAAGAGAATACAATATGACTCTATTTTTTTTTTTTTATAGTGAAGTTACTAGCTGATAAATTTGCCTTATTGTACATGCCTTGCTACATTAAAGTCTCTCCATTAGCAGGTGTAATTTGTTTTTTTTGTCTTTGATAGTGAGAGGGTTATTGTCTGTTAAAGAAATACATTAAAATAAAAAAGTTGTATTGAACCTGTATCGAAACCATCGCTCTCATATTCAGGTACATGGGACTTAGATGTACCATTACACGCCCAATATATTTGCAGGTATCAATGGGAGTGAACGCATCTGTATACTGGGATTTGACAGTTTACAGATGCGTTTCTGTTGCAGGGTTAGGAGGGCTTGTGGTGTCAGAAGTGACTCTTTTTCCTTTTTAAGCAAGTACACATTCACCCCCATCCCCCACAACCCAACCACGCCACCCCACCTCTTCTGTCACCCTTCATCTCTCCTCTAGTGGCTCTGCTCCATGTGAGCAGTCTCGGTGGAAGGAATTGAATTAGGCCCGTCTGTAATTGCCAGCGTTTCGCCACATAAATCAAGGAAATAAATATTGGCTGCGCCGAATCCTCCAGGGAATGCCACTCTATTTCCTAACCTCCCCCCTCTTCCCTTGTCCTCCTCACACTCCCACCCCCCCACCCTCTGCATGACTGCTTACTTCTGCAGGACCTCTCAGAAGTAATCAACTTGAGAGCTCTTTCTCCTCTAGCCAGCATGTTTTATGAGGCTGCAGAGCCATTTGTTTATTGTGCAGTCCTTCATAAGAATGCAGCCTGGCTGCTCTGCTGGAGCCTGAAACTTTACATCTAATATCCACTCTGGCTTATCTTACCTCTGTCATGACCCGATCCAACCCATCACCCCTTTTTTCTCTGCTGGCTCTAGGACCTTGCAGACACTGTTCTCACAATATTGCTAAAAACTGAAACTGATGGTAAATTCCACGTCTACACAACATAAAGGACGCTCAAAGTGATGAAGTTTAATGTTAAGAATAATTACAAACTGATTTTCATATATTGGACTTGGCTTTAATTTGCATCTATAAAAAAAAGAGAAAATATAAGAAAAGACTAGACAATGCTTCCACCGATCCAATAAAAACAAGTTAATTGAAATGATACTTTGTTTTCAGTGATATATATAAACATACACAAGTTCAAATATTGATTTAACTTACTGATCTTTGATATCAAAACATTTTTCCTTGGTAGCTGTGGAAGCATTTTATTGTGTCAGCAGGATAGTGGATGTGTGATGTTTTTTTGTTTGTTTGTTTTTTGCTTTAATCACAAGTTTATTTTATGAATTTTTTTGTTCTGCAGGCATTATATCGACCTTCCTCCATGTCCATCCGTTTGGGGCCAATCTTGAGTATCTTTGGTCCTACATACAGAGACTAGACTCAAAGGTAAAGAAGGCCGCACAAGTTTTTGAGCTTCTGAGTTGTTGTGTTTTGTGGATGCAAAATAAGTCCAAACTATCATGGTGCTTTACAGTTGGTATGAGGTGTTTCAGTCAATATGCTGTGTTTGGTTTTCTTCAAACATACTGGTGTGCATTATGGCTCCAGAAATCTTGATGTAGTTTGTTTGTTTGTTTGGTTGCTTTTTCATTTGCATTTCTTCATTTCAGAAGTGTACACCTATAGATTACACTGTCTACTGTGCATTTGGGTAGCTGGCAAAGTGGGTTCAAAGTGTACTAAAATGGTACAAAGAGACCTGTAGCAGACAGTTGTTTTTCATATCCAAAAAGTATGGGTGCAAAGTGATCAAAGCTGAAAAAATTAAACAAATTGACCTGGAGTTATGGGTTCTCACAGAGTTGTGTTTTGCTGAGGTCTTCAAATGAAGGTCTTCAGTAGACGGCTAATGTGAAAAACTTCTTTGATACAAGCACTGTCAAGCAATGAGCCAACTCTACTGGGATTATACCCTCAAAAACATCGTGGGCAAGATCAGGCGGATAACCAAATATGACATGAAAGTGGGACAGATTTTTTGAGAAGACACATTCTCTTTTTACTCCACAACAGCTTGTACCTGTATCTTGAGCTTGTTTGACATGGACCTGGTGAAGCTCTTTGTTTCTTAGCGGGAAAACACCAGATGCAACAGAATGTAGCTGAATATCACTGCTCTTCCCTGTGCAAAATCTGCAATAGTACTCTACAGAAAAACTTTGCATAAATCCCGCAACACTGTGTGCTCCAAGGTTGTCTGCAACTACACTTATTACTGTACCTTTAACTGACTCTCCTAACAGTGGAACATAAACACCATGTTCCTCAAGATTTTTCAGATCCTGTAGAAGAGGTTCCAATATTTTGTCATAACCATAGATTTTAACATCTGTGGTTTTGCACAACACTGACAAGTAGATGGATGATAAGGAGGAATGAGATCCTGGAGGCAAGTTAGCCAAAACCCAATAAATGGCACAAAGCTTGTGCTGCTTTCGTGAGGTACCAAGTGGGTTACAGACTTCAAAGTCATCCACATAAAAACGTAGAAAAAGCCTTAGTTTCTCTCCAGAAAGGAAACAATTTTCCTTAAATAAGGAACCATCACTTGAAGATTTGTAACAACATGAACCAGTAGAATTTGCACCCTTCTGTTTTTTGTGGCATTCGACTACTTCATCTACAATATCACTTCTACTGAGAAGCTGCTGTAACAACCTCAGTAATGGGATATATTGGAAGCTGTGGTTCTTTTTAACATCAAGGATATATTCAACTGGTTCTAAAACACAGAAATTCTCTTTGTAATACTGCTTACGCAGATATGCTGTGCTTAGAGGGCCACCCTTTTGTATGGACCTTGGCACAGGATTGCCTAAAAAAACTGCATTAACAGTTTCTGTGATAACAACTTTATCTATAGGTAGGTTTCTTTGACTTAAGATGTTTGTCACAATATCACAGGACAATGGTACAGGTGCAGAACAAATCAAATGATACAGTTCCTCTAAAAATACATCAATAGCTGTGCTTGGCACATGCACCAAATGCTCCAGCTTCAGCAGAGCAGCTGCAAATCTTTGCTCTATGACTTTTTCCAAGTCCTTAGTATGACACTGACTATGCAAAGGAACAACAGCATCCAACTGCTCTACAAACTGACCATTTTCCTCAAATTCATTTGCAGATGGGGTCTCTCTTATAACTATCCCTTGTTTAAAATCAAATGTAGTGTAATGGCTGTGTTTACGGTTTTTGTGTGATTTAAAAGTACAGTAAACGTTTGTTTTAAAGTTGCAGCCTAAAAACATACAAGTAAGTGTCTCATTTCTTTTTAGATGTGCATATATGTGAGCAAAATAGTCCCGCTCTGATGCCAAATCATTGCATTCACAAAGGTGACAACTGAAAATTGCTTTTGTTCTTGTAGTGACCCCTGTGCTGTGGAATTTATGTTGATGGACAATAAGTGCATTCCATGTTTTAAAGGTGCATGGACAATGCAAGTATGTACATGGGAAGTGAGAATGACTACCAAAATGTGGATGTTTTAACTTGTAGTGATTCAAAAGCTTGGACCTACTTGACACCGTTTCTGAGCACTCCTTACAACTCCACATAACCAGCACCACCTAACCCTGTAAGACACAAAGATGATCCAGAGTCAGATCATTGAATATCCAACAGGTCACTTTAGATACAAAAAATACAAAGTTGTCCAGCAGAGTACCAAAACTCAAAAACCCTGACACAAATCTGCTATCAGTGTCAAATTCATGGGTGCTAAAGTTTGGAAGCCAACCTTAAAAAACTATTTGTTTATTTGTGCTAAAAAATCTAGGTTTACAAAAAGAAAAAACAACCCCTAATTATAAGTGCTGTCCTAACCAGTAATATATATCAAAGGTGCTAACCATGCTTCCATGACTTGGTGCTGTGATCATTAACCCTCTGGGGTCTAGGGTGAAACTGGACGTTTTTGGACTATTTTTGATTTCCCTTCATATTTCACCTTAAAAATGGTTTAAGCTGCCATGTTTGGAGTCATTTTTTTCAGTACAACTAGGATCTCATTCAGTTATATTTTACTTTTGACCTACTGTATTAACACAACAGACCTAAAAATCACACAAAAAAACATAAAATCCAAGTAGAAAGTTCTTAGTTTTTTTGACTGTAAAAAACACAAACATATTGAACGAAATACTTTTACAACTTATAAAGCAAATATAATCAGCAATATTCATAAACACATGAACAAATAGAGCAAACGATAAGGTTATATACACTTTTTTTCATTAAAATGGTGACAATTTTTGAGGCGTTTTTTAGATAAAACAATCAGGAGTTATAATCAATTGCCATAAATCCTGTGTGCCACTCATATAAACAGTTTGTCCAAAACAAGGCAGAGGGGTACATCACCATCTTAGTTTTGGTCATTTTCTATATCCTGCTCAGGATCAGTCAGGTAAATGTCCCAAAATATATCCTGATCCATGCCCAAAATATGAATCTGAATCTGTCTGTTGTTATTATTTTGGCTTGAAGAGCAGACAAAATGTGATTCTGTTTCCAGTAATCCTTTTCTACAAAAAATAATGGATCACCTAGTTCATCAACAAAGTCCTCCTTGTCTGTCCCAGACTCTGTTTTTTTATTTTTATCTCCATCTCTGACTGCAGCTCCACGTTCAAAAATCGCCTCATTATTTTGACTCAAACACAAAAAAACTGACTAAACTTAACACTAAACACACTACACTACACCCTAACTATAACATCCAAACACGCTAAATATCACAAAACTCATTACTCATTCCCGCGCTCGCTGTTTTTTTGTTTTTGTTTTAGATTTTTTGGCACTGCCGAACTTCCTTCAATTTTTGCGTAGATAATGTTGAGCTTCAGTCAGATTGGAGAGGGGGATGTGTTTTTTCATTCGGCGGGGTTGGGGGTTAAATCGGGCAGAAGATGGGGGAGTTTTCTCCCAGAGACTCTCCAGCTTCGCTGCCGCCTCTCGCTCTAACGCTTCAAATATGACGATGATTTTCAGAAAAAATAAATGTGTCGGGAATTATTTATCATAACTCTGGTTTTACTTGGCCTATCGAGACAATTTAAAAACTGGTGTAAAGCTTGAACTCTGGACTTTTGACACAAATTAAAACGGAGTCTCTGAGAGGACGGATCAACCAAGCAAACTATGGCGGCTACAGCCAGACTAGCTACGAGGAAAAATAGTAACACGAACACTGTTGCAGTCTCCCGGTGGCATTTTACTAGCTTGTTAAACCTTAAAAACACCTGCATGCTCTCCCCCACACAGACAAATTCCAAATCTGACCGGTAACAACTGCTTTCTGTGGACTACTTCGCTCAACTATTATGAGCTAGCTAATAGCAACCTTAGCTAGCAAAGTGAAAAGCAACGAACAACTTGTAAGTGCATTATAGGTGACTTTTCACACAGCACAATAATCTTGTGGAAACATTCCCAAACTACAAAAAAATTTTTTTAAATCACTTACCGAACCAGTGTGCCTCCAAAGCTTTGCCAGAAGTTCTTGTGGCTGTCTGTGAAGAAACTGCGCGGTCAATCGCGATCTTCTTAAATTATGTTGTTGGTATCTTATTGGTTAAGACTCTAAAGACCGCGCTTATTATTATCCAATCATATTTAATTGTTGGCTTTCGATATATTGCATCATTTCCGGTGATGATAAAACATGATTACAATGGTTTTAGTTATCTAATTTAATCACGTTAAATCAACGCAAGAAAAATGAGTAGTTTCAATATTGTTAATAATTAAGTAAATGATACTTTATTCAATCATGTAAATAAAAGAAACATGAATCTCTTGTGTAGCATTAACTTATTTTGTTTATGCAAACTCAAAGACCTGCCAATTCCCATTTTTTCAGTGTAGTTTTCTTCTATTCAGCAACTAATTTGACTGGTTTTACTCTGTACTAATACATTCTCTTTAAAATTGAACGCTGCTTAATGAAACTTTAGAACTGAGATATTTAAGATGGAAATATGCAGGAAGTTGAACCTTTCAGCTACTGTTGCTCATTTTATTCTTCTTCCCTTTTTTACTTTACTGTGCTCAGTGTATCTGTGCACTGATCATCTCTGGTGTTCTTTTCCAGGTATCAGCAGTGGAGCTGGAGCGTCTCATGGTGCGACTACCCAGTATGTTCAGGCAGGAGCTGAGTGGCGTTGGAGCCACTCTGGAAAAACGGTGGAAGTTCTGTGGTTTTGACAGCCTAAGTTCGGCGTGACGCAGGACCAGCACACACACACTGAAATGACAGAACAACATAAACAGACACACAGAGCAACTCAGACATTTAGTTTTGTACGTGTGTGTGTGTGTGTGTGTGTGCCTGTTTGTAGATGATAAAAAAAATTGCAGTGTGGTGAACAGCAATGTTCACTCAATCCAGCACTGGAAATTATAGAAAAAAGAATGGTCAAGCCTCAAAAACAAGCCCCCAAACATTTCAGGGTCCAGCTGGAATGCTTTTCCTTATTGAAGATGGTTTTTCTATTGAACTCCAGCAGGAACGAGTATGGTTTAGACTTAAAAGTGTTCATCAAGGCTTTGCTTCTGTCTCAACTTTGAACTGGATACCCTGTTTTAAAAGCTGCCCACAGCCTGAAGCTTCCCAGCACAACACAGTCCACAGGAACAAAGAGAATAACAGTTATACCAAAGTTGGCAAAGATTTCTTGCCAAACCTCAGTTTGTTAGTTGATAAAGCAAAGAATTCATCTCTAGTGTTGTCTTTAAACTGACTGTAGACAAGTTACTGCTGATCGTCCTGTAGAATGATGAAGGATCACATGAGATCAAAGATGTTTGCATTCTAACTCTCAGTCTGTAATTTGAGAAACATCATATGCAGAAACCTTTGATGGTAATCTTGTGTCACTTTCCTGAATGTACTAGTTGGATGTTCAACATTATTTTTATTATTTTATCTCCTGGAGTTTTACCTTTTTTGTTAGAAGTGTATCAAGTGATGGCAGATTTTTTTTTTTTAAAAGTGTGGATTATTTCAAGCCACACTGATCTGTTGGCATCATATACTTATTTGTATGAACCATAAAGACGTTTGTTTTCAGATTAAACATTCCTACCTAGATTTGGTGCATTTTTACCAGGGTACTTACATAAAAGGCTTTCAGGGGAAACTGGATGGTTTTTCAACCCTGGCCCAATTTTCTTTGGTACTTGTGTCATAATTGATGACAGACACAGAATTTGTTATAATCACACCCGTATTATGCTCTATAGCTGTAATATGATAACTGGCTATTACAGTGAAATGCTGCACGGTAAAAGTCTTTGAATTTGCAACTGAAAGGCTGAGGTTGTTAAAGTGTCTGATAATATTACAGAGAGAAATAAGGACTACAGACATTTTTGTTTGGTTTAACTTTTTTGTAGCATTCCCTCTGTCGCACGTCATCTCTGGCTAAAAGAAAAGATAGAATCAAAAAATTTAAAAAGCCTGAACTCAGAGTTTTAAAAGTGCATAGCACTGACCAGTGGGGGTATTGTGGTGACTATATCTGTCCAGACAAAAAACTTCATATAAACTTTGATATTGCCCACCGCCAAAAAGGTAAAAGGTAGGTAATTGAGTTTTAGATTGTGTCTATGTGCATTTGTCTGTTTGCAAAATATCTCATGAGTCACTGGACAAATTTTATTGAAACTTTCAGAAAATAATCATTGGTCACAGATTTCTGTCAAAATTTCAAGATTTTTTTTGATTTCTGACAAGAGAAACCTAAAAATGCATGAATAAGATCAGCCTTATTGTAAGTTTTTCTCTGTGAGAACTGAACCAGTTCTTGTGAGAAGAAGAACTCATTGTCTGGCATAAAACTAACACCTCTATTTATGCTAAGAACACCATCCCCACAATGAAGTATGGAGGTGGCAGCATCATGCTGTGTGGATGAAAGATAGATGGGACAATATATAGTGTCTTCCAGCAGTTTGACATTGGGGGGAAGGTTTAACTTCCAGCAGGACAATGACCCTAAACACACAACTGAAGCAACTCTTGAGTGGTTTAAGGGGAATCAATTAAATGTCCTGAAATGGTCCAGACAAAGTCCAGACCTCAATTTATTTTAGAGTCTCTGGTTTGATTTAAAAATTGTCAGACACAAGTAGCAGCCATCCATCTAGACAAAGCTGGAGCAGTTTGGTCATAAAGGACTGATAAACATTGCAGTGGTTAGAAGCTCATGGGCACATACCTAAAGAGACTTACTGTGAGGATTCCGATTTTTGTTCCATTTCAGGTTTTGGTTTTTCCTTTTGGTTTCACGTGTTTCAGTTTCTAGCACACCTGTCATTAGTTTCTTGATTATGTTTGTTTTGTATTTAAGAGCACTGTTACCTAGGTTGTTTGTTGGGTCCTCGTCTTTTGCACGTCTCTGACACGTCCTCTGTGAACCGTTCCTGTCCTTTGCTCCAAGATGGTTTTGTAACTTGTGCAGGCAGCACTTTAGGCTACGTTTCCAGGTACGAGTTTTTGTAAATAAAGAGTTTTTCACTTGCCTGCTGCATCCTGGTCCTCCCTGCTCCTGAGGAACGGAACGTGACAGCCACGACCGTGACACTTACTGCTGTCAGTGTTGAAAAAGGTAGTGACACAAAGCAACCTGAGCCAGTCAGTTGTAAAAAACATTATTTTGTGTTCCTACCATGTCTCTGTTGATCAATTGGAAAACTTCATTTTTTAAATGCACATTCACACAATAAGTTTTGAGGATTTATTACAGTTAATATCACATCAGAAGTCTATAATGTTATTTAAAACACAGACCTTCAAAGATGAACACCAGGGGAAACAAAAGAAAACTTGCTGAAATTTGGTTCTACTTGAGAAATATTTTTTTTAATATTTTTTTGTCTTTGCGAAAACATGAATCTGCAGAAATACTCTGCTGGTCCTGAAAACTAGTAAAAATATGAGGTGGACTGTAAATGAAAAAGGCCAAAACATGAAGCCTTCTTTTGTTCTGCCAGATATTTTTGAACATAAGAAAAAACATAGTCTAGCGATGCTCCAGGGTTTGTAGCAATCTTAGTGACTAAGTGTGAAAACACTGCAGGTCTGCTTTTCAGCATCTGCTTCCAGCAGAAATCACACCAGGGACTAGGATGAAGGGACGAAGGTGCAGAAGTCCAACTGCTGGAAACTCCTGCATGAAGAAGATGAAGGTAAAAAAAATATAGGTTTTGCAACATGTAATTGAGGGGTCTTTATTATCTTTTTTTTTTATTACACAATGTGAAGGTGATTACTGAAGTAGCAGAATAAAATGAGATACATATTATAATTTTAATAATTTTAGAAATGATAAGGTTTGAGGACGACTAAAGACTTAAATCAGTTTTACTTTTTTTAAAGACCACAGTGCTGATGTTATGTTTGAAATATTACATGTTTTGTAATGCTCTTCAGTAAAAAGGGAGGGGGGTGTCATATTTCTTTTGCTATTTGTTGTACACATGTTTGAAGATATATTAATTTTACTTTGTCTTGATTATTAAAATGTGTCAAGTACAGTTTAAAGTAATGAAAATATAAAAATCTTCTGTTCTTTCAATTTCTACTTCTATGTCAGGGATCAGACTTCTGAACACGCCCCAGGTGTTACTCTCCATTTTTAGTTTCTGCCCTCTCTGTTTCTAGCAAATATAAAAACATTTTACCAGGACCGTCACCACAGACACCTACAACAGAAAAAACTAAAAACAATACAGCCAGATTTAGCTGGTCCTGTCACAATTACCTAACATTTTCTGAACTTATCTGGTAAAAGATCACAGAACTGAATAAAGTCCTGCTTCTATTCAGCTTTAAATAAAAGTATTTAACCATCACACTGATGATCTAGGTTTAATAAATGGAGCTCACAAGTTGATTTATAAGTCTGTTCATGACACTGAGCTGCTGCTGATGTAACTCAGGAGCAACACACTGCTGCAACGTGTATGTGTCTTAGTGCACTGAATGTCTACTAAAAATAGGGCAGCGCTTTACTGTGACAATCACTATCTTTGGGAAAAAAAACTGTATTTTTATTTACCAATCTAAAACATTTTTTTGCGATCAAAGGCCTAGCATTTCCTTGAAGGACTCCATACCACCCGCCACCTCTCAGGCCAGAGCTTTGATCTAAAATCATCTTGTGCTGAGAAACAAATTACAGCTGTTTTGATCAATTCTTGAAAATAACTTAATGCACTCTGTATTAACAATGCAAGAGCTTGTGCAATCTATTAATGCTTAGACTACATGTTTTGAATAACTCCCAGCTACTACTACATTCAATTTTAGCTTGATATCTTTAACATTGACTGAGTTACAGCAATTTTTGTGGTGCCTAAGATTGATTAGCTGTGGCAGCCTTCTTGATTTGAGTTGATTCCAGAAGGTAATCAGAATTAGATATGCAGTCAGGTATTACTTTCTAAGAGTGTTATTAAAATCCATTCAGTGGTTCATGAGATATTTCTAAGGTCAATTGACTGTGGTGGCCATTTTGGATCAGATTGACCTCAAAAGTTAATTAGTTGCAGATGTGAATTGAGTTATTAGTTTTTGAAAGTTTCATTCAAATCCATCCAGTGGTTCAGGAGATATTTTGCTAATAGATAGACAGAGTTGACTCCAATTAATAGCTCCTCCTAATTTATTCTCAAGCTCTTAATTGGGAGTTACAAGAGCATTTGAAGCAAATCTTTGAGCTGAATGAAATGGAAACAAAGTCAGATACAGAGTAGGATGTGGAGAAAATTTGATCTTGCTAAACTGTGCTCTGATTGGTTCACATCCTGCAGTTTAAAGATCCCATAAAATTATTGTTTACAACACATTATCATGCTTATACAATATGTACCCTTACTATATGTTTAAAAAATAAAAAATGTTTTTAAAAAACATGTTTCATAATGATTTGCAGGTTACAGTAATCAGCAATGAAGATGATCTGCCACATTAGTCTTCATCCTTACGGCAGCTGTCAATTAAAAAAAATATATCTTTCAAGCTGCTGCTTGAAAGATTTTTTACAGCTGCTCTTCTTTCCTCGAGGCTTGACTAAAAAGAGAAATCAATTTCTCAATTTGGGCCAGAGCTTTACTATTTATATACCTCCCTTTAACATGGACACTCACACAGTATGTGCAGGAAAAGACAGAGCAGCAGTGGAGAATGGATGGCTGCAGGTTTTACTGCTCATGTTTGATGTGTCAACGACCAGCTTTCCTCTGGATTCTTTGAATTCGTGTTTCCATTTGGGCCCATTCACTCTGTGCTTTTGTTCAGTTCCTGATACATCCAACAGTGTCACCCTTCTCTGGGCTGGAAGTACAAAAGGTAGTCAGATCTGTTCATCACTTAAAGCTGTAATAAATGTCAAAATACACAATTTTTCAATGTTTTTGATTTGATTTTTTTATATATGTGTGTCACCTACATTAAAAAGAATCACTAAATGCACATCTTTAGGGCTGTGGTAGGTTGGTGGTCAGTGCTGCTGTCTTGTAATCCTAAAGCTGCAGGTTAAAGCCCACATTGTGTCAGGAAGGGCATCCAGTGTAAAACAATTGCCAAATCTTTCATGTAATTTTACTCACTGTGGTGACCCCTGAAGAAGCTAGAAGCCAAAAGAACAACAACAAATGTACATCATTCACTACCAAAAGTCTGCATCATAATTTGTAATGAATGTGTGAAATCTGCAGAATCATGTTTTGTTGCCAACAATTATGAGTCATTTGTTTACATGCAATCATTGATGAGTACACTTCAGTTAGTCTAAGCACACAACGAATGTTGAGTAGGTAAAATAATTCCCAGATGCAAAAGACTCAGAGGGAGAACAATGACATTAGAGTCTGCAGGTCGAAAGCAAAAATGTAAAGTTCTTCTCTCGTCTTCTGAAAAGAAATACTGGCTCAAAGCTATAAGAACGAGAGTCCAGAGAAGTAAAGTCATTTTGGGGGAAGAAATCAAGTGGTGGAGTGTTTTAAAGCAAATGTTGGGGCTAAGATCACATGAAATGAGCTGTGCCAAGATATTCCGAACTCTGATGGGTGAATTTCAGTAACTGATCGCTAAATTCATTTGTAAACAAAAGTGAGAAATGTTTTCTAAAGCAATTTTTATAAAAACACTGATGAGTCTTAGTTACATTAACCCCAAAAAAATCATCTAATGATGTTGAAATTCTGGAAAAAAAATACTGAAATATTGTATGTTTTGATTGCTATTACGGCTTTAAGATAAATAGGTAAATAAAATAGGCTGCATTTCTTCATTGTATCAAATTGTAGTTTATCCACTAAAGATGTATTCATTGTATGTAAACATGCAGAATATACTGTATAAGCACATGTATGCACTAGTTCAAGCACAAAAGGCTTCTTGGTGTGTGTTTGTGATCTAGTAATTAGCTAATTTCAACAGACTGTGTTTTATTGATTCATATCAAAAATTGTATATTTTAGCTAAAGGCATACATCAGGGGTGTCCAATCCTGGTCCTTGAGGGCCACCATCCTGCATGTTTTCCTTGTTTCTCTGCTCCAACACACCTGATTTGAATCAATGGGTGATTAACAGGCTTCTGCAGAACATGAAGAGAGAATTAAACCACTAAATCAGGTGTTTTGGAGCAGGGAAACAAGGAAAACCTGCAGGCTAGTGGCCCTCGAGGACCAGGATTGGCCACCCCTGGCATACATCATGATAGCTAGAAATTTAGCCTACCTAGACAGGTGGGGAAACAGATATTGATGGGGGAACAGCTCAACACAACACCAGCCCTTGCTTCAGGAGGGTGCCAGGGAGAAGCTACTCCTCTCCATCAAAACAAGTCAACATTTACCTCCTAGACACCTCCCTGTGAAGGTTTTCTACACATGTCCTGCTAGAATGAGGCCTTAGGGCAGACCCAGAATTCATTGTAGATATTATATATCTTTCTTTGGCTTGGGAACATCTTGGGACCCAACAGGAGGAGCTGGAGAGTGTCACAGAGGAGAGGGATGTCTGGGTTTCCGTCTTGGATCATCTGTCTATATTATAACTAGAGACAGGACCGGAACCTGGAAGCTAAAGTGTCCAGAAAATGGACATCTTGGAAAAAGGACGTTAATGTTGATGCTTTGTCTATGTTTATTTATGTTGATGTCTGAACCTGTTACCTCTACCAATCAACCTGAAGTAAGTGAAAGGAAATGGATGGATGGATGGATGGATGGATGGATGGATGGATGGATGGATGGATGGATGGATGGATGGATGGATGGATGGATGGATGGATGGATGGATGGATGGATGGATGGATGGATGGATGGATGGATGGATGGATGAAGGCTTCTAGAATTGCGCCGCTAAAGGTGGCTGCATGTTGGAGTAGCTCTGTTACATTCATTCTGAGATATTAGTTTTGAAACCTTTCTTCTTCTTTTTTTCTTGATGTAAATCACTTTTTTGGATGATTATTTCCTCTGGTAGACATGAATGCTGTGCAGCTGGAACCATTTTTACTGAAAGCTTTTGGCTTTTGGACTTTTTGTTATGATGCGTAACCATAACAACAAGGTGGCTTTTTTCCACAATTGGAAGCAGTTGATTAACATCTTTTACTCTTCAGTGTAAAATGTGGAGAACCCTGAAGTCCAGTCATGGCCAGAACCAAGAAGACTGCCTGTAAATCCACTGAAGGTAAAGCTCCCAGGAAGCAGCTCACCACCAAAGCTGCCCACAGGAACACGACGACCACTGGTGGAGTGAAGAAGCCTCACCGCTACAGGCCCGGTACCATGGCTCTCAGGGAGATCCACTACTACCAGAAGTCCATCGAGGTGCTCATCTGGAAGTTGCCCTCCCAGTTCCTGGTCTTGAAGATCACCCAGGACTTCAAGACCGACCTGTGTTTCCAGAGCTCGGCCATCATGGCTCTGCAGGAGGCCAGCAAAGCTTACCTGGTGTAGCTCTTTGAGGACTCCAGGACTGAGGACACATTCGGGACAGACCACTACGAGAGATCCTTCCTGCCTAAAGTAATCATCATCTATAGCAACTCTTTAACAAAACCAGGATAATAAGCTACAACAACATTTAATTTCCCTTTGGGATAAATAAAGTATTTTTGAATTTGAACTGAATTGAATTGAATTGAATTGAATTGAATTGAATTGAATTGAATTGAACTGAATGAACGGATGGACGGTTGGATGGATGGATGGATGGATGGATGGATGGATGGATGGATGGATGGACGGTTGGATGGATGGATGGATGGATGGATGGATGGATGGATGGATGGATGGATGGATGGATGGATGGATGGATATGTGGGTGGGTGGATAGACAGATGGATGGTAACATCATCTTTTAGTAAAATTAGTCATGCAGTCATGTCAGCATGTCACATAAATATTTAACAGCACCTAAACGGTTATTTAACCCATGAACATGTAACAACACATGTGACAACAGAATTTGTAATCATTTGGAAAAAGCCAGTTTTCTGTGTCCTTATCTCAGAACGTATTGTTTGCTCATTTCTCCTTCTCAGTATCTCTGTCCTCTGTCTCTTTCTCGCCTGCCTGCCCTTTCCATTTACCTCCTCCCTGCTCTCTGTCTCTGTTTCTATTGTGTCTGAAAAGCAACATGAAATACAAACAGAAAGCAGAGGATGCAGCCATCAGACTGGGATGATGCTCCCACAGGCCAGTAATTACTACCAGCTCTGCTTTCATTGTAAGATAAACAAAAAAATAGAATAATATGTGCCAAGGTCAGATAAACAGTGGTACAAAAACTACTCCATTAAGAGATGAAGTTGGTAAAAAAAATAAGATAATCCCAAAATATGTAGATTTGTTTCTAGCAAGAAAAGCCTCACAAAGACCTTTTTTTCAATGAGTGCCCTGACAGCTGGAGCTAATGAAATAAAAAGAAAAGTCAAATCAAAGATTTTAGGATTTTAAACAAAATCCTCAGGCAAAATGTTCATGTTTGAAGTAAGTGAAGGGAATGACTCTCAGCTACCACAACCAGCAAAGGTTAACTCAATACCAATAAAAATGACCAAGTTATAGCCATTGTTTTTTTTGCTATAATTAATAAACCAGGCCGGCCATCTTGAATTGACTCCAAAAGCTGATCAGTTGTAGCTGTACAGCCAGTGATTGCTTTCTGAAAGTTTCAATAAAATCCATCCAGTGCTTCATGAGATATTTTGCTAACAGACAGATATCAAACACACATGCAGGCAATCACAGCATTGCTAGCCTTTCATGGTAGCAACAATAAAAAAATATGAGTAAAAGAAAATCATTCGGGAATAAAAAGTAAAAGGAAGGTTTTAAAAGAATACTTGCTAATACTTTTTCCCTCAGAGGTTGCATCCACTTAAGAACACATCCATCTGTTCAAAAAGTTGTATGAAGCACCCAAAAGATTTTAAACCAGTAAATGTACAAAAAATAAACAATAAAAATTTTGTTTCTTTGTTTTGTATTTTAATCAAGACATGTCAGTATCAGGTTCAGTGTCAGGTTCCTTGATGCTGAAAAGATTGCAGATGTGTTTCCACTGACAGATTGGCATGATAGATTTTTGGGTGTAGTTCTGTGAAGTTTATCACAGTTTTTGTGTTTTGTTTCAGAACCTTTTGTTAGTTTTTAGATGGATTGTTTTATATTTTTGATTTTCCCAGTAGAGGTGCACAGTGGAGCACTTGTTTTGTCTTACAGGATTAAGGTCGTGAGTTCAACTCCCTGCTGGGGACCTTGTGCATGGAGTTTGCATGTTCTCCCAATGCATGTGTATGCTCCCTCTTGGTTCTCCAGTTTCCTGCCACAGTCCAAAAACCTACATATTAGGGTCATTGGCAACTCTAAATTGACCCTAAGTGTCTCTATGTGGTGCTGGGATGGACTGGAGACCTGTCCAGGTTATACCATGCCTCTTTATTATTGACTGCTGGAGATGGTCACCATCTCCCATGACCCTGGGCAGGATCAAGTGAATAAAGAAAATGGATGGATATTTGTATATGTTGTGCCCATTTTCTGTTCTCCCACCTCCCTTCTCTTCTTCATTTTTATTTTCCATCCCTGCCTTAAGGTTTTTATTTTCACCATCAAAACTGTGTGCACAATGTCACACCTGACTCATCTAAACAATAAGAAATACATTTGATCAAGACTTGTGGCAGCAGAAGAAATATAGACAGGTAATTGTCAGCTATTCCACAAAAGTCTCTCTGTCTGCGGTTTCTGTAAAAGCCAGACGACAGTAAATAATATATATCTTGTCCATATTTACTGAATATCCATTTAAATACACTTAAATTAATATTATGGCCATGTGAAATAGACAGCAATGTACATGTATATAATAGTATAATAATAGTATTTGCATAAACCGCTATAAAATTTTGAAGGTTGGAGTTGTTTTAAAAAAAAGACAGCAATCCTCTTTGAAAGTGGTCTCTATCAAATCATATTAGGCTATTAATAGTGGCTGATTCAAGTTAGACTACTTCAGAAGTGGATTGCTGACATTTTTAAATAAATAAACTTCAAAATTTCATAGCAGTTCATTCAAATGCCAGAATATAAACTTTTACACTGCTGTCAGTTTCACACTGCACATTTTGTTTCAGTTGAAATAATATGATATTCCTACCTGAAGTGTTACATCTGACGTATTCAGCATGTTAACATAAAAGAGCTGTTAAGGCAGCAAAACACTAAGCTGTATCAAAAACAACAACAACAATGAAAATTTAAAAAAACATACTGTATCAAAGTACCAAAACAGGACAGGGCAGTGTAGCTAGGAACAAACAGTAGGATCTCACAACTGTCCATTGAAACAGAGGACTGTATAACAGGGAGGGGTGATTACCGAGTTGAAATAGCTGAGTCTAATTAACAGATGAAGGGCAGGATATGTAGGAAACTGAGAAAATAATGATAAAATGACATATGGAGGAAACAAAAGAACACAGGAAATCTATATCCAACAAGGAAAACATAGCTAATTATATCAAAGCCTACTATTGCCGTCCTCCTTTCATGCCAGAGCTTTACAGTGAGATAATTTTAAATTGAGAAGGTAGGGGGGTTATAACTGTTTTTGGTGTCGTTTTTAGGTGTTGGGAATGATTCTCAGCTACTACCACATAAAGTTTTAGTTTAATATTTGTTAAATTCACTCAGATATAGCCATTTTTGTGGCAGCCATCTTGAACTGGATTAACTTGGATTGCACTGGATTAAAGAAAAATGCATTTCAGTTATTTAACATCTGACTTGTTGTCTATGAGTCAAAATATTTTGCTAACACTACAGACAAACAAACACACACAAAGATGGGGCAAAAACACTGTGTACACTTTCCTTCCATGGTTTAATTAATTAATTAATTAATTAACCCAAGATGAATAGACTCAAAATAGCAAAATAAATATAAAAGATCAAAACAACTTCTCACTTCTGCTGCTATTTGTGCTGGCAAACAATCATGTTATTCTGCATAAACAACCATGTAAACAAATTAACAGCAGTGTAAAAAAATAGCATTTACATGAAGTAATAATATAAAAATAAAATTTTGGAGATTTAGTTTTTTCAAGTCAGCAGCCATCCATATCTGTCTACACTCTCTTCAGACTAGCCATTAGCTCAGGAGTCCTGTCAGTAATAAACTCTATTTCTCCAAAATGAAGTTGTTTAAAGAGCTATCTACCACAGGTAAGATATTAACTCTTCCCAAATGTTTCACAGAACCTCACTTCAAAATGCCAGAATATCAATTTAAACCACATTTTATTAGAACACAACCCTAATTGCCCCTGGAAGCTTATTATAATTAAAAACACTTTCTTATGGCACATTTTTCCATTTGAAAATCATCCAGTTTTTAAAAGCAGAATAAAAAATCAGCTCAGCAGCCAGCTGTCTCTAGGCTAAACACATCTAATTGTTGAATGTGTGGGTGTATGTGTGTGTGTTGTCAGTCTATAAATTATGTGTGCAGCAGCACAGTGAGGATGCACAGGGAGCAGGCCTCCATTGAAGCCTGTTGACAGCAGCTGTAATTAGCCACAGCTCTTTGTGTTCCTTTTGTCGGGTGCACTGTTGAGACGTTCCTTCAAATCCGCCACCACTGCCATCTCTCATCACCTACGCTCCATGTCATTACACCTGGCAGCCAGTACTGTGCTAAATCTTTTGTGTGAAAATGTGTAAGGGTTATTGTGAAGGTGAATTTAGCTGAAAGCTTTGTGTGACTCAAAGACAGCTTTAAAAGTGGAGGCCAAAACACAAAAAAATCATCTTTTAAGTGAAGCCTGCACTAGAAAATACACCTCAAGAAATATTTATCACCTGCCAGCACATTAGTTAGGCAATCATGTAATGTCTGTATGTCTGTCTTTGTCTGTTAACAAAATATTTCATGAACCACTTGAAATAATGAAATGAAATAACCTTAATGGAACTCTCAGAAAGTAATCATTGGATGTTAATCTACAACTGATTAACTTTTGGAGTAAACCTGATTCAAGATGGCCACCACAGCTAATCAAAAAATGGCTATAACGTACCGGTAGTCCTTTTTTGGAATATTGAGCTAAAGTTTGAAGTGTTAGCCGAGAATCATTCTATTTACAGACTTTATGCACTTAGTAAGTTTATATAGCCACTTTCAAGATAAATCCCAAGGTGCTTCACATCCAAATACAGTAACATTACTAACAGATCACACAAGATCTTTGTTTAAAACTTTGTTGTAGAACTTCTGCAATCAAGGTGATTGGAGATTTGCATTCCCTCAGAAAAAATATTACACCAAGTAAGCACCTTAATATCTCAATGTGCATTAAATAACCAAAGTGTGCTCTAAAGCACTTGGTGAATGCTCATAACATCTACAGTGGAGTGTCCTCACATGTGTTCACACCAGAATAGGAAGATAGGATACATCTATGAAGCCGGTGGTTCTCTAGCCCGTCTGCAGCTTGTTCAGAACTCTGCTGCTCGTTTGTTAACTCGGGCCCGTAGGCGCGAGCACATTACTCCTATCTT
>NC_051435.1:28446664-28455005 GCF_001649575.2 Kryptolebias marmoratus | reverse complement strand
ATACTTTGGCTTTTAACACACCGTGATTTTTGTCTTTCTTGGCACCTAAAACATACCTGCTGTGAACCCGTATGTGTATGTCTCTTTTTATCTATTTATCTTTTTTATCTGTTTATTTGTTTTATCTATTTCCTTTTTACTGTTTTTTTTTTTCTATCTATTGTACAGCACTTTGGCTACCCCTGTGGTTTTTAAAAATGTGCTATATAAATAAAGTTGATTGATTGATTGATTCTGATAAGGAGCAGCAATCCTGCAACTTAATGCTGTAAAAAGCAAATAACGTAACAAGATGCAGCACAACAGTTGCTCTCTTTTGGTCAGTTTTCAAAGTTGCAGTTAACCTCATCATGATCTGCCACTGTCTTGTGTGTGTAAACAAACTCAGGGAAAACGAGATCAGCTCAAAGCCAACTGACTCAGCAGACTAAAATCCATTTGTAAATTTCTCTCCTTATTTTGGTTAATTAGAAGAGTAAACTGAAACAAAATAAAAAACTAAAGTAAAACTCTGAAAAGTTAAAAGACAGCAGTCGTTGTGCAATGACATGACCTAATTTAAAAAGTAGTATAAACAGGTTTGACAAGGTACAGGGAGGAAGATGGCTTTGATTAAGTGTCTTTACATGCTGTTTGTGGATATACTGTATATTGTCAATGGATGTATATAATGGCTGTATGCATATGTACATGTGTATGTGTGTTTATGTACAGTATATATGTCTGTAAATATATTCTGTGTTGTTACTTGGATTATAACAACAAAAATATGGAGCAGTTGTAAGAGGGACTAATGATCCCCAGCAGTCACTGTGCGAGAGGCAGGGGACACCCTGGACAGGTCACAAGTCCATCGCAGGGCCACATAGAGACTAACAAGACAATTTTAGAGTCATCAATTAACCTAACCTAACATCCATATTTTTTGGTCTGTTAGAGGAAACCAGAGTACCTGGAGTAAACCCACGTGTGCACAGGGAGAACGTGCAAACTCCACCCAGAAAGGCCCCAGGCAGGGAAGCGATCCTGCAACCTTCTCACTGGGAGGCAACAGCTCTAACCACTACTCCACTGTGCCACCTTTATCTACTATTATTTTTTCCCTATTCCATGAGTTTTTCGGCATCTAACTCGTTCCGCAATTTTTGAGCTATTAAATGCAATTTCTGTAGTATTTTATTTATGTTTTGTTTTGTCTATGTTGTGACCTAGAGATGCATAATTGTTTTGTAAATACATATGTACACAACAATGATCCCAAAACACAGTTAATTTGATTTTAAAAGGATTCTTATTTTGCGTGTTTGATTTTTTTTTTTGCTGGTATCCCAGATGTTGTTCTGATTGGGTGTCATTGCAGGGAGGTTGAGAGTAGGTGAGTAATGTCATCGGTCAGTGTCAGTGAATGTTTGTAAAGTTGTCAGTACTCAGTCAGCAAAGCAAGTTCATGTTGTTTGTTTTCATTGTGCACACTTGAGTGAATGTCTCTGTAAAATAACAGGAAATAAAAGTTGCAGAGTGAAAGAGATATATGTTTAAGTGTTGTACACTTATTTTGTTGTATTATTTAAACATATTCAAATTAAAGCCTTATTGACCCTTATCAATCAAACATGAATCAGGAGGTCAGAGTGAACATGTGCTGAATCAATTACAGGGTGTAAAACAGAAACCCTTCAGTTCACAGAACTCAGTGACTGTCAGCAGTAATCACCTGCTCAGAATTTTGCAGAATGGTTACACTGACACCTGGAGGTTAAAACTGCTTATTTCTGCCATAAATTTCCCCTAAGTGTATTTTTACATTGTTGCATTTAAAATTAAGCATGAAGATTAAATTAAATAAATCTGAAGAGCCAAAACATGAAATATATAAAAGTCAAACTAAACAATACCACCATTGGGGTTCGGGTTTTTATGTGTGTAAGGACAAAGTTAACAACAACTGAAACATCATTACTGAAATGATATGAGTATTCATACAGAGATTTTCAAATGTAGGTGGTTCTGTTTTCAGCAGGTAAATTCAGACCTGCAGAACACACATCTCATCAGCTGCACTTAGTGTGGACATTAAGGGTTAACCCCTGTGTGTTTCCCAGGTTAATCCTGTGCAGGACAGATGAAGCTCAGTCGGTTTATGAGAAGGATTAGTGTCTTCTCTCAGCCTGACTGTCATCAAGACAAACGGTGCTGAGAGTTGGTCAGTGTAACAGGAAACAGAGGACAGGAAGCAGGTGGAGACCTGTGTCTGCAATGTTTATCAGATGTTTGTTTTCTTTGTGTGCGTGTGTCTATGTGTGTATGTGTGTGTGGAGGAGGAGGGGGGGTCAATGAAGTAACAGATGATAACTTTTTAGATTTGATTTAAAAGATGCAACAAAAACACTATATTTCTTTAAAAGTGTATTATGAAGTTTTTTTCATATCTGGTGACTTATGAGATGCTTTGATATTTCTGCTTCTGTGTTTTGGTCTAACTGGATTTCTTTGACTGACTTGGTTTCTGCAGAATCTTTAACCTGCACTCTGTGAGGAGGGGGCACAGACGTTATAAGTGAGGAGCCACAGAAGCCAAAAAGAAACTAAAAAAGATGTCTCTTTTTGGTGAGCTGAGGGAAATTATCCATATCGTGGAAAGTAGCTGAAATATTCTATTACTGCTTTCCAACATAAACAGTATGGTTTCCAAAGTTGTACTTTACACTCTATGTACAAAACTGAGTCAAAACAGGTAATTTGTTAAAATTTTAAAGACAGGAAAAAACACAGACCAACTTTAGTTTAAAGCACTTCCTGCAGTGAGATCATTTATTCATTATTGTGCAAGTCTAAATATTTAAACACATTCTTTACAAATAACAAAAAAATAATAATAAAGTCAAATGTGAGGTCATCTGTCTGACAGCTGAAGCTTGGACCAAACTTGGTCATGGTGCAACGGAACAATGAGCCCAAACACAAAAGCAGGAACCTTTTAATTATTTGATGACTCAGCTGTAGAGGATTGGATCTGTTGGGGGGAAACATTGGTAAGAAAGAACATCAAATGAATTGTTAGCATTCATGGCTGATTTGTAGCACAGCAGGCAAATGACATCACATCTTGTCAACCAATCACAAAGCTCCCAAGAGTTTTCCCAGCTCAGCACATGATCCACCTGCCACTATAAACCCTCAGAGGAGTCTGAAAGCCGAGGATCTCCTGCTCTGCCTGCGTCCTTTCTGCTTTACTTTAACTCTTGTTTCTTGTTTAGACTTCAAGCTTTATTTTAAAAGTGTTCAGAAATCAGTTTCAGGGACACTTTAAAGTTAAACACATTTATAAGACAAAACAATGTAAAAGGAAGGACTAGTTTTCATTCTTAGATTCACTCAGAGACACTATCGGGATCATCTGTAGAGTTTCACCTCTACAACTGCAAACAGACTCAGCTGCTCAGGTGAGAACGGACTCTAATTCACTGTAATATGTGTTTTACATAGAAATAGCCCCCTCTGACTGGATTAAAGCTCTTAGTAGAATATAAGACACCAAGATAAAGTTTGGTTATTATTGTGAAGTTTGAAAAGTTCAATCAAGTTAGCATTAGAGAGTGACAAAAAACAGTACACTTGTTGTATATAAAACTGAAACTTTATTATTATGTTGTTTTATTGTATATGTTTCTGTATTAGTTCTTAAAAACAATGCTCTTTCTGACCCTTTTAAAAAAATATTATTACCTAATTTCAGATGCATTCGATGTATCAGTGCAGTTTCACGCATTACCACCTTTATTTGACCTGAAGTCTTCTTCTTTATTCCCAAACCCTCCAAAACATATTCTGTATGATGTTTGAATTACCACAAACCTGCAGGCCCTGCTAAAATATCTTTTAAACATTTTATACACAAAAATACCAAGACTTTTGCTCAGCAAAAATCAACTTTCAGTGTCAGGTTTGTTGGTAAACATTACCTAAGTATGCTAAAGGAAAGTGTATACTTGTGCTTCTGTATGCACAGACAACCATTATATACCTAAAATACACTTGTTTTCAAGTGCTGAAGTGTATTTAACTCATACATTGGATAAAGAAAATGTAACGGTAAACAGTTGTGATGCAGCTCCAAAAGAAGTTTACAAAACATTTCCTAAAAATAACATTCAACAGAGAAATTTGGCCTAGTTAACACTCAGTGACACTGTCAGAGTTTGAAAAACATTTTACACTTCCTGTTTACTTTCCTTCTTTAAACTAAATGAAATAGTTTTGTTAAATGGTTTTGTTTAATTATTATAATGATGTGTTTCATAATATTGCTTGCCTATATATTGTTTTGACCTACAGTATGATTTTGCACAGAGAATAGACTTACAAGGCTCTAAACAAATTTATGCAAATCAAAATGGGACAACCTAAAGAGTTTAAAAAATTTATTAAGGCTACAGGTATCCCTGTGTAAGATGTACATTTTTTGTTTTGTTTTGTTTTGTTTTTTGTGGGAGGTGGTAAATTTTTGTTTGGATATCTAGGACAAAATCTCAGCAGATTAACTCTTTTATTTCTGAAGAAACTTTAAAGGGTGCCTTAAAGTTCAAATCTATCATCTTTATTCTGGATTTACTTTTGCAGCACTCTTAATAAGACAAACAGACAGAAATGAAAGGTTGAAAGAAAGCCTTAAACCAACAGTCTGTGTGCAAAAAAATCATTTCTCATTAAAAAAAATCTTTAACTAAGTGGAAAAAGCATTCGTTGGTCACTTCAAATCTTTATTTTTATTTCCACAGTGATTTGCAGGAGATATGACACATTAAACAGACCCCTTCACTTCCAGTTTTGAGGACAAAAGTCTGAGCTCAGATTCAGTGGAAATCAGTGAGAATTTGGATTTGAATTTAAATTTAGAACTCAACTTCCTACAGCAGTAAGAGACACACAAGCTGAAAGAGGACAAAAATGCCTAGGTGTTGATTTATACACTATATGAGAAGTGTACAGACTCTGAAAATAAGAACAGCTTGTTTGCAAAGATTTTGGAAAGTTTAGACAGCTCAAAACTTATTGTGTGATGTCATTATGATGTAAGTTAAACAGTCAGTTTTAAAGTCTCCAAAAATCATAAAATGTACAAACTGGTAAAGAGATCAAAATGTCAGTTCAGTCATGTAAAGTCCAACTTTCTGTGACACAGTTTTCTGAATGACGTTTCGACTGTGAAGTATATCTGAGCAATAGAGCTCCAAAACATGTATTTTCCCAAAATACAATTGTAGCAAATCAAAGATTTTGACACAAACAGAACATGAACACTGAAAAGCAATAAGGAGTCGCACACAAAAAGAGACACTCTACTTTTTCTGCAGCTGTATCGCAAAGTTTTACATGTAAAGAAAAACTAAATTAAACTGATTTTACTTTACTGGTTTCAAAGTTTTTGCTTTGTGACCTGTTTTCTGAAGCTTTTTTCCACCACCTGTTCTCTGAGCTCTGCCTAATCCAGTTACCTCAATCTGGCATCACCACCCAGCTGCTTTAAAATCCTCTTTAAACAATAATTTACTGACCTCATTTACTCATTTAAATCTTTTGCTACTCACTCAGAGATGTCTGATTGACTTTATTCACTTTAAATCTGTTTCTCTCGCAGAAAAACATCACCATGCCGACAGTTAAGAGCAAGAAGAAGAAGGTAAAGAAGGAGGTCATCGCCGCAGAGGAGCAGGGAGAAGGTGAGTGAGCAGAACCTGCAGCTCCACACAGTTCTCTGATCTGTTTGACTCTACAGAACCTGTTCTTTACCTTTCTGCTGCAGCAGGCATGGAGGTAGAGATGGAAAACAGGACCAACAGGAGCAACTCTGACAGCAAAGACCCTCTGACCCCAGACCTGCAGGATCCAGCACCACATAAGAAAAAGAAAAAGAAGAAGACATCAACCATCGGTATTTAGAGTCTTATCAGCTTTTGCACAAAAAAATAGAGCATCTGACTGGTGGGAAGTCAACAACTGGTTTATTTAGATTATTTTATTTAAAAAAAACTTATAAATAGGGGACAGCCTTCAAGCTTCAGTAAAATTAGGTTCTAAATCTGTGCAAAATGACAGCATACAAAGTGGCAATGAATCTAGTATGGTAATGATATTTAAAAACTCTTAATGTTAACAAAACTGATACTAAGTCCTAAAATCATACTTTTAGAAAAATGTGGCATCTTTTGATGAAATTTCAGCATTCGTTTTTATGGGACAAATTGTTCTAATTTAAAACAAATGGGCAAAGTCATAAGAAATCTGATTAATAAAAATACAGTGAACAAATAAATCAGTATCAGACAATAGAAGATTTCTACAAGCTATTTCTACAGCCAGTGTATTCCACCCAATTTGAAAGTGAAAATTTGTGAATTTTTTTTGGTGCACAAAAAATGTCATTCAAAGGTTTTCATTTATTTGTTTCAAATGGTTTTACTTGCTCTTTCAGCAAAACCCTCCATTATTCTTCATTTGTGAGTTGTTTTGTTTTTGTCATTTTGTGGCTTTAACCTTCCTAAAAACACAGTTATTACAAATATTTCCCGTTTCATTATAGTGAATATTTGTTTTATGAACATTTTAATACAAAAACTAGCATGTAAAATACAGCTATTACTGTATGTGCAAAAACATTCAGACATGTTATGAGGGGTTATTCTGAGGCAGTGATATTGTGAGCTATTCTACTTTGGAAAATTTCTATGCCAATGTAGCTATTCATAAAATCATTGTTATTATGTGAATCTTTGCGAGGACGTGTTGTATTCGCCTAATTTACCATGTTGGCATGTGTATACTTGTTCAAATCCAACACAGCTGAGGTTGATATGAAAGTCAATGGTTTTGAGAGTAATGGATTATATTTGCTCACAAAGCAAAGTAACAGCCAGTCAAATATTAACTTGACAATGGTATCAGATAAAAAAATCCAAACAGGGTTATTATAACTCATCCTGACCAAAGCCTAAACATCTGTGATGAAACCCAACCAGATATTTAATTGTCAATACCAGCATACAAGAGCCAGCTTCTGTAGCCGAGGATCAGACTGCCAAGGTTCCCACCTTCGGCCACCACCCATCCCACATTGCACTCGACCCCTTTGGCCCCTCCCATAGGTGGTGAGCCCATGGGAAGTGGGACCCATATCACCTCTTCAGACTGTGCCCGGCTGGGCTCCATGGGCAAAAGTCCGACCACCAGGCGCTCGCCAACGTGCACCAACCTCCAGGCCTGGGTTCCCGGTGACCCGCGTCCTGGCGAGGGAACACTGTGTTCAAGCAGCATGTGGCTCAGATGGTCGCTAAGGCAAAAACTCAGGCATGGGAGGAGTTCGGAGAGGCCATGGAGAAAGACTTCCGTACGGCTTCGGGGCGATTCTGGTCCACCATACGGCGTCTCAGGAGGGGAAAGCAGTGCAGCACCAACACTGTTTATAGTGAGGGTGGTGTGCTGCTGACCTCAACTCGGGATGTTGTGGGTCGGTGGGCCGAATACTTCGAAGACCTCCTCAATCCAACCGGCAAGTCTTCCATTGAGGAGGCGGAGCCTGGGAACTTTGTATCGGGCTCTCCTATCTCTGGTGCTCCTATCTCCTCGGACGCAAGGCACCGGGGGTGGATGAGATTCGCCCGGAGTACCTTAAGGCTCTAGATGTTGTAGGGTTGTGTTGGCTAACACAACTCTGCAATATTGCGTGGACATTGGGGGCAGTTCCCCTGGATTGGCAGACTGGGGTGGTGGTCCCCTTATTAAAAAAGGGGGACCGAAGAGTTTGTTCCAAATTATGTGGGATCACACTCTTAAGCCTCCCTGGTAAGGTCTATTCGGGCGTTCTGGAAAGGAGGGTCCATCAGATAGTCGAACCTTGGATTTAGGTAGCGCAGTGTAGTTTTCGTCCTGGTCGTGGAACACTGGACCAGCTCTATACCCTCAGCAGGGTCCTTGAGGGTGCATGGGAGTTCGCCCAACCAGTCTCCATGTGTTTTGTGGACTTGCAGAAGGCGTTCGACTGTGTCCCTCCAGAAATCATGTGGGGGGTACTCCAGGAGTATGGGGTACCTGTCATAGTTTGGTGTTTTCAGTTTGTTGTTTTGATTATTGTCTTGTTTCGGTTTGAGTTCTTGTTTCAGTTTAGTTTTTCCTGTTCATGTTTGTTGTCATCATCCACCTGTCCTCTGCTCAGTAGTTTTCTGGTTTCCTGTCACACCCATCTCCAGCTGTCTTCACTTCTAATCACACACCTGTTCCCACTTCTCCTCATCACCCTCTGCTTTAAAACTTGGTCTTCCTCTCCACCTCCCTGCCGATTCATTGT
>NC_051435.1:28415270-28444855 GCF_001649575.2 Kryptolebias marmoratus | reverse complement strand
CACGAAGGGTCCCGGATGACGCCTTCGCCTCGCCCTGCCCAACCACGTCGAGGGTCGACGCCTGGCCCTGCTCAGCCACGTCGAGGGTCGACGCCTGGCCCTGCTCAGCCACGTCGAGGGTCGACACCTCGCCCTGCTCAGCCACGCCGAGGGTCGACGCCTCGTTCTGCTCAGCCACGCCGAGGGTCGACGCCTCGTTCTGCTCAGCCACGCCGAGGGTCGACGCCTCGCTCTATCTGGTTCACGTCCACGTCCACGCCTGCCTAGTCCACATCCACGCCTGCCTGGCCCACGTCCACGCCTGTTTGGCCCACGTCCACGCCTGTTTGGCCCACGTCCACGCCTGTTTGGCCCTCGCCCACGCCCGCCTGGCCCTCGCCCACGCCCGCCTGGCCCTCGCCCACGCCCGCCTGGCCCTCGCCTATGCCAGCTTGGTCCTCGCCTGCTGCGCCCACGCCAGCTTGGTCCTCGCCTATGCCAGCTTGGTCCTCGCCTGCTGCGCCCAAGCTGCGAATGAGCCGCACCCCTGAACTCTTGCTCTATGCGGCAGATGGCGCTTAGACCGCCGCATGATCTTTGGCGATGCCGCGGACGGCGCTCGGGCCGCCCGCCAGAACTCTTCCTTGGCGTTAGGCCATGTCCGGTGGTTCCACCGGTATTTTGAGTTTGTTTTGTTTACCCTGGTCCTTTTGCCCAGTCGGTTTTTCGTTTCTTACCCTCCATCCTGTGTTTTGTTTTACCCCCTCCACCCTCCCGAGTCAGGTATTTTTATNTTTTTCTGTTCATGTTTGTTGTCATCATTCACCTGTCCTCTGCTCAGTAGTTTTCTGGTTTCCTGTCACACCCATCTCCAGCTGTCTTCACTTCTAATCACACACCTATTCCCACTTCTCCTCATCACCCTCTGCTTTAAAACTTGGTCTTCCTCTCCACCTCCCTGCCGATTCATTGTTGTTTGTTAGATGTTGGTTGTTGTTTTTGTCCACGGTTCTTCCTTGCCTCGTCTTGCCATTTCATATAGGGATTTTTGTTATAGTTAGTTTTGCTGCCATGACAGCTTTTGTTTTCAGTTTTGTTAGTTTTAAAATAAACCTTTTTTGTTATTTACTATGAGTCTGTGGATTGGGTTCGCCACGCTCACACCTCCTCATGACAGTACCAGGCCCTTTGATATGGGCTGTTAGGTCCCTATATGACCGGTGTCAGAGTCTGGTCCGCATTGCTGGTAGAAAGTCGGATTTGTTTCCAGTGAGAGTTGGACTCCGCCAAGGTTGCCCTTTGTCACGATTCTGTTCATAACGTTTATGGACAGAATTTCTAGGCGCAGCCAAGGTGTTGAGGGGATCCGTTTTGGTGACCTTAGGAGTTCATCTCTTCTTTTTGCAGATGATGTGGTCCTATTAGCTTCATCAGGCCGTGATCTACTGCTTTTGCTATTGCGGTTCGCAGCCAAGTGCGAAGCGGCTGGGATGAGGATCAGTGCCTCCAAATCCAAGGCCATGGTCTTGAGCCGGAAAAGGGTAGAGTGCCTTCTCCGGGTCGGGGAAGATGTCCTGCCCCAAGTGGAGGAGTTTAAGTATCTCTGGGTCTTGTTCACGAATGAGGGAAAAATGGAGCGGGAGATCGACAGGCGGATTGGTGCAGCGTCTGCAGTTAAGCGGGCACTGTACCAGTGAAGAGAGAGCTCAGTCAAAAGGTGAAGCTCTCGAATTACTGGTCGATCTACGTTCCTACCCTCATCTATGGTCATGAGCTTTGGGTAGTGACCGAAAGAACAAGATCGCGAATACAAGCGGCTGAAATGAGTTTCCTCCACAGGGTGCCTGGGCTCTCCCTTAGAGATTGGGTGAGAAGCTCGGTCATCCAGGAGGGGCTCAGAGTAGAGTCGCTGCTTCTCCATGTCGAGAGGAAGTTCCGGGCATGTCCCGCCGGTAGGAGGTCCAGAGGAAGACCCAGGACACGCTGGAGGGACTATGTTTCTCGGCTGGCATGGGAATGCCTTGAGATTCCCCCGGAGGAGCTGGCCGAAGTGGCTGGGGAGAGGGAAGTCTGGGTCTCCCTGCTTAGGCTGCTACCATCGCAACCCGACCCCGGATAAGTGGAAGAAGATGGATGGATGGATACCAGCATACAAAACAGCACACAAAATGTGATTTTGTGGTTATATTAAAAATTATGTATTTTAGTTCTAGTGAGACATGTCTGGAAAACCTCCAGAAGGAGATGCTCAGAAGGCATCCTGGTCAGATGTCAGAAAAGGGCATTGTATTGACTTTGAGTCTAGGTGTGATGTTTTGATGCAGTAAAAGTTATGGATGAATTTTGTCTTGTTGGTTTGTGCTTCTAGTCCAAGAAACGGAGCATGCTGACATACCAAATGGTAACTCTGCTGAGCCCATCATAGACGGAGAGGAAATGACTGTGGCTGTCACCAGGAAGACAAAAAAGAAGAGGTCAGCATAAATGAGTTCAAATTAGAAACAAGTTTTCCAATTGATGCAACTACAAGCTTTATATATATATATATATATATATATATATATATATATATATATATATATATATATATGCTGTGGTCATATTTAGCTGGATAAAAAAAATCCAATAAATTAAATCAACCATTGTATAAATAGATATCAATAAAAGACACCACAAATAAAACTATTTTTATTGTTAAATATATTTTTTTCTAAATATTGCTTAAGTCAACAAAGTTTGGGCAAAGTGACCAAACTCAAAGTGAGTGAATGCATCATAGTGAGCTTTTGTTAGGTAAAATATTTATAGTTAGTTTAAATGATCAGTATTATTATTGTTATTAAATGCAGATCTGGTTTAGTAAAAGAAAACCAGAAATAAAAGCTAAAAGCATGATATTTTAGAGTTTTTCCTCAGTTTTATTCTAATCAACATTTCATCCTTACAAAGTCAACATGTAAAGTATATTTTTGATCAATTTCCCACAAACACAGTATCACAAGTAGATAAACAATTTAGATCATTTTTTTAAATGGGAATATTAAATAGTGGCATAATCTCAAATGTTAGTCCAAGTCTTAATTTGAGTTTAATGCAGTCTCACAAGTCATTAATGGACAGAAGTTCCCATTAGTTGAAACAGATTTCATTCATTATGAAATCTGAATGAATGAATGAATCTGCAAAAAGCACGAATGAATTAATTTCCTTCATTCATTTTTTTTTACTTTGTATGACTGAAGTTGTGTTTTCCAAGAACAGTTCAGGTTGTCCGTTCTGCTTCCTTCCAAACATGCTTATCTGGTCTCTCAGGAAGTCAAAGTTGGCAGAGCACCACAGCAGTGACCTCAGAGCTGAAGATGACAGTATCATTTATGAAACTCAGTCGCCCATCCCGCAGCATGCCCTGTTCTCCGCCCCACACGGACACAGCCAGCCAGTCGGAAAAGTCTTTGTGGAGAGGAGCCGTGAGTGAAAACCACCTTTAAACACAGTCAAAAAGGTTGGAACGGATGCAGCTCACAGTTTACACACGTTATCTGTCATTGGCATTTCTACACAGAAATTCATACTGTGCTTCTTGTCCTGCACAAAATCAAAAAGTAAAGCAGCAACCATGAGATAAAAAATAAGCACCTTCTTGTGAAGTTTTGAATAAATAAATGATTGGTTTCAAATGTTGAGTAAAGCTAAGAACTATTTCAACAATGAGGGAATATTTATTTCAAAAAGTTCTGAACAATTAATATCTTCCTAGCTGTAGATGTTTGAACAACCTTAGTTTGGAGAAATAGTTAGTCCAACAGCTTGTCTAAATGCAGCTATTGTTGAAGTGTTAAAACAGTTCTGATCTCAATGATTTCATGAACCTTTACACTTCTGCCACTTTTTCTGCACAGGGTTATTGATACAGAATTCTATAGTTATTTTCAAGCAGAAATAGCAGACAAAAAAAATAGCAGCCTGGTGCACTTAAAGCAGGAAAATAATTGTTGTGGATAGGCGTAGCTTTAGATCACGTGGTGTTGATAGTGATTATAGATCACCTGTTGCTCACCTGGTGTTTTTCTTAGTGAGTGGGTGATGGGGGAAGTCTACTTTTTGCTGACCGCTTTAAGCCTGTACGTTTTTTGTCTTATGATCACTGTTTGAACTGGCGGATCCGTTTTTAATGCTGCCTTTGGACACGGATTTTTGTTATCCACTGATGTTCTGCATAAAAATAAACATTTCAACTGCAGCGTGGATTTGAGTTTTGATCAGCTGGCGCGTCAACGAGGATTCCCCCTATTCAGCTGCTCAGCGACTTTGTTTGACAGTCGCTAATAATAATGATAATGTTCTTAATGTACATTAAAGACTAATTTCCACCTAATCCTCAAAGCTTGATTGACCCTTTTCTTCACAACTCAGATTACCAAGAAGTTCAATTTATTTTCTCAGCTTTAAAGTTGACAAATTACATTATGAAGTCAGTATTAAGTCTGCTCTGTTGAATAAATGAGAGACAGAGACTCTTCCTCTCACTACATAGCTGCAGAGACTCGAGCTGCAAGAGAAAGCTGTCTCTACGACACATCATGGGGCACGTTCTGCATGGTCCTAGTGCCTGACAAGTTTATGACTGGCTGCCTCACAAACGACTGAAAGCAGTGGGGGCATTTTCAGTGATTATTTCATTAGACAAAATCATGGATTTTTTTTTGTTGTTGTTTGCAAGACGGAATTCAATTTGAGAAAAAATCCTGTTATGTTTTAGTCCAGCCAGATTTTGTGCCAGTTTAGCATTCCTGTTTGCACCAGAAGAAGTTCTGTTGTACACACTTTGCAGAAGTCTTCAGCCACCCTTCATCTGTTTATTTCTGTCTTTAAAGTTATTCTGGAGTAACAATTGTGCAGTCGATTTTTATAGTCGTTTTTTTAACTGACTGCTTTTTCACTCATTTTGTTTGTTAGTGACTAGTTTAAAGTTTGATGTTTTTGTTAAGCTACAATAAATCCTTTGAGCATAAAAAAGTTGCTTTCCAATTAACTAGTCTTTCTTTTGAATGATGATCCACTTTCTTGGCATAAACAACTGTGAATATACTTGAATTATTTACATAATTTAAATAAATTCACTGTTGGGAACCAAAAGTTAAATGACTACCACACTTAAAAGATGTTTGGGTTAAAGTGAGTTTTATTTACATCACTGGTTCATAGTTCACTGTAGTGTCCTTGCATGTGTGTGCAGGGCGTTTCCATACGGATCGAGTGGAGCAGCTCCGACATTCAGAGCTGGCAGACGACTACATGGACCCGAGACAGATCTGGACCACCAGAGATGTGGCTTTGAAGGTTCATCATGGCTTCAGGTCTATTGACAGACATTTATACAACCAACACATTAACGTATTTCTGCAATAAAGGGAGTATTTGCATTTAATTACATTTACTTGAAATACAGATGATATACAGTCCTGGCCAAAAGTTTTGAGAATGACACAAATATTATATTTTCACATGATCTGCTGCCCTCTGGTTTTCATGTGTGTATGTCAGATGTTTTCATCACATACAGAAATACAATTGCAATCATATTATGAGTAACAAAAGCTTTAATTGACAGTTAGAATGAGTTAATGCAGCAAGTCAATATTTGCAGTGTTGACCCCTCTTCTTCAGGACCTCTGCAGTTCTCCCTGGCATGCTCTCAATTAACTTCTGGACCAAATCCTGACTGATAGCAGTCCATTCTTGCACAATCAATGCTTGCATTTTGTCAGAATTCCTAGGTTTTTGTTTGTCCACCCGTCTCTTGATGATTGACCACAAGTTTTCAATGGGATTAAGATCTGGGAAGTTTCCAGGCCATAGACCCAAAATCTCTGTTTTGTTCCCTGAGCCAGTTAGTTATCACCTTTGATTTATGGCAAGGTGCTCCATCATGCTGGAAAAGGCATGATGACTGCTCTTGAATGGTTGGGAGAAGTTGCTCTCGGAGGACATTCTGGTACCATTCTTTATTCATGGCTGTGTTTTTAGGCAAGACTGTGAGAGAGCCGACTCCCTTGGCTGAGAAGCAACCCCACACATGAATGGTTTCAGGATGCTTTACAGTTGGCATGAGACAAGAATGGTGGTAGGGCTCACCTCGTCTTCTCCGAACAAGCCGTTTTCCAGATGTCCCAAACAATCGGAAAGGGGATTCATCAGAGAAAAGACCTTTACCCCTGCCATAAACCCAGGATACTTTGTCCAGTGAGCGAAACCAAAACCAAACACGGAGACGGAGCTAAAGGTAAGTGAGTTTTATTTACAGGTGGTATCAATATGTACAGTGAGCAGGATTCGGGAGCAGTCTGCAAGGCAAGAAGAACTGGATGAGTCTTGGGTACGATTAAGGTCAGTGTAGTTCAGAGGAGTGAATGAAATAATGTCTCTTGTTCTCTTACAGATCCAGGAGGTGGTTTGCTGCGTAGAGGAGGCGAGGAAAGTTTCCAAGATGATCCAGTAGATGACGAGCCAGTTGTCCAGCAAAGGTAAGTATCCAAAAAGTTCCAGGTAAGTTCCCAAGAAGGTGAACCGTCTTGGCGTGGCAAAAACCTGAGTTTTAAGCAATACAAAGAACTTGGTTAGCACAACGAGACCCACAGAGGTTAGACACTGAGGCGGAGAATCTAACCCGAAAGGTTTGATGCTCCAGCGAAGGTCTGGTCTCAGCCTGAGGCTTAAATGCTGGATGGTCTCGTCAGTGGAATCAGGATCACCTGTGGAATGAAGGTTAGTGGCGCCGCCCAAGGGCGGAGCTAACTCCAGATCCTCACAGTACCCTCCCCCTAACAATCGCCCCTTGGCGATCTAGGACGCCTCTCTGAAAGAGCTCTATAGAAGTCCGTAATTAAAGTGGCATCGAGAATAAAGGACCTAGGAACCCATGTGTGCTCCTCAGGTCCATAGCCCTCCCAATCAACCAGATATTGCAGTCCTCTACCTCTCTGCCGGACGTCAATAATGTGATTAATGGTGAACGCTGGGTGATTGTCGATTAACCGGGCAGGAGGGGGGAGGACGGTAGGTGGGCTCAGAGGACTGTTCACAACCGGTTTTAACTGAGAGACGTGAAAAGATGGGTGGATGTGCATGGCAGCCGGGAGGGTTAGTCGAACTGAGGTGGGGTTCAAAATTCTCTCAATAGGGAATGGCCCAATGAAACGAGGTGCCAATTTCTTCGAGGTACCCCTCAAAGGAATGTCCCTAGTGGACAGCCACATCCTATCACCCACCTTGTACTTTGGTGTGGAAGAGCGGTGACGGTCTGCGTATTTCTTGTTCTGTTCCACAGTACGTTGCAGGGCCCTCTTGGTCTGTCTCCAAATGCTCCTACACCTCCATAGATGGGCCTGCACAGAAGGAACAGTGATTTCCGACTCAAAGCTAGGGAACAAAGGTGGGTTATATCCCAGGGACGCCTCAAATGGCGACAACCCCGTGGCTGATGAGATGTGTGTGTTATGGGCGTACTCGATCCAGATGGGTTTCCTACTCCAGGTAGATGGGTTGTCACTAGCTAGACACCTGAGAGCCACCTCCAACTCCTGATTGCATCTTTCCGACTGACTGTTAGACTGAGGATGGTACCCTGACGTGAGACTCACCCCAGCCCCCAATCCCTTACAAAAATTTCGCCATACCTGGGATGTGAATTGTGGCCCTCTGTCGGAGACGATGTCCACAGGGATCCCATGCAAACGGAAGACTTGTTGTGTGATTATTTCAGCGGTCTCGAAGGCTGTGGGGAGCTTGGGGAGTGGAACAAAGTGAGCAGACTTAGAAAACCGGTCAACAATGGTGAGTATGACCGTGTGACCCTGTGATGGCGGCAATCCTGTGACGAAGTCTAGTGCTATGTGAGACCAGGGACGACTTGGTATCGGTAATGCTTGTAGTAACCCAGCTGGAGGTTGATTACTGCTCTTAAAGCGAGCACAAGTGGGACAGGCGGTGACAAATTCCCCGACATCTGCCGCCAAGTTAGGCCACCAGAAATAATGGGTAGCTAACTTTAGCATATGATTAACTCCAGGATGACAGGAGAACTGTTGTGAATGCAACCAGTCCAGAACTCTAGGCCTAACTGCTGCTGGGACATAAGTTTTACCAGGAGGACCCCCTCTGGGGTCAGGCTCCCCCCGTTGGGCCTCCTGGATGTCCCTCTCAATATCCCAGGTAAGTGCTCCGACAATTAGTGAAGGTGGAATAATAGGTTCCTCTTTCTCTGTGGAATTTTCGTGGGACCACAACCTAGATAATGCATCTGGCTTAATGTTCTTAGAACCTGGTCTGAACGTGATGGTGAAGTTTAACCTCCCGAAAAACAAGGACCACCTAGCCTGTCGGGGGTTCAACCTCTTGGCAGTCTGCAGGTAAGACAGATTTTTGTGATCTCTCCAAATGATAAATGGAATCTCACTCCCTTCTAACCAGTGTCTCCATTCCTCGAGAGCTAACTTTATCGCCAACAACTCTCGGTTGCCGATGTCGTAATTTCTTTCGGCCGGGGTGAGGCAACGAGAGAAATAGGCACAAGAATGGACCTTGCTATCCTCAGAAGATCTCTGAGAAAGGATAGCACCTACTCCAGAATCAGATGCATCGACTTCTACAATATACTGTAATTTGGGGTTTGGGTGACGTAAGATTGGGGCAGAAACAAATCGAGTTTTCAACTCACTGAAGGCTGACTGAGCTTCAGGAGACCAGATGAAAGGTTGATTGATGGAAGTGAGTTGTGTGAGGGGGATTGCGATCTTGCTGTAGTCCTGAATGAATCTCCGGTAGAAGTTAGCAAAGCCTAAGAATCTCTGCAACTGCCGACGATCGGTGGGAGTGGGCCAATCGGCAACTGCTCTGATCTTCTCCGGGTCCGTTTCATAGTACCCCTGTCCAAAGATGAAACCCAAAAAACTGACGGTGGTAACACTGAACTCACACTTTTCTGCTTTCACGAAAAGTTGGTTCTCGAGAAGTCTTTGAAGAATGGCTTTGACTTTTAGTCGATGCTGCGCAGGATCCTGTTAATAAATCAAAATGTTGTCAAGGTAGAAAAACACTGAAATGTTCAAAAAGTCTCTCAAAATGTCGTTAATAAGGGATTGAAAAACTGCAGGTGCGTTTGTGAGTCCAAATGGCATGACGAGATATTCGAAATGTCCGAGAGGGGTCTTGAATGCAGTTTTCCACTTGTCCCCCTCCCAGATTTTTACCAGATGGTAAGCATTGCGGAGATCCAATTTAGTGAAGATGGTGGCCGAATGAAGCTGTTGGTGAACTGAGTCTATAAGAGGGAGTGGATATTTATTTTTGACAGTGATCTGATTTAGGCCCCGGTAGTCGATGCAGGGCCGCAGACTCTTGTCTTTCTTCTTGACAAAGAAAAACCCTGCCCCTAGAGCAGACGTGGAAGGACGGATGTAAGATTTCATGGAGTCCCGTTCAGGTCCGGAAAGGTTAAACAGACGACTAGTTGGTAAGGGTTCTCCTTGAAGTAGTTCAATAGTGCAGCCGTAGGGTCGGTGTGGTGGCAAGGACAATGCTTTGGTTTTACTGAAGACGGGAGCAAGGTGGTGATATCCAACAGGTATCTTGGTCAGGTCTATCTTATGCTCTGACTCGCCCTTAGAGCTAGAAAGTGGTAATGCGGACTGAAGACAATTCTGTAAACAGAAGGGACTCCACGAGTCGATTCTCTTTTCAGCCCAGTTAATTACAGGGTTGTGTTTTTGTAGCCAAGGGAACCCTAAGATCATCTGAGTCGATGGTGAAGAAAACACTAAAAAAAAATCACCTATTTCCCTATGATTTCCAGAGGCAAGAAACTGAAGGTTAGCGACCTTATAGCTAATTCTAGTGATAACCTGACCTGAAATATCCATAACGGGGAGGGGAGAAGATAACTGCACGGGTCTAAGCTGTAGCTGTTCTACTAAGTCCTCAGAGATAAGGTTTTGCTCTGCTCCTGAATCGATTAAAGCGTGAACTGGAACTTCAATCTGGCGGTTTATGATTGTTGAATGAACAAAAAATCGTGACCCGAGAGGTTGCGAGAGACTACTAACTAGTACCCCTCGGACACCTAGTGAGTCTGCCCTTTTAAAAGAGGACATTTGGCCCGAAAATGACTCCTATCTCCACAATAAAAACATTCCCGGGCTTCTAATCGCTTCAATCTTTCCTCAGATGTTAACTTAGCTCGCCCCACCTGCATAGGTTCTTGCTCCATACCCTGAACAGCTGGTTCTGTGTCTGTGGAAACAACGTTGCGCCCGATGGTGGTCGTCCGATTGCCCCTTTCCCGTTGTCTCTCCCGAAGGCGGTTGTCCGGTCAGTGTTAATAAAGACTCCTTTTAACGCCGGCTCATTCCACCTCGACGTAGTGGCCAATGTACGGAAATCGATGGCGAACTGAGCCACCGAGCGTTGACCCTGTCTCAAGTTCCAGAGTTTCTGTGTTATCTCTGTTTCAGTGTACCTGACTCCAAATGTTTGCTCAAAATCCTCAATGAATTGGTCAAAGGTGGTTAACCGGATAGCCCGGAAGCTATATTTTGCTTCCGCCCACTTTAGCGCTTTGTCTCTGAGAAGTCCAATTATATATGAAATCTTTGCCGAATCATCAAAGAAGGAATGCGGAGAGCGAGCAAACACTAACGAACATTGGAGAAGGAATCCTGCACATTTGCCAATCTCCCCGGAGAAATGTTCAGGAGTCGGTGAGGGAACCTCTCGGAAATGTCCGGAAGTGGATGCCGGAAGTGACGCTGCTAGTGGGGCGGATGCGGAAGAGGAGTCTGCGGTGTTGGGTACTAGCGACGACAATTTCTGATGTATTTCTAGAGTCAGTAATGTTAATTGATCGAGGCGGCCTGTTTTGGATTGTGGTCTTTCACAGAGGGCATTTATCATGGACTCGTGTCGAGCTAGCAAAGAAGTGGCTTCGGTGTTTTCAGATCGGGGGGAGGATTCCGCCATCTCTAAGGTGACCCACATAAGCTTTTGTGATGACGTGGCAAAACGAAAATAGCAAAGGAGCTAACTCGAAACGGTATCTTAAAGGAATTTCCCATGTGACTGGAGTTGGTAACGCTGTGGACTAGTTTTATGGCTGGAGCATACTGACATAAACCCAGGATACTTTGTCCAGTGAGCGAAACCAAAACCAAACACGGAGACGGAGCTAAAGGTAAGTGAGTTTTATTTACAGGCGGTATCAATATGTACAGTGAGCAGGATTCGGGAGCAGTCTACAAGGCAAGAAGAACTGGGTGAGTCTCGGGTACGATTAAGGTCAGTGTAGTTCAGAGGAGTGAATGAAATAATGTCTCTTGTTCTCTTACAGATCCAGGAGGTGGTTAGCTACGTAGAGGAAGCGAGGAAAGTTTCCAAGATGATCCAGTAGATGACGAGCCAGTTGTCCAGCAAAGGTAAGTATCCAAAAAGTTCCAGGTAAGTTCCCAAGAAGGTGAACCGTCTTGGCGTGGCAAAAACCTGAGTTTTAAGCAATACAAAGAACTTGGTTAGCACAACGAGACCCACAGAGGTTAGACACTGAGGCGGAGAATCTAACCCGAAAGGTTTGATGCTCCAGCGAAGGTCTGGTCTCAGCCTGAGGCTTAAATGCTGGATGGTCTCGTCAGTGGAATCAGGATCACCTGTGGAATGAAGGTTAGTGGCGCCGCCCAAGGGCGGAGCTAACTCCAGATCCTCACAACCTCAGTCCTCAGCAGTCCACTCCCTGTACCTTTTGCAGAATATCAGTCTGTCCCTGATGTTTTTCCTGGAAAGAAGTGGCTTCTTTGCTGCCCTCCTTGAGACCAGGCCTTGCTCCAAGAGTCTCCGCCTCACAGTGTGTGCAGATGCACTCACACCTGCCTGCTGCCATTCCTGAGCAAGCTCTGCACTGCTGGTAGCCCAGTCCCGCAGCTGAAACAGTTTTAAGAGATGGTCCTGGCGCTTGCTGGTCTTTCTTGGGCACCCTGGAGCCTTTTTGGCAACAATGGAACCTCTCTCCTTGAAGTTCTTGATGATGCGATAGATTGTTGACTGAGGTGCAATCTTTCTAGCTGCGATACTCTTCCCTGTTAGGCCATTTTTGTGCAGTGCAATGATGACTGCACGTGTTTCATTAGAGATAACCATGGTTCACAGAAGAGAAACAATGATGCCAAGCACCAGCCTCTTTTTAAAGTGTCCAGTGGTGTCATTCTTACTTAATCATGACAGACTGATCTCCAGCCCTGTCCTCATCAACATCCACAACTGTATTAATTGAGCCATCACTAAAACGATGTTAGCTGGTCCTTTTGAGGCAGGGCTGCAATGAAGTTGAAATGTGTTTTGGGGGATAAAGTTCATTTTCTAGGCAAATATTGACTTTGCAATTAATTGCTGTTAAGCTGATCACTCTTTATAACATTCTGGAGTATATGCAAATTGTCATTATAAAAAACTGAAGCAGTAGACTTTGTAAAAATTAACATTTGAATCATTCTCAAAACTTTTGACCATGACTGTATATGCTGCAGAAATTTTAAAAAGGTTTAAAAGTGGAGTTTAGTACAAGATGCAAACTAGTTACAACTGAAAGATGTACTTTTGGCTGCATAACCAACTGAAATCTGACAATGTCTGACCCATTTCCAATGAAAGGTGACAACATGGAATAAAAAAAACCTATTGACCATATTCAGGACACGTGGTTTTCATGTCCCAATAATGTTTTCATTTGTTCATTTTATTATATTTGTATCTGGAAAAATATTTAAAAATGAATAGTACAGAAAGGATTTAGTTTTTTTTAAAATATAGTTTGTGCAGTAAATTGTCAAAAAATAAAATTTGTTTAATATTTGTTATTTTGCCAGATATTAACAGATTGATAATGAAGTCATTAAAGTAGTAGTTCAGATAATTTGTGGTTCAATTCCATACTTTTAACCAGTTTGAATTGTTGAAAATACACAAGTATCCCTGCTTAGTATCCTAAAATGAGTTTTCAGTCATTAAAGGGGCAGTTCAGTCATTTTTGAGTGTTTTTTTTTTTAATCTTACCTGTTGTTGTTATCTGTTGGTTATACCTATTTGAATAACCTCACTTTGGAGAAATACTTTAACTCTGACCAGATTGATGAGCTAATGGCTAATACAAGTGAGGTCAAGACCAAAATGGATTGCTGTCATTAACTCCAATCTACAACATTTCATAGCAGTTCATCTGAATGCTATATTAGAAATCTTTACATTGCTGTCAGTTTCTCAGTACACGATTACTTATAGTGATCGTTACAGTTATTAGTCAGCAGCTAGCTGTAGCACTACATGTGAAGCCATGGCCACGTCAAGCAGGAATTCTATTTATTTTTTTGCCTGAATAAAAATTAGTGCCATTGAAAAAGTTTATAAAAGGGAAGCAATTAATTAATTATTTTTATTTTACTTTGTAAAAGGAAAGGTTCTCTTTAATTACAAATGGATAAAAAGAGGCAACAAGAACAACAAGGGTGACCTAAACAAAAAAATGCTGTAAACACAAATTGCTAAATTAACAACTTTTAGCTTGTTGATGGATGTCAACATTAGCTAAAGTTGGAGGGAATCTGAAAATCAAACTTGACGTTTAAGAAACTAACAAATTCGAATTTGAGCACAAAACAACACGTTATGTAAATGAAAAAAAAAAAACTTTTATCATGATTATCATTCTACTCTAGGCCTTCAGTGAATACCATAAAGGCCCTGAGACTTCACTGTTTGAAGGAGCCAAATACAGGCACTCTGGAGATAGTTTTAATAACAAAAATCTTTAATAACTAATTCACAGCAAACAAGGAACAAGGCAGATAATTATAGTAATGGGAATTACTGCTTTTTTCTGGGATTGTAATTATTTGGCTCAGCTCAACAAAAAAAGCCAGCTCTTTCAGCTCCCAAACTGCTTTTTACAAATACAAAAGTAAAGTCATCTGGAAGTAAAAGCCAGTTTTGTATTTAATTATGTGTTGTTTTTTTTTGTTTGTTTGTTTTTTTGTTTTTTTCTTGCAGAGTGATTGGCCTTTTTTCTCATGGATTCCTAGCTGGTTACGCAGTGTGGAATATAACTGTTGTGTATGTGTTGGCGGGTGAAGAGATGAGGACGCTGCCCAACTTGCTGCAGCAGTACCATCCTCTGGCCTACCCAGCTCAGTCTCTGCTCTACCTGCTGCTGGCCATCAGCACTGTGTCTGCATTTGACAGGTCCCAGTATTGTAGCTGTGTTATTAAGCTTAGGTTCAGTGACTTGAACTTTGCACAAAGAATTAGTAGCATTTTCCCTGCACAAATGAAAGTTGAAATAAATATTTGGTCTAGGCAGCATACAGAGGCATGAAATTAATAAGGAATTTGGTGTTGCCTGCAGAGTGAACCTGGCTAAGACCTCCATGGCTCTGAGAGGCTTCCTGACTCTGGACCCTGTAGCTGTGGCTTCGTTCTGTGAGTGAAGCAGGATAAAAGCATGATGGGAATGATAACAATGATGAAGATGAAGGAAGTGGTGATGATAAACAGTTTTACAACATCTCTGTGTGTGCTCAGTGTATTTTATAGCCCTGATCCTGTCCCTCAGCCAGCAGATGACCAGTGATCGCATCAACCTCTATCCCACCGCCAACCAGACTCTGTGGTGAGAGTCATGATTGTACTTGACTTTGTCTGTTTCATCTTAAAAAACAAACAATCAGAAAAATAACTATAATTTCAACGACATAAACCTGCTCTGTGTGATACTCATAAGAAAGATTAGGACTTCAACACTGATTAGGACACTTTTGTAAAGATGAAACCCAACACTGGTTGGTTTACAACCCTAATTTAAAAAAGGTTGGGACATTGTATGAATTGTAAATTAAAACAGAATGCAATGATTCTAAAATCTCATAAATCTATATTTTATTTACATGGGAACATAGTAAACACACTAAGAAATTGTTTTTTATTTGTTTGTTTGTTTTGTTTTGGGGTTTGTTTGGTTTTTTTTTTGGGGGGGGGGGGGGTAATTTTGAATTTTAAGGCTGCAACACATCTCAAAAAAGTTGAGATGAAGCAACAAAAGGCTGTACAGTGCCTATAAAAAGTATTCACCCCTTGGGTGTCCCGGATGCTTTTATTGCTGTTATAAATCAATCATGGTCAATATCAATTGCTCTTCTTTACAAAAAATAAAAAAAAACCTTAGTTGAGGTCAAAGTGAAATCAAATTTCTACAGGATAATATATATTAAATAAAAATATGTCATGCAAAATAAGTGACTGCATAAATATTCACCTTTTTTTAAAAGGCTGTCCTAGTTCAACTCAGAAAAAAGATTATTGAAAACTACAAGTCAAGGGATGGACACACAAGGATTTTCAAGGCCCTAAACATCTCCAGGAGTTCTGTTGAATCCATCATCAAAAAATGAAGGAATATGGAACATGTTTAAATCTGCCAAGAGCAGGTCATCCTCACAAACTGAGTAACTGTGCAAGAAGGAGAATAGTGAGAAAGACCACCAATACACCTGTAAGCACTCTGAAGGAGTTCCAGCCTTCAGCAGGTGAGATGGGAGAGTCTCTTTATATTCTGTCCTGTACATAATACCATCAAAAGATTTTAGGAATCTGGAGAAATCTGTATGTGCAAAGGACAACACTAAACGTCAATATTGGATACTTGTGATCTTTGGGCCCTCGAGCAATTATGCATTAAAAACAGGTCGGATTCTGTTATGGATATCACTACAAAGGCTCAGTAACACGTTCACAAATCATTGTTTGGAAACACAGTTCAATGTGCTATCTACAAATACAGGTTAAAGCTCTATCATGCAAAGAAGAAGCCATATATGAACACCATGTAGAAACGCCACCATCTTCTCTGAACCAAAGCTTATTTAACTTGGTCAGACAAATCAAAAATTGAAATTGGAAACCATGGACACAAAAACTTTTGCATTAAAGAGGAGAAACACCATCTGGCTTCTTATCAGTCCATAGTTCAAAAGCTTGCCTCTCTGATGGTATGAGGGTGCATTACTGACTATGGAAGGTGGAGCTTATACATCTGGAAAGGCACCATCAATGCAGAAAAGTATATGCATGTTTTAGAACATTTGCTCCCACCGAGACAACGTCTTTTTCAGGGAAGAACTTGCTTATTTCAGCAAAACTGTTCTAAACCACTTACTGCATCCATTACAGCGGCATGGCTTCGTAGTAGAATATAGTCTGGGTGCTGAACTGGCCTGCCTGCAGTCCACACTTCTCACCATTTGAAAATGTTTGGCACATCATGAAGTTAAAAATCCATAAAGAAAAAGTAAAATCCTAGGACTGTTGCAGAGCTAGAATCCTACATCAGACAAGAATAGGAAACATTCCCTCCTCAGTTATTTGGTCTCTGATCTTTTCAGAGCTTAACAGGCAGAATGCATCACAGCAGAAACCTTGGCCCTGACCCAACTTTTTGAGTTGTGTTACTTCTGTGAAATTCAAAATTACCTTATTTTTTTTCCCTAAAAATACAACAATTCCTTGGTTTTAACATTTGATATGTTTACTACATTCTATTGTAAATAAAATATAGGTTTAAGAACTAGGGTAAAATATCTGTAAAACCTAACCATTTTATGTTTGCTAAGTTCAATTAGCAGTAACAGCCATCTAGAATCATATTGAATCCAAAAGTTCATCAGTTGTAGATGTACATTCAATGATTGCTTTCTGAGAGTTTCATTAAAATCTGGTCAGTGGTTCATGAGCTTTATTTTTTTTTTACAAAACAAGTATTTACAAATCCCAATGACTGAAGTTTTTTTTAAATGCAGTAAAAATTATAAACTGTACGGTTTATGATGGTTTTTAACCTTTTTCCAACTGAAGCAACTACAAAAAGGAGTGATTTTTCTTGTCTTTAGTTAAAAACCTCAGTGTAATGTAAAACTTCAAATAAACTTAATTAAAGTCCAAGGAAGCCAGAAAAGTTCATAAAACTTGCTGCTTTGTTCTTAAAGCTTTTAGGCAGCAGCATATCAGCTGGTTACACTAAACTAATTAGTCAACTAGAAGCACTCGGAGAGCGCAAAACTCCACCAAGACCCATTATCTATGTCAGTGATTCCCTACTCCAGTTCTCAAGGAACACTGTCCTGCATGTTTTAGTTGTTTCCCTGCTCTTCAGCAGGTCTTCAAGTTTTGCAGAAGCCTGTTAATCACTCACTCACTTAAATCAGAAATCAAATATAATCAAAGTAAAGAAACAACTAAAACGTGCAGGATAGTGTTCCTCAAGAACTGGAGTCATCATCATGTGATGTCATCACTGAATGTTGAGAAACGCTGAGAGAGCAAGCCTCCGCCTCGGCCATAGGGTCATTAAAAACAATTGCAGTGTCCCCGAGCATCACCAAAGATTTATCATTTGTTTTTTGTGACAACCTCAACATTTCCTGAAAATTTCATCAATATCCATTCATTACTTTTAGAGTAATCTTGTGTACAAACAAACAAACAAACAAACAACTGGACAAAGTTAAACAGATCTGTGATTGACAGATCTCTGGCAAGTTGCAAACACAATTACTTCAAGTTTGGTCATAAACAAATAATTCATAGATAGTAATGGATTAAAACAATGGTTTTCCCAAAAACACATGAATCACAATAGCTCAAAGTTTTGTTAGTAATGCACAGGAGCAAGAATGGAAGGCACCTCAGCAGCAATGCCTGTTGTCTAATCTGAATATGGATATGTATAAATATGCTGCATATAGTAAACAAAGAAAATCTATAAAATTAATATTATGACTTAATGCTAATCAGCCCACTTCTTTGTGGGTTTTAAGCAGCTGAAAAAAAAATTGAACACATATGTACCGTGATTGCAATTAAATTAGGTAAATAAATCTCTGCATTAAAGAAAGTGGTGGTCATCGCTCCCCACCTCCTCTCTCACAGGCCTCCAGGTACGGAGCACCAGGTCCTGCGCCCATGGATTGTGGTCAACCTGGTGGTGGCGCTGTTGGTTGGCGTGGCCTGGGCCGTTGTGTCCACAAGGCCAGACATCGACTACACAGAAGGTAGGCCTGGATAACTGCACCTAAACTCCTGATCGATGGAAACAGTGACATTCAGTCAAGTAAAAAATATATTGTTGTTTTTTCTTTTTTATACAATTTAAAATTACAATTATAATTCTAAAAACATAATTATAACACATAAAATACATCCAGTTTTATCTCCAAACAGGTCAGTTATTTTATTGTGTGAATGCTGATACTTGTAACTTTTTATAAAACCACTAGATGGCACTAAAGACAGGTGTACTACCCTGTACCACCCTGTGAACATACAAGAACAAGAGGGTTTCCATTATTAAAACACTGTGGGGGGCTTTTTTTTTTCCTTTGCAGAGTTTTTGATGACAATGGAGGTGGAGGGATACCCGAGAGGAGATGAAAATCTGGACATTCCTGCCTGAAACAAGCCTGTTTGCATTCTCTTTCCGACTCCAAATAAGGCTTTATGTTGATTTGATTAAAAATGTTGTACAAGTACCATTCTATTACATGTATTTATTATTATGAGAGTGATTTTATACATGAATAAAGAACTATATACAACAGCAGCTGTCTTGTGTTTTGAGTCTTTGACTGCTGGAAAACAATTTTTAAACAGTTTAAAGTTTAGTTGGAGAATGAATGCTTAGCAGTATTATAGTACTCTTACTTCTTGCATCTCTGTTTCAAAATAATTCTAAACTGTAAGTAAAAATGCAAGTTGAGGAATAAATTTAAAATCCTATTTTAAGAAATGATTATAAATCTTTTTAAGTCCGTTATAAATTGTAATGGTGTTTTAATCATGGCAATGTCATTTAACAACAACAACAACAACAACAACAACAATAATAATAATAATAATAAAGAAGAAATGAGAAGCACTTGGAGAACACAAATCTCTGCCAAGACCCATTATCATTGTGGTTATAATGGCACTGATGACATCACCATAATATGGCGTCATTATTGATGTCATCACTGTATGTTGAGGAACTCTGAGAGCAAATCTCTGCCTAAGACCACAGGGTCATAGGAGCCAGATCATGTAATCATTTGTTCCTTGTGACAACGTCAACATTTCCTGAAAATTTGATCGAAATCCATTCTTTACTTTTTGAATTATCTTGTGTACAGACAAACAAACAAACAAACAAACAAAAACATAAACCAAAACCTCCTTGGCGGAAGTCAGTAATATTAACTTAGTGACTAATCATCACTGAATACAACTTTCTTATTTTTTTATAATTTGTAAAACAAAATATTTTGTTGCAACATGGTCATAACCCTTTTATTTGTTGTGACTGATGAGATCATTTAGTTTTTATAGTTTTTAAAGACCCAGCCATTCATTGTAGTTTTTATTTTTTGGATATTTTTATGCAATCATTACGTGTTTCTCGATCACTCACAGTCTGTACATTTTGTGGTCTCTTTGTGCTTTTGTATTTGTGTGTGAGTTTTCTTTTTTTTCCTTCTTTTTTTTGTACTTTTGTGTTATTTTTGTTTTTATTTGTTGATTATTTCTTGTTACTTGTTCAACATTTCACCTCTTCTGTCTGTCTGAGTTGCAGGTTTCTTGGACCTTGTACATTTTTTTCCTCATGTATGTTGCAAATTTGCCACTCAACTGTAATTTTTCCCCCATAACAATAATAATTTGACTCTTTCGTGGGTTTATGATTGTATTTGACAGTTTTTACCTTTGTTGACTAGTTTGCTGTTTCTATTTGCAATCCCTTCCTAGACTCTGGGACCACAGAGCCTTCAGTCCATGAACCTTGACAAGTCTAGGTCAGTGCCCTAAAAGCCGTACTTCTGGGTCAGTTTGTCCCGGTTGTGATATTTCCCACGGCCATCGAAGGCAGCAGGACCCGTGCAGGCAGCGCGAGCCGCAGCCGTTAGTAGTGAAAACCATGTAAAGATGGCGGAGCTGCAGATGCTGCTGGAGGAGGAAATTCCTGCGGGACGGAGAGCCTTACTAGACAGTTTTACCAACCTGGAAAGAGTCGCGGAATACTGCGAGAGCAACTATGTCCAGGTACAGACGAATGTTTTAAACAGAAACAGCGTAAAAAAGAGTTAAAATGTTATACTGAGGTAAATGTCATCCGGGAGTGGGTGGTTTGGAGAGAAAGGAGTGATGGAATGACTCGGTACCACAAACAGCGTTATGATCCTGTAGTGGTTTCTGTAGGAGATAATAGTCACACTGAATTTATTTAGAAAACTTACCCATTATATGGATCAACAACTATTAATGGCAACACGGCGTTTTTTATTTTCGCGAGAAAGAACTCTTAGAAGTGATTTACGGAGCAAAGAGAATGTCACTGATTTAAATTAGTTTTAAAAGTTTTCATTTTCGTGTATTTAGTAAGATGGGTTTATAGTATACGTGCCGAATGAAAGAAACGATAGGTCTTTATTTGTACTTTGACTTAGAGTGTGTCATATATGATGCGACATTTACAGATATGCAGGGAATTGTAGAAATAGCGATTTGGTAATGGCAGTCTGGCATGACGCTCAAATTAGGATTCATAATGAATATGGAAAGGAGCGAAGCCATCCAAATTACTCACTTTGTACCACAGTGTTCCTGTTTTCACTATAAGGACATGATAATAAAAGCATCTGGTCCTTAACAGATCATAAATTAAAGGAAATACAACTTCACATGAATCAGTATACAATATCATTGTTTATTTAACAAAAACTAAGCCTAATTGCAAAAGAAGTGTGTGAAAGAATAATTCTTCCCTTAATGCTTATTAAAAAATTAGGCAGCCAGGTGCAAATCATCAAGTTCATGATTGGCATACGTGAGCACCTTCATATAGAGCAGAAATGTTGTGGTCTGGAAGATTTACATCTTTGAGATGCAATTGTTTCTGCTCATCAGTCTGGGAAGTGTGTGTCATTTGCAAACAATCTCATCATTCTGCAGTGAGAAAGATTATTCACAAGTGAAAAATTACTGTGGCAACCCATTTCACACCAATCTAATCTCCGAAAACTGCAGGAAATCCAAGAGCTACTTCTTAGTGTTGAAAGCTTAGCATGTTAAAGTTAAAGGTTGACTACGAAGTAACAAAAAAATAAACAAATATGGATTGTCTGGAAAAACTGCCAGGACAAAGCCTTTTTCTTTAATAAAGGACCACTAAAACACAACTTGCCTTTATAAAGTCTGATGTGAAGATGCTAAAAGACTTATGAAAACATTATTTTCAACACATACAGGATCAAAAAAGAAAAATAAAATGGCCACAATACACATTTGATAAACACTTATACTCATATTTGTACAAACATTTCATACTGTTAAGCACAGTGGAAGAAGGCTGATGATTTGGGCCATTTGCTGCCTTCACAGTCAGCTATTTTCTGTTAAGCCATCACAGCTGAAACTTGGTAAAGTTTAATTCTGACAAGTAAAGCTAGTCCAAACGCAGCTAAAACTAAAGAGCATTTCTGCTGCATTTAAACAGCTTTAAATCCCAAAATATCATAGCGGTTCATGCATACATTATTTATAGGCTATTACATCACAGTCAGTTTTTTAAGACATGGTTTGGTACTAAACTTAGTGATAATTGGCAGATAGTTGCAGCAGCAGCTAGCTGTAACACTTCTGCTGCAGCCTGGCACATAGCCAGCAGTAACTTCAGCACATTTCTGTTGGACAAACAGCGTAATGTCAAATTGACAGCAGTGTAGAGGTGTAAAACTGCTAAAAAAGCTTCGAAGATTGAGGTTTTAAGACAGCAAAATCCGCTCTGGTTTGCCTGGACTGTGTTGACAAGTTAATTACAGCTCGACCAAATGGATCAACAAATCCAAAGTGGAGTTTGTCTTAAAACAACTCCAAGCTTCAAAATTTCCTTTACATTTCCATCCATTTCACATTATGTGCTTTTTTGGCAGAAAAATTTAAAGTCCCTCCTGAAAGTGAGCTCAGTCTCCAATGGAAGTGCTGCAGCTAGCCGCTGCTGCTGTTTGTTCTAGCCAATAATCATAGAAATCTATGTACATAGCTGACAATAGTTATTTAACTAATAACTTATATTTGGGATTTGAGCCTATGCTTTATTTTAAACAAGGCTTTGCTCCTAATCGTTGTAATGATATTTTCTATCTTTAAAAACAATTTTTATATTGTCATATTCTGCCACATATTCTTAATTAATTCCTACCTGCCTAGTATGTTTGGCTTGGTTTTTTTAGCAGTCCAGAAGCCAAAAAAAAGCAAAGATTTTTTTTGCACTGCTTATATGTCACATTCTGTGATGAACAAATGGCTTCTTCAGATTGCAAGTTCTTCTCTGTGTGGAGGGCTGCCTTCCTCCACCTGTGCTTAACTGGTGGAGACACGACTGCAGCGTGAGTGTGTGTGGGTTAGCAAAGCTGTTATAAACAACTGTTCTTCCTTCGCTGGCTCTAAATACACACCTGTTTGTAGCCACATTTCATAATGGTCCCATGTGAGCAGCTGTGGGTGTGAAACACTCTGTCAGTCAAGGAAAAAAAGCAACAAGAACACACAGGCAGTGTCAGTTGTGTCACTTTGGGTTGTCTCTGTGAAATCTAGTTGCAGTGAAAGAAGGGCAGCACATTTTTTCTATTTTACTGATACATTCAAGCAATCCATCAGCTGCTTTTAAAGCTTAGAAAAAGCTTTTAGGGCAGTGCTCATAAAAGTGGTTTTAGAAACATTTAATGGACAACCTTTTTAAAAGTAGCGCCTTTTGTTGAGTTTCATTGATGTTTCTGTAAAATGTAATTAGTTTTGATGTGTATGATTAAATCATTGTGATCACAATAACATAAGTTATAGTGTGCATTGTGCTTTATTTTTTATTTGGGTGAGCGGTGGCTCAGATCCAATCAATCAGTGTTAAAAGTGATAAACAGGAGGTCTGACCTGCTCAGATTTTAGGCTCATAACTTTATGGAAAAGCCCCCAGGGGTTATTCATAACACCGGCATGTTGTCATCAGATCAGTGGAAAGTAATCTGACTGGCTACGTTTCTTTATACAGTCACTCTTTATTTAATATTTGTCTAACTTTTCTTGTTGAAGCTTTGTTTATTTATCTTAGTTCCTCCAATCCTTTATGTTTTTCTCATTTCCATTCTTTTTACCTCTGTCTTTGTTGAAATGACTCATAACACTGTTTTCTGTCCTGTTCAGCAATCACATCACGTCTTCTCAAGAAACCAAAAACACCTTCTAGTTCATTAAACTGTTCATACAGCCTAAATGGCCCTAACAGCACTAACTCGGTGCTCAGTGCATGGCCTACATTTCAACTGCAAGCAGATGATTTGATCTGTTACATGATCCTCCACTGATGCTGTTTTATGTGCTAAATATTTGGATTCAGGATTGACCTGTGTTAGGACCTACTTGACTTATTCTAATCACCCTATTAGGAAGTGCTCACAGCCTTTTATTTTTATTTTATTAATTTAAAACAAAGCATCTAGTTAATATATTAACACTGCCTTCATTTGTCAGAGGAGGGGAGACGGAGGTGAACCCAGAACGCAGACTCATCTTGAAAATGAAACTAAATTATTAAAATAAAATACTAACAAAACTAAAGGCTGGTGTGGCAGCAAAGAAAAACAAATACAAAATACAAAATGGCAAAGCAGGGCAAGGCAAGGCAAAGCATGGAACCCGACAAGGATGGCAAAAACGAAAGGAATGACCCAGTGAAGAATGGAGAACAAAGACCAGCTTTTAAGGACAGAGGGAGAAATGAAAATTGGTTGCAGCTGAAGACATGACGAGGAGGTGGGCATGGCAGCCGTGACCGGAAAGTTACTGGGGAGGTGAATAGTGGCAAGGAAAACAGAAAACCAATAGACAACTAAAACAAGATACAAGAACTGAGAGAACCCCAAAAGACAACTAAACCAAAACAAGAAATACCAGAAAAAGAACACAAAACCCCCAAAACACCAACATTCATGACATTCATTATTAAATTAATTTTAATATTTAGTGTTGGAGTAACAGAAATTGTGGAAACAAATACGGATAATTTAAAAGATAAATTACTAATCTGATCATCATCGTTTCAATAATATCAAAGACTCAGTTTGGAGAAACCGATTTCAATTCTGACCAGACTGACAAGCTAATGGCTAGTCTGAGCAGAACCAAAGTGGATTGTGGCTGTTTTAAAACTGCTTTAATCTCTAAAATGCCTGACTCATTTGAACACTTTCCTGTAAAGCTTTATTTCACCATCACTTTCACTTTACACATTTACATTGAGCTCAATTGTCATTTTTCAAGCACAAACAGCAGCATCTAGCTGTAGCAATTCTGATGCAAACTGGGGTCAATTCAGGCAGGATATTTTCTAATATTTCTGCCTAATAAAGGTAAACGGCTATCAAATATACCATTAAAACTGCATCAACATTGCTGAAGTAGAAGCTGCTGAACTGCTAACGTTGTCTGCTGTGGCATGTTCTTTTTAAAATGTGTTCAGCAAAGTACACCGGCCTGCTGTATGAGTCTTGGCCCCTAGAACTTCTCTTAAATGTTTGTGGTGATCTTTCAAACTGTGCTTTAAAAATGAAACTAAAGACCCACAACACACAGCTCCAACTTCGGACTCCTCCATTGCTGTTAATGAATGTGACATTAGACCTGTTCAAAGCTTAACTTTTTCATTAAACTTATTCAAACTGATATTATATATATATGGGATGACAGCAACAGTGGCATCAACAAGGGTGCAGCAAAGCTGATTGAAGAAGAACTAGACAAAAAGGTATTCTACTTCGCTTGTCGCCATTACATATCAGAGGTAATAATTGGAGGTGCATGGGAGGCTGTGTTCGGCAATGTTAGGAGTCCTGACAACCCGATGTTCAAGAATGTGAAAGAGAAGTGGGACAAGTTGGATAAGGACTGCCCAAGAGTTCTGAGCCTAGCTGAACAAGAACTGAAACAGAAAAAGACAAGCACAATTGCAGTTGTAAGCAATTGTGCTTGCACCCTTGTTGATGCCACTGTTGCTGGTATCCTTTCCAAGCATCAAAAAATATGTATGTTTGTGCATTAAAATTAGTTAAAATTTACACAGGTGTTTATGTGTTTTATACCCTATGCAAGAAAATTTTATTAGCTACCGTTTGGTACCACTTTCAATGCTATAACATCAATCTCTGGGAAGCTTCAGTGAAAACAAGGACATAATATCCCGAATTTTGCAGTTTTTGAAAAACATCAACAATAAAACTACATGGCTCTTGAGGCAGGCATAGCCAAGGTCAAGATCAAAGTAACTGGTATATTTAGTTAATTTAGATCTTGGAGAATGGGAATAATATCAGTTTGAATAAGTTTAATGAAAAAGTTATTTTTTGAACAGGTCTAATGTCACATGCATAAGTAGTGTGGTTGTCCTGACCGTCATCCGAGTGTTGTACAATCATGTTTCCTTGACAAAACAAAAGCAAACTTGTTGGGACTACAGTCATAACCCTCAGAAAGTCTGTTTGCCTGGAGAAATTAAATGCTGCATGACATTTAATAAATATCCTTAAATGACAGTGTGATTGTGTATCCTTGAGAAACATGAAGCTAGATTTACCTCTGGCCCTAAACTGCTCAGAGAAACTAGGAACATCAGAACACCTTTTACTGAAAATTTGGCTTAAAAGAGAGGAAAATAAAATAATTCCTAAAACTGACAAGCATGATGTGAATCAATGAATCAAACAAAAGGAAATGGCCAGATCTCCACAGCATTTCATCAGGATTTATTCTTTTTATAAATCCTAATGTGGAAATGGGCATTTTGATCAGTGAAGCCTTCATACTGGCCTGCACAGAGCATTAGGCTTTCTCACAGACTGTTTTCACCTTTGTGATTTATCACAGCTGGTACCGGTTCGCTGTCAGCAGAGGTAGTTGGAGTGTAATTCAACCTCCTGCTGCTCATTGGAAACACATGGCACTGTTGCAGGAGACTGGATGTGGATGCTCCTGCTGAGTGCATGTGTGTATTTTGGGTTGGAAACCATGGCGATTGGTTTTCCAGTTGAAGGCGTATCAGCCTCCACTGTCAGTGGTGAAGCCAGGAACAGCTTCTGTGGGGGCGAAATGGGCTGAGCCTTAGGGTTTCTGATTGGCAAACTGGAGCTGAACCTGCATGGAAGCAGACACAAGTTTTTAGTTTTTAGATATGAAATCCGTGTTCTGTTTCGTGAAAGTTAACTTGTGCTTTTATTACATTCTTAGTGTTATCTTCATATGTTGTTACTCTGCTTAAAAACTTCAGTTTTGACAAATGTACCACAGACACAGAGGTGACACCCTGTACTTTGGAGTGTGATGTGCTTCTTCATCACAATAATATCAACTCAAAGTTTTATCTATGCACAGCTTCTTAACCCTTGCCTAATAAATCAGTTTAGTTGGCTGAACTGCTAACATTGCCTGCTGTGGCATGTTTTTTTGGAACGTGTTCATGAATAAAATATTGTTTTTCCTTGTAAAACTATTAATCTATGTTGCATCCAAGCCCCTCAATGTTAAACATGAAGTGAAGTGAAATTTATTTATATAGCACTTTTCAGCAGCAAGGCGATCCAAAGTGCTTTACAACACAGAAACAACAACAGAATCAAATACAGAAAAACATTAATCAGGTAAATTTTAGCTAATAAAATAAACTTTCCTCTAAGAGGAGGCATTTGAAACACAGAGATAAGATAACTATAACAGAGTAATGAGTAGTTTTAGCTAATAGTATGATTGGTATGACTATAACAGGTAATTTGAATAAACTTACAATCTGTAAGTCAGTCAGTGATGTATAACCTAAACAACAATCAGGTACAGATCAGATATAGAAATACAGAGATAAAAACATCAATCAGGTCAAAAGCAATTCTAGCGAACAGAACGGTTGATATAATGATATTGATAATGATAATAAGTCTTTAGTATACTAAGTACAGAGCCGTTCAGTGATCTATAGATCAATGGGAATATTTTAAAGTCTGTTATTTAACTTGGATCAAAACTTTCATCTAAGAGGAAATATTAAAGTTGATACAGTGATAACAGGTCTTAATAGACCATTTAGATACGAAGAAGTTTTCCTCTTAGGGAAGCATTGATAAGATAAATCCATTTTACTGGGGTAAACTAAATAATGATAATGATAAAAACTTTCATCTAAGAGGAAATATGTGAAAATGAATACGTTTTCCTCTTAGAGAAGTATTAATAAGATAAATGTATTTGATAAGGGTAGACTAACAGAAAAAAAAAACAAAGAAGCCACATTAGGTGCAGATAGCAAGTAGGGTGACAGACAAGAGAGAAACCACAGACGGTGGAGATAATTCCATGAATCACGTCACAGAGGCCATTTTCTTTGATAATATGATGGAATGCTTATCAGCCAGCCCAGAGCAGATCCATAGATGTCCTTAGGCAAGGGACGGGGCAGAGCATCTTATTTACATAAAATCCAGGAGGAATTGAAGATAGCTGGCCACCAAGGCCGGCACAAGGGAGCCAGATTCACATAGCAATAATTGTTTTGGGTCAGGCCGACTCTTATTTTCCGTCTGCCTTCAAAGTCTAGCTGGTGCTCCTCAATGGCGAATCCAAACAGCCAAATTCCAGGTCTATTCCACCAGATCCGAGCAAACAACTTTCAATCTTTCTCCAAGATTCATCCCATTTAATCCCCGAGTCCAGGGACCGCATCTAGCCTGCGATCCTGTGAAAGGACCGACCGCATCCAGTCTGCGATTCTGTTCACGTAACATTCTGCTCACAGTCTGAGTGCCGATCGCTCCACAGATCCCATCATACATGCCTGGCAGCCTCACAGTGGCCGGAACAGCTGCCGAGGTTTTCCGAATTTCTTGATATGCCAGCCAACTCCAAAAAGCAGAATGCCTGTTATCAAAAATCCAATTGTGTACACATCTTCGACAACCCCGACTGACAGTATCGACAGACACACAATCCTCCACTCCTGCCAGGAGTCCATTGTGTATCTGGAGAAAAATGTCCCGTCTGGACAAGAGGGTTCCCCCAAACCCTGTTTTCTCATTTAGAAAATTTGATCAATTGTGTTGAGAGACGCGCTGACCAAATCCATAATTCACAAATTTTGGAAGATATGCAAAGAGAGGCTCCAAAGGAAAAGACAAGACACTGAGCTGAAGCAGGGCAAAGAGGGGGAGGGTACGGGAGACAGAGAAAAAAGCATCCTCCTCCACCGAGAGTAGAAACAGAAAGTATTTTAACAGACATTTTTGTCTTTGTTAAAATGTGTGCAGAAATTCCCCACATTATAAGTTTTACATTTGCACGATTTTCTGAATTTATGCAAAATATCTGGAACTCTGCACTGAAAGTCAAGCCATGTCTTGCTCTTACATTAATTCTTTGTCAATTATAGTGACAAACTTAACTTAAAATGTTAATTCTTGTTTCACTTCTATCAGAAGAAGATTTGTGAGTTTGTCAGCTTGTCTCTGGATAAATGGTGTCTCAGACAAACTTTTGCAGCTGGTCAAATTCATCTTCAAAATTTATTTTTATTTATTTATTTTTAAAAACAAGCCACTTTTATTAGCAAGTAAATGCTGTCATTTAACATGCAGCATAACACTGCTCAGATTGTTGTCATGAATAACACAGAGCATTATAGTTTACAGTCACCACAGTGGCTTCAGGCAGCTGCAAAATAATCAGAACAAACAAACAAACAAACTCAAGAGAAGCTCACCACACTGTGTCCTAGTAATCCACTGCAATTAATAAAATTCAGACAAATCAGAAAAAAAGCTGTATCTTCAGAATAAAGGAAACAGTGTTTTCCGCACTGTAGGGCGCACTGGACTATAAGAGGCACTGTCAATGAATGGTACATTTTCGAACTTTTGTCATATATAAAGCGTACCGGACTATAAGGTGCATCGTCGTGCACCTCCCAATTTTAGTAACTTTGCGCAGACCGCAAGGGCGCTCCATTCAAAATGGACGATTTCACTGCTCCAGTGGAGCTGATTTGCCTCTATCAGCATTTATATAATCCCTGTATGAGAGATCACAAAGATAATCAAACAGTTCAAAACTCACGGAAGGATACTGCACCGAAGTAAGTGTCAAGTATAAACCCCTACACCACTTGCTCAGGTCCGTGCACCGTGCGCGGAGCCATGCGCAACACCACAAAGCGCGACAACACAGCAAATTCAAAAGTGTTAAATGTTTTGGTGTTAGCAGACTTTGTGCAAAAGCAGAGTTAATTTTACACTTATAGAGTCACATTCTGTTAATGTAACTCTGGGATGTATATTATTAGTAGTTAAAATCCAGTGTTAAAACAAAGTGTTTACGTATCAAATCTAGAGGTGTTAAAATGGAATCAATAACTCTTTACTTCTTAACTCTGAACTCCACCAGCAGCTCGAACACTGAAGGAGTTA
>NC_051435.1:28409586-28413903 GCF_001649575.2 Kryptolebias marmoratus | reverse complement strand
AGATTTGATATTTGACACTTTATAAGAGTTAAGGTACCAACTCTCCAAAAAGAGTTAAATTAACACTTTCTGGTGTGGACCCATATAGACACTTTAAAAGTGTTGAAATCAAATCTGACAGTGTTAATCTGGGCCTCCTGGATTTGCTGTGTATAACTGAGTCTTAATGTTGCAAGCAGTGCGGCTTTGTAGTTTACCAAAGACATACTAAAACATTACGACTTCTTACATATATAAGGCGCTCAGAATAAAATTAAAATTAAAGGCTTTCAATTGTGCCTTATAGCCCGCAAAATGTGGTAGTTGTTTTATGATATTTAAACAGCAGGCAGCTGAGCAGACAGTTTCTGAAAAAAACTTTTTTTTAAATTTATTCGAGACTTCCAGGTAACCATTTTGCCTTTTGTGTGGTCATGTCAGTTCAGTAGGAGGTCCTACAGTGGAGCTCAGGACATTCAGACCCCGAAGGGTGGACTGAGTGAAGACATTCAGTGCACATTAAGGCCATTCAAATTTTTATATGGAGTTATTTAATTGCAATCCAGTTGCTCAGGACACAGTTTTGTGACAAATGTGAACAGCCCCATGAGCACAATATATTATTTGCATCTGTCATATGCAACATAATACCATCTGCAAAAATGCACAAAAAATGTTGCTTTCTTTTGCATGACAACATGAAGATAACTTGTAAAGCATTTTTGTAGATGATTGAATGTTTTGTATATGTAAATATTTTTTCAGGTAGATATGTCATAAGTCGTTTTCAGTTTTTCTGTTTGTTTGTTTGTTTTCTGCTTTTTTGATAAATTTAGCATGCTATGATTGGTCAAAAACAATTCTGTTATGATAAACAATTTCTGTAAGCACTTGTGACGGTTAATTTAGACATCAACCATTTAGTCTCTTAACACATCATCCTTAATTGTCAGCCCAATCACTGACCTACAAAACATAGCAAAATAATATTATATCTTAGTCAAATTTTATTTTTGTTTTTTTTTGTAAAATGGTTGAAAGCAATTTAGACTTTGATTTAACTTTCCTGAAGAGTAATTAATAAAATCCTGGATTTGTTGACTTATTTCAAGTTTTTTTATCTCTGTGTATGAGGTCGTTGAGGGTCAGATTACAATGTCAGTATTTAAATTAACTCAGTCTAATCAGTGTCCTTGTTCTCCCTCTAAAGAGACCAGTATCTTCTGTCAGTCAAAAACCATTGCAAGGAACAGTTTTCAAAGTAGTCAGTGTTGTTTAAGTGGATACATTAATTTCTTATGAATATATGCCGTCTATGAAAACAACACTGTGTGCTTCATTTGTAAATTAGTACATCACAGTTTTTTTTTCTAGAAAAAAATGTCACAGAACATTAGCTAAGAGTACGACCTGTATATAAGATTAATATTTTAAAATCACCACAATAAATCTCATAAGATGACCAAATAAGATAGTAGTTGATACTGATATTTAAAAAATGCTGTACAAATAGAATTTGTGGGTGATTAAAGTAATAATTTTCTTGTCCTTTCTGTGCTGTATCATGGATGAATTTATCTTGTAAATAGCACAATATTGTCTGTGCTGACTTAAACCTTTGCAGGAAACCTACTATTATTTATAAGTAACATACAAATAATATTTTTGAGTTGGCAATACCTCCGGTGTCTGCCACGGTGATAAACACATCGAGCAATGGACCTTTCCTTGTAAGGTAGAAATAGGCCGTATGTCGTTGGTGGTTGTCTCTCTGTGGGCCCATATAGACCAAACCAGACGTGATAGCTTCACTTTGTAAATCACTAGGCAGTTAATGTTACATTAACTCACTGCAGAATTTATTCACTATGCTAAACAAACGTTCACAACACTCCAAGAGTTACAGACAGCTGATTCTCAGCTTGTTATGTAAGGCTCATTAAAGGTTTGTCAAATTGACATGTTTAATTAGCATTGAAACAGCCACATGGAAACATCCTGGCTTTGACATTGCCAAGGACCACCAAGACTAAAATAGAAACATATAAATTCCCAATTAAAGGTAAGGTAGCACAGGCAGACCAATTTCAACTACTGAGGAGATGATTTGGTCAACCAACTTTGGTCAAAGCTGTTGACTGCATTATTTCCAAAGGAGTCAATGATTTTACTTTGCTTACATTGTTGAACTACTTCAATATTGAAATAGGTGGTTGACAGGAACCTTGAGTAGATGACAAGTTGAAGTAATATCACATATTTGCAGTTTTTATGGACCACCAACAGCTTACTTTTCAGGCAAATCATTTTTTAAGATCATATTTTTTGTCCCCGATACTGATCAGTCACTTAAAACTACTCATTGCAAAGTTATAAAGATCAGGAAGAACGTTCACAAAGAAACACATTTTGTACAAGTTGTGGCCACATGCCAACTACCACATTCATTTGTTTACCTACAGAAACAGCCGAAGTGACTGAAAATAGGTCAAACATTAAACTTACCAGTCTAGCAGAAGTTTTGCAAAAGCCATGCAGGTTTGAAATGCATAGTACAGGGTTTCCCCCAGAAAAGAGGCTAAGCCCGGTGGTAGGTGGCCATTGGCCAGCCAATCGCTGGCCGACCGTGACTTAGTAAAAAAAAAAAAAATAATTATAGTTGACAGAAAGTTGAAAATATGGCTATTTATTATTTGATATTGTAAGATATTTGTGCCAATTATTTACACAACTACAGTTTTACAAAAAAGGCAGTATTGAAATAGTTATTTAAACAAAAATACAATTAAAAGAAATACTAATTGATTGCACCTAATTTAAATCCTAATTTAAGTCACATTTACAAATAAATTAAATTAACATCAATGAAAAATTGCAAACAAAGCACCAACACACGTCTTGCATCAAGGCCAATGAATAACAACAGAGAACTCTTAAAAACAGAGAGATGCTGTACTGTACTGTGCATATCTAATGCTGAATTTAATAGCATCATTTTACTGGTAAACAAGGAAAATATTTTCACCAAGCACACAACATGCTTACTGTATTTGTAAAGCCACCTGCTGAATTTCGGCTCAACTAACCATTTTTGGTTAGTTGTTCCATGTTTATTACTGTGGCTCTGACAACATGCTAACTCCAGGTAGCTAAAGGAGGCTCCGCGAACTGCGCGCGGACCTGAGCGTGCGGTGGGGGCGTTTATATTTGGTGCTTACGTCGGTGCAGTATTCTCCAAAAAAGACGCGAGGCAGTACGCTACGTAACCTGTGGAAATACGGTAAAAAGAGAGCAGATGGTTGAACAGAGCGCAGCGCGCAGTCCACACAAAGTTATAAAAGGTGCACAACATGACGCCGCGTGGGACCTTCGTGCAGGGGCAGGGACAGCGTAATTGTGTTACTGTTGGCACGCGCAACCTTGTGCAGTGAGGTAGATAAAGGTAGCAGTTATGGGGGAGCAGGTGGAAAAAAAATGTGTATAAAAAATTACGTATTTATAATAAACAAGCGGAGCTTAGCCTGGCGGCCAGGTCAGCAAAGCCTGGTGGCCTGCCAGGCTTATAAAATGCTGGGGGAAACCCTGCTGAGGGAAAACACCTGATGAGAGAGATGAGTTTACTATTTGAATCAAGTCAGATGCAATGGCAGGAAGAACTTTCTTAAAAAAGGTTGTAGGAAGGATATCAAGACAGCAGGAGGATGAGCTTAATTGATTTATAATTTCTTCTAAGTTTTTCTGGGTGAGTTGGTGAAATACAGCCATTTTCTCTGCATTTGATATGTTTGGCATTGTGGCATTGCGTGGCATCGGGATTGGGTTTGGTGTGGATGAGCAGATTAACCTTCTAATTTTCGTAATTTTCTCTGTGAAAAAGCCCCTGGTAGAGTGGAGTTCAGGTTCACAGAAGGGTTTGTCAACCTGTCAACTGTGGCAAACAGAGCACAAGTGTTGTTGATGTTTTTCTTTATGATTTCCGAAAAAAATGTTTCCCTTGCATGTTTTAGTGAAGAGTGATAACTTTGCAACCTTTCCTTGTAGATTTCATGGTAAACGTGAAGTCGAGTTTTACGCCATTTACGTTCAGCCCTTCGACAGAGGGTTTTCTCATTTCTTACAAGTGAGGTGTTTATCCAAGGTGGTTTTTTTCTGCCAGATATAATTTTCACTTTAACAGGGGCAACAGAATCTGTTATATCTGAGATTTTGGAGAATAAGTTATATACAAGTTCATCTACTGGTTTACAGCCTGGAAGTGAGGTGCAGGAGTAGATTTGATTAAAGGTTTCAGCTGTGCTGTCTGTGAACAAGCGTTTTGTGATAACATCTGTTTTTCTA
>NC_051435.1:28406029-28408382 GCF_001649575.2 Kryptolebias marmoratus | reverse complement strand
TGTTTTTTAACTTTTTTGAATTTACCATGGCCTGTATGACTGAGAATCTACACCACCTGTATACAGTTAATGTCAGAGTTCGTTTAGTGATCCAACATGAAGCCTGTGGCACAAAAAGCACAGTACAGTACAGCATCTGTCTGTTTTTCAGAGTTCTCTGTTGTTATTCATTGGCCTTGATGTGAGTCGTGTGTTGGTGCCTTCTTTGCACTTTTTCATTTATTTTAATTTAATTTCTTTGTAAATATGACTTAAATTAGGATTCAAATTAGATGCAATCAATTAGTATTTCTTTTAATTGTATTTTTGTTTTAAAAAGTATTTCAAAATGCCTTTTTGTAAAACTGTAGTTGTGTAAATATTTGACACAAATATATGAATATATCACATATTAAATAGCCATATTTTTAACTTTCCTGTTAACTTTATTAATTTTTTTTTTTACTAAATCACAGTCGGCTGGCGAATGGCCACATACCACCGGGCTTAGCCTCTTTTCTGGGGGAAACCCTGGTGTGGTGAGCTATTTCAATATAAATTAATGAAAAATGCCTTGATTGGGACCCTGCTCCAATACTTCAGATTAGCTCAGGGTATCCTTTGTTGTGACTTTCTCTCTGTAGACTCAAACCATCAATCAAAGTGCCACCAATATTATTGCAGACATTGTTATTTTCAAGTTTTGACTCAAGTGTATGTCGTAAGTTCTCTTTATGTTTTAAATGTCGTGTTCATATATTTTTTGCATTTTGAATCTGTGGAAAACATGATAATAGATCCAAATGCAGCAGGAAGCAGCAGCAACATGACTATTAGACCAGCATATGTCTTCATTAAATAAAGAGGTCAGAGGAATCAGAGCGTACATGTAATTCCATGTAGATCTAATATAATTCGTGTATATAAACTTGGATGGAAGTGGAAAAAAATATAAATTAACAGCATCAGTATGTGTATGTATATATATGCGTGTGTGTTTGTGTTACTCTGCCCTCGCCTTAGGCCAAAGAAGGCAGCACTCCAAGTAGGTCAGTGCTGACGGGACATCAGAGGTCTGATGGGAAAGAGAGGGGGATGTAGATGAGATAGGATGGCGTCATGATATGAGGTTGAAACTTAAACAAAAATGGTGAAGAAAAACAAGAAAAAAGGCAGAACAAATAAGTCGACCAGATAAAGAAAAAAAGATTAAAACAGAACGATTTGAAACAGGTAGGACTGAAGTAAGAATTTACATTCTCAACCAAGGTGTGTCCTTATCTGTATGTGGTCAAAACCAAATCGTAAAATGGTGAAAAATATTATTTACAAATAAATTAGGGTTTTTAAATTCTCATAAGTCTCTACAAGCAAACCAAGGTATTGAAGGGTTACTTTTACACACAGCAGCACTTTTACTCAGCTTTGGAAAAGCATGTTCATTACCCATAGAACCTCTATTACAGCAGAGTTCTCCACCTCTCAATCAGCCATAACATCATTACCAACAATTTTATACAGAGTATGACACATTTTTCTTTTTTTTTTTTAAAAACAGAATGTGTCCTGCTGAACATTGCATTGTTAAAATATGAGCAGGCTTACTCTTTTTAACCTATTGTAATTCATAATGTTATGGCTGATCCATGTAATGCATTGATCAGGTAAAGTGGTTTTAAATAGTAATTATATAAAGAAGATGAATAGGTTTCAACTGATGGTTTTTCGACTGCAGAACTTACAAAGTAAAGACAAACATGAAAATGTCAGGATTTGGGTATCTCTAGGTTTATTTTTGTATTGGGTTTATTTTATTTTTTTAAATTTTGTTATTTGGTTGTCCTTATGTTTAGTTTTGTCTTTGTATAGTTTTTGCTCCTTGTGCCCTTTGTGTTCTTGTCATCATTCACTTTTCTCTGCTCAGTACTAACCTTAACCCTGCCTCTACCACCCACACCTGTTCTGTGTTACTAATCAGTCACTTGTTTCCACTCCCTCGTTATCCTCAGCCTTTTAAACCTGGGTATCTTCCTTACTTAGTCGCTGGTTCATTGTCACCACCATGTGCTGTCTGGTTATCCTTGTCGCTTGTCTCTCGTGGTCCTTAGGTTTTTGTTATTTAGTTTTTTGTTGTTGCCACAACAGCCCTTTGTTTTGTTATTTAATAAATTAGTTTTTCTTTGAGTTCCTCCGTGTACTGTTTGAATTTTGGGTCCAATCTACCATCCACTAACCTGACAGGAGCCTGTGGTCCAGACTTCACTGAAGGTAGAGGTTGAATCTTTTAGCATTTACCTTCAGTTTCCATCCAGTTTTAAATTTTATATATATATATATATATATATATATATATATATATATATATATATATATA
>NC_051435.1:28390425-28405870 GCF_001649575.2 Kryptolebias marmoratus | reverse complement strand
CCCAAAAGCCTCGTGTTGTATTTGTTGGTGTGTATAGAGCATAGATTTGTTGTTGCAGCCACATGGTGAGCATGTGCAGCAATCCTATTGGTTGCAGCAAGAGCAGCAGTGGAAAGCAATGTGGGGTGTTGAATTAACTTATACTGCCATCAAGGCGAGGGCATGATGAGGTCGTAGCCTAGGAATGAGGCTAGCATGCCCAGATTCTTGAAACAATGCTGGTGTACATGCCCCACGTCATTGGTAACTTGCCACCACACTCTATTCAGAGCCCCTAGTGCCATAAAGCTGTTTTTATACACCGCAAGAGGTGGAAAAATGTACTTTGGCTCATATGGTTGCTCATATGGTTGTGAGACATTCCTTTTCATATGGTCATTTTATACTTAAAGAGAAACTACAGCACAGGACTTGTAGGAAGCTCCTCCCGCCTTCTAATGGATTTTTTCCATCCCTGTATAGATTTTTGTTTCCTTTACCAGTAGAAGACATTTTTATTATACAAACTGAGACAGTGTACACCATTTGGCATTTGCAAATTTGTCACAAAGAGGTTGCCATAGTCTCTGACAGGCAGTGCACAATAACAAACGAACGTAGGCAACATGTCCCTACTCTGTCCGGCCAAGGCATCCTCTTGGCTATCCCAGTTCTGGAGAGCTGTCTCCTCTGTGCACTATAACTGTGCCATCTCCTTCCACTAGTTGTTCACCATTTGATTATCTTTATAAGTTTTGCTAAAACAGTTGTAAAGAAGGCTGTGTTTTCTAGCAGCCTCGACCAGCTGCTGCTCAGTGGAGAAGTTGATGCACACCTGCTTTTCCGCATAAACCAACAAAGTTCTGACCAATCACACAATATTAGGCACATATCCCTGCGAGAAAAAGTTCTGCCTGAGAAAAAGAGCTGCTGTGAGAAGAAAATGATGTGAGTTTGTCACACAGCTACATCAATGAGAGCATATTTCTTCACTTATTGAATAAATCGACCTTAACAATAAACCATCACAACCTTGCTTTGAAGGTTCTCTTTCATAGCATTCGTTTCATGTCTCACATTGGGAACGCCCCTGGCGTGACCTCATCAGAAGCTCCTATTACATTACGCCAGCAGGATTGGCTGGAGATACGCTTGTCAGCGTCAGAGAGGGCAGAGTCCCTCCCCCTATAAATAGGGCTGATGCTGCACTGAGAGTTTATTCAAAAACCTCTTCTTGCAACAAGCAGAAGTTCCAACCAGCTCCCTGCTGGTACTGCCTTTTTTCTCTGACACGCGCAAGCTCGGTCGCCGGGCGCTTGGCTTGGAGGTTCTGGTCAGTACTGCAGCGTGTAGCCATTCCCAGTAGAAATACAGAGAAAAAAAAAGCAGACTCACCGCAAGGTTGCACATTGGCTGTTGAAGAGTAGCAATACTCCCACTGTACAAGCCACCACCGGGAAGCCGCAACGCTCCCCCCTCCCCACATTCTGACCAACCGGTTAGCTTAGCTGTCACCAGCTCCGTAGCTTCACAGCCATATCTCCCTGAAACATGGAGACCGACAGGTTCTCTAATAAAGCGGAGAAAAGCCCACAGGCACGAACCTGCCCGTGTGGTAACAAAATTTCAAGCTGGTGTGTTGTGTGTCTCGGGCTGAAACATGCCCAAGCAGCCTTTAACTCTGAGGAGGTGTGCTCGCACTGTAGCCGGTTCTCCCTCAAAGTGCTTTGTCGTCGCCTGGCCCATCAGTCAACATTGTCCAGCAGTGACCCACTCATGGCTTCTACAGCATCTGCACAGGAACCAGCAGACCAAATGGTTGCGCTGACCGCTGATGCAGAAGCCGGTACGAGTTGGGGCGAAATCCTCGACTCCGTGGACCCGCGGCCACCGGGGTCCACGAGTCGGGGCTACCTTTCTCAGATAACGACGAGGACTATGACCCATCTCCCCCGCTTTCGGGTCGGGTTGAAAAACCCGCGCCCTCTGGCGCAGGCCAACCGGGTCAGGAAAGCTCATCCTCATCGGAACTGGATTTTTACCTGCACGATGTGTGCAAACGTGCAGCTGCCAAGCTTGACATCCAGTGGCCATCCAGGCTGAGGTAGTCCGCTCCCGCTTCGACAGGAAAAAGCTGCCAAAAGCACGGAAAACAGGTAAACAACTGCTACCAGTTTTTCTGGAGCTGCTAAAAGAACTAGCCGTCTTCTGGCGCAGCAAGCCCTTTAAGGAGGCAGGCAGTTCGGTGCTGGACTGTGACGGGATGGAAAAACGCGGCCTCCGCCATCTTGCCCCAGTCGAACCAGCGGTTGTGGCACACCTGCACTCGAAGACTTCCATGTTAGCGGGGGGGCCTGCCCTCCCTTCCAGGGCCGACCGTTTTCAGTCCAGCCTCACGGATAAATCCTACCAAGCAGCCGCGCTCTCAGTCCGGCATTGAACGCCTCATCTCTCCTGATGGCTTACCAAGCAGAACTTGAGGAGCAGATGACCGCCTCACCAGATGCAGCACTGTGGGAGGACATGTGCATCATCAGGGATCACTGCTTGCAACTCCACAAGTTTGTAATCCAAGCCTGGGCAGAACCATGGGACTCATAGTGCTGCAGGAGAGGGCCAGGTGGTTGAACCTCACCACACTTTCTGCTAAGGAGAAGGAGGACCTTCTGGACACCCCCGTCACACCTGAGGGGTTGTTCGGTGCAGCGGTCACCGCAATGCAGAAAAGATGGGAGGAGAAGAAAAGGGATGACGAAGCACTGCAATTGTGTTTGCCCAGGCGTACGTTTGCCACTGGGACCACAGCTCCTGGCACCCAACGCCAGACCTTTACTCAGGCAGCGGCTCGTTTGCCCTCCACTTTCAAAATCCCAAGGCTTCCTAAGACACAGGGAGCTGCACAGGCACCACAGAAGCCCTATGTCCCAAAAGCCCAGTGGCAGAGGAAGCCTGAACAGCCCCGCCCCGACCAGCCACCTCCCACCTCCACTCAGACTGTGAGGAGAAGGAAGCGACTGGCCTGACCTCCTGCATGGCTGGAGAGAGCGAGCAGGGAAACTGGCTGAAACTGCCCGATCTGCAGTTTCAGCCGGGTTCAACGCGTGATCGAGAGTAGTGCTGAGCGATATGGAAAAAATCCTATATCACGATATGGATAATTTTATATCACGATATACCCCAATTACGTACGTTGTCCTCGTTGTAAGAGAAAAGAGCGATAAGGCTGATTCCTCACAAACACTGCCGCAAGGGATTTTATTCACATTATTTCCTCGTGCCGAAGAAAGGCGGACGGGGGATGCGTGCCATTTTAGACCTCCGGGCGTTAAACGAGCATCTGAGAAAATACAAATTCAGGATGCTGACCCACGCACGCCTCCCTATTGCGCTTCCTACATCCCGGCGATTGGTTTACTTCAGTCGATCTCAAGGATGCTTTTTTCCACATCCCCATTTATCCACCACACAGAAAATACCTCAGATATGCGTTTCAGGGAGAATGTTACAAATATCTCATACTCCCTTTTGGCCTCTCTCTGAGCCCGAGAGTGTTTGTAAAATGCACCAAGGCGGCTGTGGGCCCCCTCAGGAGGCGGGGCATCCGGGTGGCGATGTACATAGACGATTGGCTGATCGCTGCGTCTTCCCACCAGGAGGCTGTAAAGCACACAGCTGCACTAACGCAACATGTGATGGATCTGGGATTCTTAATAAATATGGAGAAGAGTATCCTAATCCCTACTCAGGTCTCCCTCTGGACTCAGTCCAGGCCAGAGTGAGACTAACAGAGGACAGAGTAAAAACAATAGTGGACTGCCTGTCCATGTTTCGCAGAGGACATCTGGTGTCGGTCAGACTCTGCAGAAGGCTTTTAGGCCTGATGGCCTTAGCATTAACAGTGGTCCCACTTGGGCGTCTCCATATGAAAGGAGTCCAACGCTGGGTGGCCTCTCATCAGAGGCCGGATCCACAGAGTTCTCACAGAGTGAGGGTTTCTGCAGCCTGCAAGGCAGCACTGCGTCCGTGATAGAACCCCAATGTGCTGACGCAGGGTGTGCCGATGGGAGTAGTGCAGAACAGAAAAGTTGTCACAACGGATGCCTCCCTGACTGGCTGGGGAGGTTTGTGCGAACGAAACATGGTGACCAGGTCTTGGGGCCCAAATATGCAGTCAGCCCACATCAACTTCCTGGAGCTGCTGGCTGTTCACTTAACACTGAAACACTTCCTTCCACTCCTGAGAGGTCACCATGTGCTGATCAACCAGTGTCCCCTGTATTTCTCCCTGCACGATCAGAATGCACCGCTGGGGGTGGACGCACTAGCCCACAGGTGGCCTCGGGTTCTGCTCTATGCCTTCTCTCCCATAGCTCTCATTTCACCAACTGTCAAAACACTGGTTAGCAGAGATAACACAGCTCCTCCGGGAGGATCCATGGCCCCTGCCCGCTCGCAGGGATCTGCTGTCTCAGGCTTGAGGTCAGATCTTTCACCCCCACCAAGAAAGGCTGGCTCTATGGGCCTGGCCCATGAGTGGTTCAATCTGCAATCTGTAGGGCTCCCACAGAATGTCATTGAGACAATACAGAGTGCTAGAGCTCCTGCAACAAGATCTCTGTATGAGTACAAGTGGTCTATTTTTGAAAAATGGTGTTCTGAAATTCAGGAAATCCCTTTTCAGTGTTCTGTGGCTGTGATTTTATCCTTTCTACAGAACCTGATTGATAAGGGAAAGGCTTTTTCCACTATCAAGGTGTATTTGGCTGTAATTTCAGCCTGCCATGTGGGTTTTGAGGGAAAAACTGCAGGCCAGCATCTCTTAGTGGGCTCGGGAGGCTCGTAGGAAGCTCCCTGTCTCGAGACCCATGGCACCATCATGGGATTTACCCCTCGTGCTGGATGCACTGGCTGCCTCCCCCTTCGAGCCTCTGGATCAAGTGGAATTAAAATTTGTAACTTTGTGGCTTTGGTCTCTACAAAACGTGTGGGTGAAATCCACACTCTTTCTGTCCACTCATGTTGTACAAAGTTTTCTCCGGACAAAACTAAGGTGGTTTTGCTCCCAAACCCTGCCTTTGAGCCTAAAGTGTTGGGGTCATATTCACCAATCAAGTTAGTGGCTTTTTATCCCCCTCCTTTCTCCTCACAGGAGGAGGAGAAGCTGCACAACCTTTGCCCTCTACGTGCTTTAGATATCTATCTAGATAAAACAAAGCAGGTCAGGAAAAGCGACCAGTTGTTTTTCTCTTGGGCCATTATTGGAAACCAGTGTCCAAACAGCAACTTGCCCACTGGATCACTGCTGCAATTTCTTTAGCCTATACCTCTAAAGGGCTTCAGCCTCCAGAGGGGCTGTGTGCCCATTTTACAAGGGGCTTAAGCTCTTCATGGGCCTTGCTGAGAGGGGTGTCCCTGCAGGAAATTTGTGCCGCAGCAAGCTGGGCCTCCTCTCACACATTCGCTCGGTTCTACAAGCTTGATGTCACAGCATCATCACTGGCTCATTCAGTACTCAGTGTAAGCACCAAGCACTAAAGATACCTGTGGCGAGTAAATAAAATATTAAAATAACAGCTGGCACATAGTGTGTGTTCTGCTGAGCAATACGGGAGTCAGTATTTTTCGTTCCCAATGTGAGACATGAAACGAATGCTATGAAAGAGAACTTTAGGTTACTTTCGTAACCCCAGTTCTCTGAGTAGCATGAATGAGTGTCTCACCAGGTCACCCTCCTTGCTCTGACGTTGCAAGGAAGAGGTGAACGTTTTTGAATAAACTCTCAGTGCAGCGTCAGCCGTATTTATAGGGGGAGGGACTCTGCCCTCTCTGACGCTGATGCGCATATCTCCAGCCAATCCTGGCTGGCGTAATGTAATAGGAGCTTCTGATGAGGTCACGCCAGGGGCGTTCTCAATGTGAGACACTCACTCATGCTACTCAGAGAACCGGGGTTACGAAAGTAACCTAAAGTTTTGTGCACACTTAAAACCTTTCATGACCTGTCACACTCTACTATATGTAATGGGGAACCTACTGTGTTCCTAACACACTCCTGAAGGTCTTCCTAAGACCCTGCAAAGACCATATACGTTCTGTTTTATTTATTTATTTATATTGTTGTAGCGGGATCATCATCCAATGTGAAGGGGCCTTAAGCAATGCATTTCTTAAAGGGGCCATGAAGGGGTTTTGGTAGACTTTGAACAGAGTCAGAGTCTTAGTGGGTGTTCTCAGCTGCAAGCAAGTTGCAGGCAGCAACAGGAGGTCGTTTTAGTTTACTTAAAATGCACAAAACTGTTGAAATAATTTGCGTATTCACAGAGTTACAAATGCTAAAAGGCAAAGTAATAACATTACCTCTCAGTTATTTTTAAGGCATGAAAGGATTATTTGTTTTAATTTTAAATGCAGCCATATGCAATACTTTACCTGCCAGTGTGTTTCTATGATCTGAAGGGGACTTTACTGGTGGCACATTATTTGTGTGAACATGAAATGCGAAGATATGAATATGAATGCAAAGAAGGATTTTGCATAAAATCAAGGAAATCATGGACAACCCTGACCATCCTCTTCATGAGACCGTCATCGGAAAACAGAATCTCTTTAGTCAAAGGCTTCTTCAGATTAGCTGTAAAAGTGACCGCTACAGATCTTTCCTGCCCACACCCATCACCATCTATAATAACTCCTTGATTAAAATGAGCTACGTCAACATTTAATTTCCCTTTGGGATTAATAAAGTATTTTTGAATTTGAATTGAATTTGAATTTGAAATCAGTTGTAAAGCTGCTGACAATGCTCCAAGCCAGTCAGTTAAATAGTTTCTTTAGACATGTGGTTAAAGAAACAACAACTTGGGTTCTGACTGTGAATGTAGGGCATTAGGTCATCTGAATTTATCACACAAACTGTGTGTGTGCATTTGTGTTTGTGTTGTCCGTTGGAATATTATTCCACGTGTATTTGTGTGTTCATGTTTGTATGTGTGTGTGAAAGAGAAACATGCAAACACTTGGGTGTCAGTGTGCTTCTTGTCAACTTCAGGCTTGAATGAGTTTGCACTGACCTACATTGTGCTTCAGCACACACACACAGATGTTGGTCTGTCAGTTGTTTCTTACTTGTGAGGACTGTAGTTGGTGTGATCTACCCTGAATCCTGTATCTTAAATCTGATTTGAGCTCAAATCCTAACACACCTCTTAAAGATCTATCTTTCAGTGATGTCTAGTCAAGATGTCCCTGATGAACGTAATGATAGGGTGTGAGTTTCTGTCAAAGAAGAAAAGACAGCTGCAAATAAGAACAAAAGCTTAAAAAAAACCCATAATCATGTTTCTGTATCTAACCTCTTAAGACCAGTTTGTTTAATATTTTCTTTAATACTTAAATCTTTTTTTATGAATAGAATGGTGACCTTGTGTGACTTTTGTCCTCAATCTGTCTCCTGTCCACAGTCGACAGACAAGCACCAAGCACTGGAGGAGACTAAAAGCTACACCACCCAGTCCCTGGCTAGCGTCGCCTACCTCATCAACACGCTAGCCAACAATGTGCTGCAGATGCTCGACATCCAGGCCTCTCAACTCCGCCGCATGGAGAGCTCCGTCAACCACATTTCACAGGTCTGGTAATACTACGTGTTCTCACTCCATCTGAGAGGGCTAAGCAGCTGAGAATGCCCCCCTCCCCCTCATGCTACAAAATATCACACTCCACAAGCTAAAAACTATTTTGCATTTCTCCAAAATAAATACAGATTTGGGGCTAATAAAATGTTCTCCCATCATAAAAACTGTAGTTATTCAATATACTGATAAATAAGAAAAGGTTCCTATCTGAACCAGGTGAAACAATGTCAGGACATTTAGAAAAACCTGATTTAAAATCTAAAACCTGTCTTCATGTGTAAAGTCACAAATACACATGATGCATAAAGTCACTCATGTTTCTGTTATGCATCATTAGATCATTAGGGGCTCATAGATGAAAGCATACAATGTGTAATCATGTGTGCGTGCAGGCTCATTTATGCTAGCCGCACCCTTTAGATGTTGCTTTCCTCGGTATGTGCTACCGAGTGCAACAGTCCAGAATTTATTTTAGGACTTTGCACTTAATGAGAAGAAAAAACAATCCAGTGTATGCTGCAGCAAGAAGTGGTTAGAGTGCAGAAACGTGTATTCTTTTTTTCTCTACATTGTTGAAGCAGACAACATTTTGTTTATACATATCTTTTTTAAAAGCAGATAGCAAATATTTTAACAATATTGTATAAAAACAACAATCTAAAAATTGTGTTTGACTTAACAGGTGTTTCCGCAGGTGAAAAACAAACTGAATAAATAGCTTTTTTGACTTTACCATACTTGCCAACATTTGGGAATGTCAATGTGGAACAACATAGCGGACAAGTCTGCGTATTTCACATGAATGTCACACTAATCCTGTTCACAATATGTATTCCTAACTATTGTACCACTGTTTTGTGACTTTCTTCCATATTTGTTTAACATTCTCTTAACAAAATTGCAAATTTTTGACACATTACTGTTTTTAAAATGTTGTGTAAAAGTGGAGATAGGTAGACAATTGAGAAAGCTGGAACATGCAGGGTCATTTAGTCATCAGACAATAAGTGATATGGACCTCAGAGAAGTGCAGAAGCTGCTGGAGGAGGACAGGGCTGATCTGCTTGAGGCTGCAGAAGGTTTCCTTTTGTTGCTGCTGTGGTGAAAAATGTCATGTGGGGTACATAATGTTCAATTTTATTGTTGCCTCTCGTCAATGAGAATTTAGTTTCACAGGTGGCCAACCCTTCACATAGTTACATGACTCACAGAAAGTAAACTGAGAAGGGTTTGAGACAGATCCAGACACCTAAAATAACTATTTTAAGAGAAAAGTTGTTAAGCAAATTTTTTTAGCATTTTAAAACTGCTAAATTTGATTTATTTTAACTATGGGCCACATTTACTACAATAGCAGTTTAGCATCTTTTTATCAAATCAGATGTAACAGCTGTGGGTGTGTCAAGTCCTGCAGATATGACTGATTCACAGTCACAATCAGCTTATTTCAGATAAAAAAAGAACTGATAACGTTGGGTTACTTAACGTAATCCCTGGTTCTTTGATAACAGAGTGAGGTGTTTCACTATGGGAATCGCCTCAGCGTGACCAACTACGGAAGCTCCAATGACATCACGTCTGTCTGCGACAGACAGGTTGAGCCGAAACCGTGGCTCCACCCACCATCCAATATCACGGCCAACCTACCCCTCTCAACTCATTCTAAGCCGGTTTCTTTCCGTGCTCATGCAAGAAGGGATGTGCTGGTGAAACACCTCACTCTGTTATCAAAGAACCAGGGATTACGTTAAGTAACCCAATGTTCTTTTTCTAACTTCGCTCGGTGTTTCACTATGGGAGATATGGCCAACTCCCGAATTGCATGTTGACCCTGAAGCCATACCTCGCAGTAGTGCGTATCCAGACTTCAGGCAGACCCTGATGTCCCAGCCCCAAGCACCATATGCGCCAATGATGATTGGGTCACATCCAGCCTGTAAAACCTCACAAACGTGTGCGGTGTAGCCCAGCTGGCTGCAGCACAGATGTCCTGGACAGACACACCCCGGAACAAAGCCCAAGAAGTGGCTATGCTCCTGGTAGAATGGGCCCTGAGCCCATCAGGGGGCTTTGACCCCTTGCAGCTATATGCCAAAGATATAGCTTCCACGATCCAGTGCGCTAACCTCTGGCAGGAAATAGGTTTGCCCTTATGAGAAGTGGCTCAAGACACAAACAGGTGATCAGCTCTTCTGAAACCAGCTGTCCTGTCAACATAAGCCCTCAAAGTTCTCACTGGACATAAGCAATTAAGCCTCTCCTCTTCTGCTGAAGAGAAAGGAGGTGGATGGAACGCTGGCAGTTCCACCATCGAACACCTGTATGATGTTTCCATCACCTTAGGCACAAAAGCAGGGTTAGGTCTCAAACACACTTTGGAGAGCCCCGGCGCCCACTGTAGGCAAGTAGGACTGACGGACAGTGCGTGTAACTCACCCACTCTCTTAGCAGTAGTTAAAGCTAAAAGCAGTGCAGTTTTCAATGTGAGGAATTTCATACCAATACCCTCCAACGGCTCAAAAGGATGATGACAAAGGGCCTCTAGTACCAGAGTCAGGTCCCATAATGGCACAAAAGGCCTGGAGGTGGGCAGTTTACGTCGAGCCCCCTTCATGAAACGGCACACCAATGGGTGCTGCACACAGGTTTATCACCAAATCCCACATGACAAGCTGAGATTGCACCCAAATAAACCTTAATAGTTGAAAAGGCCTTGCCCCTTTCCAACAAGCTCTGCAGAAAGCAGAGGACCTCCACCGCCGAGCACTGAAAAGGGATAGCCTGTCTTTCCACACACCATTCCTCAAAAACTTGCCATTTACTATTATAAAGAGAGCAAGTTGAAGGAGCCCTTGAATTCTGGATGGTGTCAATGACCTCTGGCGGGAGACCAGTCGCATTTAGGTTCCACCTTTCACGGGCCAGGCCCAGAGAGCCAGACGATCTGGATGTGGATGATAAATCTCCCCCTGAGCTTGAGACAGAAGGTCTCTGCGAATGGGAAGGGGCCATGGTTGTGCTGACAGAACCTGAATTATTTCTGCCACCCAGGGCTTTGATGGCCACCACGGGGCCACCAGAATTAAAGACAGGCCCTGCTCCCTCACTCTGACTAGAGTTGGGGATATCAGGCTCAGAGGGGGGAACGCATAGAGCAACACATTCGGCCATGTGTGAGCCAGCGCGTCCATGCCCAGTGGTGCGTCTCGGTCCGAGAGGGAGAAAAACAGTGGGCAATGAGCATTTTCCCTTGAGGTGAAGAGATCTATGGCAGCCCGGTCGTATCTCTGCCGGATCTGCTCCGCCACTTGAGAGTGCAGCTCCCAATCTCCGTAAAGAGGGGTGCCTCTGGATAACAGATCGGCCCCTCTGTTCAGAATTCCTGGTACATGGGTCGCGCGCACAAATAAAAATCTGGTGCGGCTCCATATGAGTATTTCCCTGGCCAGTTTGTGTAGTTGAATTGATCGGGTCCCGCCCTGACGGTTGATATACGCCACAACTGTGGTGTTGTCCGTCTTTACCAAGACGTAGCGACCAACCATCAACGCCATGAAATGCTTCAAAGCTAGGAATACAGCATGTAGTTCCAGCATGTTGATGTGGAGCCGCGCTATTTTTCCCGACCATACACCTTTCACAGCTCTGCCCATCATGGTTGCACCCCAACCAGTCATGGACGCATCCATTGTCAGGGTAACCCTGGATGATACCGTGCCCAGGGGTGAGCCCACCGCGAAGACCGCTGGGTCTCCCTATGGCCGGAGAGCCGCTACACACGTGGGTGTTATTCTCACTCTGCGGTGCAGATGACGGCGGGGACATAGTCGTAGTGAAGCGACCCACCGCTGAAAATCCCTCATCCGTAACAGGCCCAGATAAACAACGGAAATCACAGACGCCATGAGGCCGAGGAGCTGTAGGCAAAGTCTGAATTGAACAACTTTCCTGAGCTGGAAACGTGCCATGCACTGAGCAAAAGACAGGGTTCTCCCCTCCGATAGCGTGACGCGGTAAGAGAGGGAGTTTATTTTGAGACCCAAATACTCCGTGCACTGCACGGGAATTAACCGACTCTTCGTCTGGTTTATTCTGAATCCCAGGTTGATGAGGTGGGTTATCACCACCCGAGAGTCGCTGATTGCCTGATCTCTTGATCGAGAGCAAATTAGGTAATCGTCTATGTACGAAAAAATTCTGATGCCGCTTGATCTCAGCGGGGACAGCGCCGCCTCTACACACCTGCTGAACACCCTCGGAGCTAATGACAGCCCGAACGGGACAGTTTGATACTCGTAGGCTGTGCCCTGGTACGCAAACCGGAGAAACTTTCTGTGTGAAGGGTAAATGGCAATGTGGAAGTATGCGTCGGAGAGGTCGATGGTTGTAAACCAGTCCCCCGGACGAATGGAGCGACACAGCGTCTTGTGTGTCAACATTCTGAATGAATACTTGCGTAAGTGTTTGTTTAACACACTCAGGTTCAGTATGGGCCGTAATGACACATCGTCTTTCTTTGGAATGAGAAAATAGCGTGAGTAGAAGCCTTGACGAACTTCTTCTTCTGGTACCACTCTGATTGCTTGTTTGGCTAACAGGAATGAGATCTCGTCCTCCAGGACACGCCCCGAATCCCCGTTGGCCACCGAAACAAGCACTCCGCTGAACCTCAGAGGTTTCACAGCGAACTGCAGTCTGTAACCCCTGGAAATTGTGGCCAAAACCCACAGGGAGACTGCGCATGCGCGCCACTCCTCTGCCTGAGCAGAGAGCCGGCCGGCCATGTTGAGTGACGTCACCACCTCTGTACCGCTGGCCTCTGCTCTCATGCCAAGAGCGCCAGCTCCCTCTGCTGGGTACAGAGGGGGGTGACGTGGATTTATTTTTGATATTTTCTTCTTTTTTTGTGGGGGGCTTTCTACCCTCGGCAACATGCCTGGATGCAGAAAAGCTTCTTTTAATTTCTTTGCTTCCCCCGGAACAGAAAAATGTGTGAGGGGGCACTGGTGAGTGCTCGGTGACACTGTCACAGTGCTTTGAGGTGTTACTTGACACTGTTGAAGTGCTGGGAAACACTGTGTTTGTCTCGAAATTTCCTCTCTCTGAACATGAGGAGGAGAATTTAACCGAACTCCTGATGAACTGGGAACCACAGGAGAATTTGAACACCGGACCGAGAGGTTTGCTCTGTTGTCTGGAAACCCTCTCTTCCGGGGAGGAAGTTGTGGGGAAAAAACAGGGGCTAGGCCGCCCGTTTCTTTTTCCCCTCCCCGGGGTAAGATGGACGATTCTTTGCAGTGGCCGCTGCAAAAGAATGCTTACCCCATGGTTTTGGGTTCTCAGATTTATTTTGCTATGGAGGTTGTGCGGCATGCCTTCTTGGAGCCCTCGGTCCACCCTGCTGTCCTCTCACTGCAGCGGCTGCAAAGCCGGGTCTTTGTCCTGTTGGGGGAGTTTGGCTAGGTTTACAAGGCAAACAAAGGTTGAAAGCCTCTCCCTCCTGTTTTCTGAGGGAACCTATTTCCCTCATTTTCTCCAGGGAGGGGCCAAAAAGACCATATAGGTCAAATCCATGATCTCAGCTTTTTGGGTGTCACTAAGGCCTGAAAGGTTCAGCCAGAGGGCCCTCTCCCCTGAGACTGCCAGTCCCATGACACGACCACAACCTTGAACCGCACCTCTGGAGGAGCGTAGGATAAGATCGTTCACCACACAAATCTCATCCCAAAGGGTGGGGTTTGGTGTCCCCGAGTCCAGCTAATGACCCATCTCCTCCAAGATTTCACCTTGGTAGGCTGACAATAGTGTAACTGCATTAAGCGAGCACACTGATTGTGCAGCATACCTGTACATTCGCTGGTAAATAGATGCGTTGAGGCAATCTATTTGACCCCCTACTTAAAACAGTTTGGGTCACTGAACTGATTCAAGGGCAACCATTGAGATAACAAAGACACATCTAACCCTGGCTAAAGGGTGCAGTCAAAGATGTGATGGTTTCTGAAAACTGCATCATATACTGCCCAGCAACAACTAAATAAAAATTTGAAATAACTTTAATCAGTTTTCCTTACTGTTTTGCATCAGTTTCACTGGTGTTACTTAAATAGTTATTAGCATATCAAGTAACGATCATCCAATTCAGTTTCCACAGGGATTCTCAAAATATTATATCATGATTTGTTTAAACCATTCGTCTTTTTGGCCAGTTCTGCTTTTCGCTTTATATCACAGTTCAGCTTATGACAGGTAATTAGCTTGTTATTTACCTTCTAATTAGTTGATACCAAAATTTCCTCTGAGTACCTCTAAAGGGATCTTGAGCACCACAAGTGGTACACAGTTTGAGATCCATGGCTCTAGTTAATTAAAATAATTTGTCTTTGCAGTTGTTTAGATACCATCTAATCTTTTCTTTCACACACTCTTCTCTTTCTGGGAGCACCAAACTGTCCTTCTCACATCAATTTACAGCTTTCAGGCACAAAATTAAAGTAATTTTTTTCTTTTTCTCTGTAAATAGTGACAATTGTGAGTCAATCAGCAGTGCAAGCTTTACTGAATAAGTATTGGATAAAGAGTCTTTTAAATGCTCTTCTCTCCAATTATCCTTTTAAAATACCAACAACCCTCACTGTACCATTTATATTGTGACAGCTGCAAAAACACAAATCTGATCCTTAATGAGTCAACAATTGTCGAGGCTTGAATCTTGCTCTAAAATCTAGTCTCCATAGTAAGATTAAATAAAAAAAACATCCTCTGTTACCCCATTCAGACAATTTTGACAAGTTCTGAAGTTGTTTTTATTTATTATCTTAAATATCAGATTATTACTGGAGGTCAGAAGTAAACATTTTTTAAATGCAAAATCTGAGAAAATAAACTCATCTCCTTACAGCTCCTCAGACTGATAAAATTATTTGTATGTGAGAGCATGCAATAGTGAAATCAAAGTGAAGCAGTGTTGTACACCTACACAGCTCACACTGCAGCTGTGTCCAGCATAATTATCTGAGACCAAGTCAGTAAGCTCAAAATAGCTTATACATTGCATATAGTGCTAAGAACGTGTTTCTGTGGGGAAAGAATAGTTAATTCACTAAATAGCAAGGTCTTCAGCATACTCTTTACACAGTGACTGTACACTTAGAGGAATAAAGTTCTAGTTTTCAGTGACACTGAGGGTCCATTCTCCCCCTCAGACCTCTGATTAATCAGTATAATCAGAATACTCTGCATGCAGCTATAATGAGATGCTTCTTTCTGTTATGTTAGACCAGGCTGTGATGCACAACATAATTACTGCTTTCTGCTCTGTGAGACAGTCACATCTGTTATGTAGGCGAACACTTCACACAGTCAGGCTTCTTCACATAAGGAATCACACAGAGATGATCTTATATAATGCATTCTACAGTTCATGCTGCAGAAATCGGCCCAAAAAACATTCTTGTAACATCAAACAGACAATCAAATGCACTTAAAGCACAGATGAAGATGCTTTGTTTCTGGGTTCAAAAAGTTTCTCAAGTTTATTATTCATAGACGTTAAAAATGGAAAAGTCTTGAACTGTGAATGTACTGTGAGTGTCTGTTTTTGCTTATATATTTACCACCTTTGTACTCCAAGCTGTTGGTTCTGACTGACATTTTACTGTTTAGTTCTGATTAGTACTGTTGTTAAAAGTAGGACAAGTTTGTGTCTGTTTGGTCCACAACTTGTATTAACTTACTCAAAGCAGTGACTTTCTATTAGACCAGTGTTTCTCAACCTTTTTTGGGCCAGCGCCCCCCTATCCATTATCAAGGCCTCTTACCGCCCCCCTCCC
>NC_051435.1:28380242-28387587 GCF_001649575.2 Kryptolebias marmoratus | reverse complement strand
GAAAACAGAATATTGCTCTTGTAAATGTTTAACCACTGCGATAACAATGCGCTCACGGTGTATCCTTCAGAGAAATTAACACATGTAAGAGAGGGTAATATCACTAAAGAGAGCGTTCCTTTCTCAAAGTTTACAAAGTAACTGTCATGTGGGACAAATTATAAAAACGATAATCTGATGTCCCGTTCTCCTGAAGGCAGCACGGAGCTGCGCCGAAAAGAAACACCATCGATACAGTTACAGTTCTGTAACGGTTTTAATGTTTTAGGCCACAATATTTTTGCAAGTAGTTCAAAGTTTAAACTGATATTGTTGTGAATCTTTTGTGTAAATTTTACCTTCAAGCAAACGCCCCCCAAAATAATATCAGCGCCCCCTTTTGGAAAATATTGCTGCCAGCGCCCCCCGTCATCCTCTCAACGCCCCCCAGGTGGCGGTACCGCCCCCGTTGAGAAACGCTATATTAAATTAAATCAATTAATTTATAGGTAAAAGCAGTAGGACTTCCTTCCTATTTGTTGTTCACCATTATTGTCTCTCCAACATGACTTTGACTCGCTGAGTCCTGGACTCTATAAGACCTGTGTAGGTGTGTCAAGCTTCAAAAAATTAACAACAAATCCTTTAAAACCTGTGAGGTTTTTGTGTTACTGATCAGGCGTGTTCCAACAACCAAGGAGTGTACTTTGAGGAGGCTTATTAAGGTATGTTGTGCCTAAAGACAGGGTTTTTAGTGTCGTGAAGATGGTGCCCTCTTAACATGGCTGCATCACTGTGGTAACTCACACTGAATACAGAACTTGCTCTAATGTTTGGATTACATTTGTGATAATAAGTGTCACCTTTTCAGTCATTCTTTACATAACTTTACTGATGTTCAATATAAATTGTTGATTCAGTGAATAAGTCATAAATAGAAACCTACTGAGCTGTAGTTTTGTAATATCACTAAACTGAAGCTGTGGAATTATGGTTGGGCAAGCTATATTAGTTGTAATGTATAATGAACTGTATGTGTGTTGGTTTTGCAACACAGATTATGGGAGTCAAATAATCTGTTTATGATTTGCCCTGATTTACAGACAGATCATTTTTTCAGTTTTGTTAATAAATCTGTTGGAGATTAAGCAGAATAATTTTCACTTTGATTTGCCAAAAACTAATGGCCTTAATTAGGATACAATCTTCTTCTTTTTCTTCACCTCACTGCCATCTCTCCTAGACATTTCTATAACTCTACTGGTATGTCATCGGGTCCAACTGCGCTGCCCTTCGTCATCCTCTTCAAAGCTTTCCAGACTTCATCCTCACTAACCTTTTCCACTTACTGGTCCACAGTTTCTGTGAACTCTACTCTTCATTCCCTTTCATTCTCTGTATTCATCAGATCCTCAAAGTACTCCTTCCATCTTCCCATCACACTTTCTTCTCTTGTTAGAACCTTACCATTTATATCTTTGACAAGCCTAACCTGCTGCACATCCTTTCCAACCTAGTCCTCTATCTTGCCAGTCGATACAAGTCCTTCTCTCCCTCCTTAGTGTCCACTCTCTTGTACAACTCATCATACGCTTTCTGTTGTCTTTGCTACTTGCCTCTTTGTCCTAGGTTGCATCTCCATGTATTCTTGTCTACTCCTCTCACGGTCCCATTTCCTCCTGGTTAACCTCTTCCTCTGGATAATAAGGTTGTATAATAATAAATTTTTTTCAAATGATATTTGTCAGTCCAACAAATGATGATGGGCGTCGCACAGGTGACTTCTGGACTTTTTTGTCATCTCAAATGGCAGATAATATCTGTACACACTGGCAACAGGCACACCTTCATACGTGTCTTAAGCACTGCCAGTAATGTCGTTAACAATCTGCGCACCGCTACTGAAACTTGATAAGGTAAACATGCTTGTTTTCTTGTCAATTAATTTAAAAGCTCTTTCTGGAAGGAATGATTTCCTTTTATCTTCTTGTTCTGATTCTGAGACATTGTAGTTTTTAGTTTTTATTTTGTATGCGCCAAATTGCTCAGTAGAAGACTAAAAACAGCGGCAAAGACATTTTTTATGGACGCGCACACGTTTTCTGCTGGAGGGGTTCATTTTTATTGGTTAATTTTTGTTTAATTTTATATTTGTCGTTTCACACTTAAGGCCCCCACATACTCGGGCGTACTGTGCTTACTCTGTGAGCTGCGAGGACTATCCGCAAATGGTTGAGACTTCATACTCGATCGTACAGATTGCCTAAAATTCTCCCGTTACAAAATTTCAGTCACAGTGTCACCATACGAGGAGGAAGAGATCGCTTGCCTCTTAGCTTTTAAAAAACAAAAGAACCTGACACTGCTGCACAGAGAGCAGCAGTCGCGCTGCACATCACAGAGTTTGTAAGACAGAAACACTAACTCGCTTTCCCTTCCCACCACAGTGGTTATTGTTCAAATAAATGTGTTTTCAGAACATACGGTACTCTTTCTTTCTGTTATAAGTTTGAGTAAAAAAATCGGCGCTGCACTTGGTGGCACATGGGGGAGGGTGGAGTGGGGTGTGTATCGGCAAAACAGTACATTCCTACCTGTCTCTCGAATCACTGTTGCTGTAGTAGCCTGGAAGGTCTTCTTACCACCCAGGGCCTTTAACTGCTCCTTTCTGAACTCGTGCCATTCTTCCTCAACGTCCACCATTTGGTCTTCTTCTCTGCCTTTACTCCTTTCCTCTTCATAACCACAACAGTCACCCTACACACCACCATCCAATGCTGTCTGGCCACACTCTCCCCTGCCACAACCTTATAGTCCACAATCCCCCTCAGGTTACGTCTTCTACACAGAATATAGTCTACATGTGTCCTCCTGCCCCCACTCTTATAGGTCACCCTGTGTTCCTCCCTCTTTTGGAAATAGGTATTGACTACAGCCATTTCCATTGTCTTGGTGAAATCCACCACCACCTTTCCTTCATGGTTCCTTTCCTTGACACCAAACCTGCCCATCACTTCCTCATCTCCTCTGTTTCCTTCACCAACATGTCCATTCAGATCTGCTCCTATCATCACTTGCTCCTCCCTAGGAATACTCTCTATCACTTCATTGAGATCCTTCCAGAAATTCTCTTCGTCTTCTGCATCACATCCAACCTGTGGAGTAAAACCACTGACAACATTCAGCATCAGACCTAGTTCTACCTTCAGACAGATCATCCTGTCTCACACTTTTTTCACCTCAACTACATTCCTTACTAACTCCTCCTTTAGGACCACCCCATTTGTCTTCCTAACCACACCATGGCAAAACAGCCTAAACCCTGCCTCAATGCTGCAAGCCTTGCAAATTTGGAGTTCAGAGTTAAATTTCTAACAAAATCCTCTTTAGCTTGGTTTGTGCAAGGGTGTTGCATTTTTGTATTTTAGGTTCTGCTCACACAGGATGACAGCCACTATGCTCTCCACAACCTACATGTAGTCCAATGTAGTCAGATTTCTTTCCCCTAATGTTACTAAAATGGTCAACTGGGTGATTTGTAAGTGACATGTTGTCACCATACTGATGCACACTCTTGATTATGACCCTACTACACTCTGTGACCCACATGACCTGTTAAAACATGTGAGGGCAATCATAATGCTACTATGCTCCTAGTATTAGCCAAATAGAGTTTTCCTGCTATTTTTTTATGTTCCCAAGATGTTTTCTTCCTCTCTCACCATGCTCAATCCATCAGCACCACATCACCTATCACATAGGTCCATGATTGCACCACACCCATGGCATGACTCTCAGACATTATCAGGATGCAGCTACTGGACATGTTTTGGCCTGAAATTATTTGTTAATTTTATCCTGTTTGAAATATTACAAAAGCATGCACATTTTTTCACAATTGTTGTTGAGGATACTTCCATCCATCCATCCATCCATCCATCCATTTTCTTTACCCGCTTCTTCATTCTGGGTCGCAGGGAGCTAGTGCCTATCTCCAGCAGTCACTGTGCGAGAGGCGGGGCACACCCCGGACAGGTCGCAAGTTCTTTACAGGGCTACATAGAGACAAACAAGACATCAAGCATTCACACTCTCACTCACACCTAGGGAAAATTTTAGAGTTATCAATTAACCTAACATGCATGTTTTTGGTCTGTGGGAGAAAACCAGAGTACCCAGAGTAAACCCACATGCACACAGGGAGAACATGCAAACTCCACCTAGAAATGTGATCCTGCAACCTTCTTGCTGGGAGGCGACAGCTCTAACCACTAGGTTGCTGTGCCACCCATTGAGGATACTTATTACTTAGAATAAATGTATAAAGCTTAAAGTTTTCAAAATGACTGGTTCAGTTTTTTTATGGAACAGTTGTAATGTCTACTCTTAGGAGCTTATGAAAATCTTTTTTAGTGAATTATAAAATCTATAGTTGGCAGAATTGAGTCTAACTTGTCTGAGCAGCCTACAGTAACAGTCCCAGTTCCATATGTGGCCCTTTGGGAAAAATAATTGCCCATCTCTGTGCAAGAAGACCACACTCTACTCTTGGTTGTTTCCGTGACCTGGTCACAAACTTGTTTCAGAACAATTTAACCAGGTGGAAGAAAGAAAAACTGTGTTATCAAGAAATGTTGAAAACCAAAATTAGAAAACATCTATTTTGGCAGATTTAGGATGTTGTGTTGCAGAAAAAACAAGACTGTTTAGAATGTTTTTCATCTTTCTGAGAAGCCTCAGGAGGATCAACTTGTCCTTCTATCATTGCTTCATTGAAAGTATTTTGACATAGAATACTGGTGTGGCTTGGGAATGGCTCAGCAGCCGACATAAAAAGCTCTGCAAAGAGTAGTCAGTACACCCCAGAAAATCACAAACACACCGTCTGCCCAAGAAGAAATCTTCACCTCTTGCTGTTGGAAAAAAATCTTCCCACCCTGCCTATTCTCTGTTTCATCTTCTCTCTGGCAAATGTTATAGTGCTCTCAATCACAAACTACAAGACTGGCACTTCCATTTTCTCCTCGCTGGTTCATTGTTGGTTTCCATGCCACAGTCAGGTTCCCTCCTTGTGTCTCCTGGCGGTCCTCAGTGTTAAGTCTTTTGTTGTAAGTTTGGCTGCTACATCAGCCTTTTTTTTGCTCTTAGTGAAATAAATCAGTTTCTGTTTTTGAGAATATGAGTCTGCCTTCTGGGTTCATTTAACTACAGTCTGTTACATGGTTAATTCTTCTTTGGACCATCAGTGGATTTAACTCTGCTGCATCAGTTTCAGTGCATTTGGCTCAACTATGTGTAGCAGACAAGATGTAGAATTTAGCCACATTTAGACAACATAGCAGCTCTTTTAACAAAAATGACACCAAACCAAGTCCTGTTACCATTTCAATAAAGAACACTAAGTGTAGATAAAATCCCTGTTCGGGATTTGGTGTCTAATTTAAAACACTAAAGTAAACAGTAAATATTACGTCTATAGAATAGGCAAAATGTACATTTGAACACCATTAAAAAATATGAATATTTCTTCTTCTCACTTTCATTCTTCAGGGACAGGTTGTCATCCATATTAAAACTTATCCAAAAATATCCTCAGTGTGAGAACAGAGCAGTGGGAATGTGTTTCTCACACTGAATACTCTTCAGGGTTTGTACTGTTGGTGAGGAAACAAAGAAACAAATTATTATAGACTCCTGAAAATTGTTTCTGACTTTCATAACCTGTGCAATTAAAGAGCCAGTGACTCTGTTAGTGATAGTTGCATTCCCTTATTTATTTTTGGGAGGCTAAATTACTTTTTTTGAGAAATAATTGTTCGAATGGAGCCACAAAAAGGAATTAGAATAGAGTGCTGAGCAGGTGTAAAGCACAGATGATGGATTAATCTCCACAGTGGTTTTATCCGCTAAGATAACAATTCATCTTGACCCAAGTCAGAATTCTAAAATGTCCAATTCCTAATTATCGCCTGCTGCTATGAAAGGTGGGCTATCATGTAATTGCATACATGCAATTGTGTGCATACTTTGTGCTAACAGATTATATGAGATCTTAATTTAACACTTTGACATGCAAGGCAGCAGCCAATATGTATTTTTTCAACAAATTCTTGGACAAAAAAGCAAATACCTGCAAAACCATCAATGTTCCTATTCCAATGTACATTTGTTGTTGGATTTACTGCTGCAACCATCATCACAACAAATTTAACTAGAAAAATAAATTTGACTAAAGTATTATATAATCCATTAACCTGAGTTTACATTGTCAGCATCTTAACACTAAGATTTAATTGTTATGAAATGCAGCCTGAAAAAACAGTTTGGACAGCTGTTCTCGTTTAACAAACATATACTGTACAAGACACCCATATCTTACCCATATCAGCCACCAACAAATTATTTTTATTTTCTTTCCAAACAGACAAACATTCTTGAAATCTTGTAAAGTGATTTGGATCAGTTGTTCTCTATGTCTTCTAAAAGGTATTTCAAAGTTTCTGTTTGGACTTTGGCTGCTTTTTCAACCATTTTCAGTCCATTTCTTATACTTGATCTTCACCGCATTGTGCAGTGTGCCCACGTGTGTGTACCAGGCCTAACAACTCACTACAGACGAACAGAATCTGAAACTCATATCTTTAAGAAACAGAGAAAAACAATAGAACAAAAAAACAGTCCTTTGCTGTATGGCAAGATATTGACTAACTAGTTGAAGTACTATGAACTGCAGCAAATGTCTCACCTAATAAATCTGCCTTATCTTTATTTAAAACTACCATTTCCTGCCCTCTGACTAAAGGTAGTATTTTAACATCATTCCTTTTCCCCGTCATTTTCCTAAACATTGACCAAACATTCTTTAATTTTATTTCTGAACCTATTGAAGAACAATATTCTCTCCATGTTTTCTTTTTTGAATCCTTAATAATTTTACGAGCCATTGCTCTTTTCCTTTTATATTCAATAAGATTTTCAGTTGTTAAATTTCTCTGTAATATTTTAAATGCCTTATTACGTTCTGCTCTAGTACATTCATCATTCCACCAAGGAACTACTTTTTTCTTACCTGTGACTTTTATTTTTGATGTAATGGAATTTGCAGCATTTAAAATATGTTCTGTTATTTGACTTTTACATTCTTCAATATTGCCTTTTAATGTCACCAATTTACTGGTTTCCATTCCATCCTCTTCCGCTTATCCGGGGTCGGGTCGCGGGAGTAGCAGCCTAAGCTGGGAAACCCAGACTTCCCTCTCCCCAGCCACTTGGGCCAGCTCCTCGGGGGAATCCCAAGGCGTTCCCAGGCCAGCCAAGAAACATAGTCCCTCCAGCGTGTCCTGGGTCTTCCCCGGGGCCTCCTCCC
>NC_051435.1:28377235-28378986 GCF_001649575.2 Kryptolebias marmoratus | reverse complement strand
CTCCGATGTCCACGCGATATTGCAGAGTCGCGTTAACCAACACAACCCTACAACATCCAGAGCCTTAAGGAACTCCGGACGAATCTCATCCACCCCCGGAGCCCTGCCACCGAGGAGCTTTTTAACCACCTCGGTGACCTCAGCACCTGAGATTGGAGAGCCCGACCTAAAGCTCCCAGGCTCCGCCTCCCCAGTGGAAGACGTGCCGGTACCATTAAGGAGGTCTTCGAAGTATTTGTCCCACCGACCCACAACGTCCCGAGTCGAGGTCAGCAGCACACCACCCTCACTATAAACAGTGTTGGTGCTGCACTGCTTTCCCCTCCTGAGACACCGTATGGTGGACCAAAATCGCCTCAAAGCCGTACGGAAGTCTTTCTCCATGGCCCCTCCAAACTCCTCCCATGCCCGAGTTTTTGCCTTAGCGACCACCCGAGCCGCATGCTGCTTGGACTGCCAGTACCCGTCATCTGCTTCCGGAGTCCCACAGGCCAAAAACGCCCGATAGGACTCCTTCTTCAGCCTGACGTCATCCCTCACCGCCGGTGTCCACCAGCAGGTTCGAGGGTTGCCGCCACGACAGGCACCAACCACCTTGCGGCCACAGCTCCGATAAGCCGCCTCAACAATGACTGGTTTCCTCACAGTTTATTTTAAATTTTTGCCAGTTAGCTTTATTAAAGCACCATCTTGTTAAAATGAAATCTTCTTGCCCATTTATACTATCATGAATTATTGTACTCACTGGAAAGTGGTCACTCCCTAATGTAGACTCCCAGTTGACATCCCATTCACATAAACTAACAAGACAATCAGATATTAATGTAATATCAAGATATGAAACTATACTTTTATGTATATTTACTCTTGTACCTTTTCCACTATTAAGACATACTAATGACCTTTCATCCATTATTTCTTCAACTATGCTCCTATTATGATCTGTTCTCCTGCTACCCCAAAGACTATTGTGGGCATTAAAATCACCACACCATAATTATCTTCTGTGTAATTTCCCTACTATTTCCTTAAACATTTTATTATCAAGATTTTTACATGGATTATAATTAATAATTATTTTATTATTTCCATGTTTTCTTAAATTCAATATTTCTATATTAACACATTCTAAATATTTATTTATTGGGTTTCTCTTATAAGCTATTCCATCTTTAATTAAAGTGGCACATCCTCCTCCACTACTATTATTTCTATCCTGTCTTTCTATATTATATCCAGGTATTTTAAAATCTAGCTGAGGTTTTAACCATGTTTCCTGAACACATATTATATCTGGGATTATTTCTAATTCATAAACAAACTTTTTAAATTCTTGTCCATTGGCTATTAAACTTCTAGCATTCCATTGAAGAATATGTAGAACCATTTAGAAAGCTGTGATCCTAATCCTGAACATTTTCTGTTGTTTCAGTGGCACTCAAAATGATATGAATCTGATCTGCTTGGATGTCTTTCATATCTAAAGACCTTCCTGCTGCTGTTACAATTGCTTTTAGTTTTTCACTTTTCTTCTTCATCTGTATTGTAACATTAATGATATGGCACATAAATGCTACAAAGTTTTTCTTTTTTCACCACCATTGTACTTTCATCTACTCTACATTTATGTAAACATGCATTTTGCATATTTGTTGTTGGTACCAATATTTGTCTCTGATTATTCTGCCCTTGATGCGTATTCCAAGTTGTGTTTCTTTGACCTATTTCTTCCATCCTCATTCCTCTTGTAC
>NC_051435.1:28367569-28377135 GCF_001649575.2 Kryptolebias marmoratus | reverse complement strand
TGATATTTCTATATGAATGATTTGACATAATACATCTAAAACCAAGGTTAATTTAGGTAATTTTTTAAATAAATATTGATCGTGATTGGCCCTTGGCTCGGACCAAATTTTTATTTTTGGCCCCCTTGCGTCACTGGGTTTGACACCCCTGGCTTATGCAATCCACCAAAATCAAATCCAACCGCCTTTGTTTGAAATCCGTATTTCTGCCCAGTCTGCCCCCGATCACTACCCACTATCCACTCCTCTTCTGTCATGCATTTGTCTACCTGCCATCCCCACTTACACCTGCCCCAAGTTCTGGTAATCATTCCACCCGTGCCCACTTTCCTAATCACCTCCTGTGTTTTGAAACCCTGGTCATCTCCTCCACACTTTGCTGGTTCATTGTTCTTGGTTCCCTGCTGTTTTGGCTTGCTCCATGTTTTTTGCTCCACGCTTTGTTTTTTTCATGTTTGCACTTAGTTTCAGTTTTTGCTGCCACGTCAGCCTTTTTGTTTTTGTTTGTTTTATTTTAATAAATTAGTTTTATTAAAAATGAGTTTGTACTCTGGGTTCATCTCCGTTTCCCCACTGCCTGACAATAAGTCAGAGTTAAGGGACTTAGCAAAAAAAAATCATTCTTCTTAAAATGGTCAGGCACTGGACTGACAATGAGTGGAAAAGCACCCAAAGTCCTAAGAAATTACCTTTTAAAAAGCCTGGAGAACTGTTGATCAAGACCACTTAAGAAGGACACAAAACGTTTTTCTACTTTAAAGGAAAATATAAAAAATTGAGAGATCAAAGACTTGCATAGAACTGTTGGTAATGCTACTGTGAATTCAAATCAGATTAGTGGAACATTGTAAAACATATTACATTGTGTGTTAGTGATTTTCTAGCTTTCTCAGCAAGCTGCACTTTGTGGATTTGGGGTTCACCTTTCATTAACTTGATCTGCAGAGGTTTTAATTTATTGGTAAGGTATTTTTTTCTGCTGTGAAGTTAGTTGTGATGTAAAGCTCATCAGTTTGTCACTCTCTGCTTTTCTTTTTCCTGACCAGACAGTTGACATTCACAAGGAGAAGGTGGCGAGGCGGGAGATTGGCATTCTGACCACCAACAAAAACACATCTCGAGCTCATAAAATCATTGCTCCGGCCAATCCAGAGAGGCCTGTACGCTACATCAGGAAGCCTATTGACTACAGTATGATGGATGATACTGGACATGGAGTCAAGGTAAGTGAATTTTTTTTTTTTTTTTTAAAGAAGATGGTTTGTAAGCTTAAAGGAATAGTTTGGCCATTTTGAATTTGTTTTCTGGATAAAAGTTATAAATAATAATATCTTACCTGTAGTTAGTTGAATTACCTTACTTTGGAGAAATAAAGTTTTAGGCCATGGCCACATTACTCTAGATACATCCACACACAGAGCTTTTGGTAAGAAAAACAGATAATTTAATAATAAAAACACTTTCTATATTTTTGAAGTATATTTTTGAAAACGTGTGGAAGAGGAAAAACAACATAAACAGAAAAAAAGTGAGGTTGAAAAAAAAACTGCAGTAATGTGGACAGGACTGATGAGCTAACAGCTAGTGTGAACACAGCTAAGACCAAAGGGAAATGCTTCCATCTTAGAACAACCCTAATCTTAAATTTTGTTGCGACTCAAGCGAACACTATTTCATAGAATCTTGCAGCAGCCACATGTAGCACTTCTGGGGTCATGTCCAGCTGTAACTTCATTTGTCTAAATATATATATATACTGTATGTATAAAATGTGATCCATAATCTGTCCAGCACTATTAACTTGAGATGGCGGCAATTATGTTTTAATAAATTTCTGTTTCACTGAGAATGTTTAAAATGGAAGACAGCCCATAAAAAAGATTGAAAAAACAGTTTATATTTATAACAGGAAAATAGTTAAAACACATGATAATTGTATCCTATCAGTGTTTGATTTGTGTGGATAATTGAGTGTTATTATAGTCACTTCATGCCACTAAATATGTAAAGTATGCACTTGAGCTCTGTAGGACACATAGCTTTAATTATCTCTGACAGTAATTTATTTAAATGCACAGTATGCTTGTGCTACATGACATACTTTGACCAAACTCTGAATGCTCATCTGTTTTGTCTGCCATTATCTCAGCTTGTCTTTATCTTTGTTTCTCTTTATGCCTTACCACTTCTGTTTGGTGTCTCTTATAGCTGGTGAGAGTTGCATGATGCTGTTTCTCTGTCACTAACCTTTAGATACAATTTTCTGCTGTCTCTCCTTCTTCCTGTTGCATCTGCTTTCATTGATGTGTTAAGTGGTTGATGAGGTTCAAGGTAAGGCTGCACAACACACCTACACACAGTATGCAAAAAGTGTATCTGATGTGTCAAACTGATGGTGGTGGAGGGGTCACCAAAGCAACAATGTAGTGTTTTTCTTCATATTGATTAGATGGAAGCATATATTTGTGTGCATATATCAGACCTTAGTGATTGCTACTTTAACCTCACTGTGTGGTTAGCTGAATATAATTTAAGCAGATTGTATTCCAGAACTTTTTATCAGTATGCTCTCTGTTGCTGAAGACAAACAGTTTGTGGTGCTGAGATACAAACACTACTGCATTGTTTTATTTACTGTGCGTTTTGTAGTTTAAACGACTGTAGAAAAAAGCTGTGAATTAGATAAAAAAAAAACATCTTCTGTTGATCCTTTTGAGCCAACACCTGCTTTTATTATGATACTAGAAATTTCACTGTCATATGTAAACGTCTCAGAATGGTCATAAAAGAAGAGGATACTTGTGTTCGGAAATCCAGACTTTTAATATTTTAAAAGGACATTTAGGCAGTTTTGAAGTGAGGTCCTGCAAAAATATTATGAGCAATTCATATCTTACTTTTTAAAATAGCTCTTTGAGTAACCTCAGTTTGGAGAAATAGAGTTTAATTCTGGACAGATTGACAAGTTAACAACTAATCTAAAGCCAGTCAAGGACAACGTGAATTGCTACTGTTTTACAATAGCTCATGTCGCAAAAGTTTCATAACATTTAATGCAAACTCTATTTTATAAATCTTTACACTGCGATACACTTTAGTTACATAGAATTTTAGATTGCTGTGCAGCCTGGGTTCAAATATATATATATATATATATATATATAGATAGATATATATATATATATGTATGCGTGTTTGTGTTCGTTCCATGGGACACTGTCAGAACTTTTACAGGCTGGAGTTACAAATGATCTGCAGGGTTTTTTTAAGAATGGTCATAATGTTTTGGCTCATGTACTTTGCTCATCGTGTTGGTTTTTTTTTTTTTTTTTATGGAATCAATCTTAACTCATTAGTATTTTGTATTTGTTTCCATAGGTGAATGGAAACATGCAGCAGAATATGAAACTAGGAGGGAGTCTGTCCCGATCCAACCCCCCCACCCAGAAACCACCCAGTCCTCCAAGGGCAGGCAAAGGGATTTTAGGGTAGGTACCATTACATCCTGATATATCTGCTGTATGTTTTCTTTGTGTAACATTTACTGTAATTTGTACTTGAAGGTCTGATTATTTTGTGATGGTTTTATGTGATTTACTTGATGAAACACATCTGAATAATGTGAGATATATGTGACTTTTTATAAACATGAATGGTATGGGAGACAGATCTGCTTTACAGATTGACACATGTTGCAGTCTATAATAAGTGGCCTGTGAAGGGGCTACGGTTTGTGTCAAGGGGTCCTGCGGCGAGCCTATTCCAGATTTGACCCAGCATACCCTCCCTGGTGCACACACGCACGCATACACACACACACACATACTGAAATGCAAGGCTCTGAGGTATAACGTCATCAGTTGTGAAGGCTTGTTGTTGTTCTCTCCCCTCCAACATCTAGGTCACCCAGCTGTATGCCTCCTTCTTTCTCCTTCTTTATCTTCATCACTGTTTAACTCCCCTTTTTCTTTTTCATTGTCTTCTTTTTTACACTCCTTTCCTCTTTTGTTATTTCTCTTTAACTGTATCACCACTTGTTTGTTTCTGAAAATGTTTCTCCTCTGACCCTTTATGGTGACTTCCAGCGCTCTCTTTGTACACTGTTCTTTCTGTGCTCTCTCTGCAATTGTTAAAATTGTAAAAGCAATTCATCAGTGAAAAACAACATTATAGGTGAGGAAAAAAGTCTAAAAGTTGCTATTTAATAATGCCATGCCTGTCCAGTTTCACAGTCTTACACAAACAATTAGACACTGAATTGAGAGCCTCGTTTCTAACCAGCAATGCATGTATCATCTCCTTACTGTAATTAATAAGTTGAATAATTTTACCCCTTATGTGTTCAGGAACATTTTGTTGTGTTTCATTTTGGTTTAGAAGCGTTTGTGAAAGACTTATAAAATACTGAGGCCCACATTCACAAAAAATGTGAAGCAAATGGCTTTTGCCTCAGTTTTTTCTTATTATTTGCACTCACCGTCTGCTCCGTCTCAGTCATATTCACAATGCAAATGGCAATAATTACTGTCTTCCAATAGTAAGGGTCAGATCCCCTCTCATCCTCAGTGCGACTGCAGACTGGGAGAGCTGCACAGTAGTCAAGGCGGTTCCTGCAATAATTATCCCATAAATACCTAAGGGTTTTTTTATTCTAAATTTAAAATGGCAACAAAGGTATTTTCACACACTTGTTTATTTGTTTATTTACACAGTTTATTTGTAGATGCAACAATGATTGAGACTCATTGTCAGAAGGGAAAATGAATTATACCTTATCTCTTATGTCTGCCCTGCTTTTGTGAAGGCAGTCTAGCTGGTTGCTCCTCTTCTTCAGTTTCTTCTCCAGAGATGAAATTACCACCAGCTCTCAGGAGATGGTAAATATATGATGCTAAATGCATTTTACAAACAGCACTGAGCTTTGAGAATCATGTGCTTTTTTCCCTGGGATTAATTTACAGAAATATGAGTGAGTTTTCCTTTGAATACATGCCCAATGTCTCATTTAAATGTGGGCAAACTGCACCAGCGCAACGAGATACTGTTTTTGTTAGCAATGCAGTTTGAGGCACACTTCTTCCTTTGTGAGGGCTTTGTAATTTAGACAGGTGTGCAAAGTCTTGATGTGTGCCTGCAGTATTGTCTGATTGTCTGACTGCTGAAACCTACTGATGGGCAAACTGCTCAGATCAGGGCTACCAGGAGAGCATATTTTTACAATACAAATCAACAGGTTTTTTCTCAGGTTTTTTCACAGCTGTTGGAGGATGTATTGTAGATTTTTTCACCACCTCTCTTTTGTGTCAGACAGTTGCACAAACTGAACCTATAGACTGTGTGTGAACTCAGCTGTTCTTGGGTCCAGAAAATGTAATGACAAAGTAAAACTAGAATTTGTACATCTTTAAGCTTGAAATGAGTTTCCTTAGTTTTAAACAACTGCTGACTTCAGATTCACAGTATTGGGATACATCTGCTATTTATACACTTTACCTAAAGAAACTCTGATGTTGAAGCACAATACTTACCTGATTATTACTGTAGTAGTATACTAATGTGCATACAGCCAAGGAGACAAACTAAACAGAGCCATCTGGCCTTGGACTATGTAGCCTTCCTGTTGTCTTTGTTGGTTTCTTCCCACTTCCTGTAACCTGCTGTTCAGCCGGCTGTTGTACCCTGAAACAACAGCATGGGAGGATTATTTTCTCTAAAGTATACCCATCAACAACTAGAATAAGCCTCAATGCAATATTCTCAAAATAAGTCTGTTTCACAATGTTACATTCTCATTTTAAAAGAATATCAATGATACATGACCACATAACTATGACTAATTTCTGACTCATTTCCGCAAAAAGTTTTTACATTCAAACCAAAGTGTTTGTGTTTCTAGAGAAGATGAACAGAAGCAGCTTAGCAGTTGGTTGGAACTAAGCTGTGGTTAACGAGCCAACTGTGCCTAACTACACAGACACGCACACAGACACACACACCCGTAACACAAATGGACATAGAGAGATGATGGACAAATACACAGCAGAATTGGCATCATGCAGCAAACAACAGACTCTCTGACAAAACACACACATTTCTACAAATCAATAATTCAGAGGAACATTCATAATCAGTTTTCAGTTTCTCTTTATCTTTGGGTCCTGTTGAAAGCATTGTTTGGTTGGGAATTTTACAGTATTTTATTTCTAAACAATTTATGAAACTAATGACAAACTGAATATAAATGTCTACCTTTATACTTAAATGTGACTGAAAATAGCTGCTTTGAATCCTCACCTGTTATTGTTACTTTTTTCTGATTTAAACTAATATAGAAATAGCTGCCATCTGTTGGTACATTAAACCAGATGAAGAATAGGATTAAAGAAAGGAATCAGCAGCACGTAATGTTAGCAGATATTATAATTACAACATAAATTATTAAGAGGGAACTGTGTTGAATGCTTTCAAATTACTACTTTCAAGATCTTTTCAAAACTGCTGGTATTCATTTTTCATCTGATTTACCAAAAAATGAAAAAGAGAATATTTATCTACACAATATTTAGTTTATATTTTAGCAAGTTTTTCATAGTCTGTGTTCTCAGTATGGTATTGTGTTGTGTTTGTTTATTTTGTGGATTTATTTTTATGCTTACCCAACATTTTTGGTTTTTATTCTGGGAGAAATCTTCATTATGAGTGTGTTTCTTTGTGTTTAGTCTGACTTTTTAAAGACATTTATGTGTTCTATTTTTTACAGTTTTGTGATGCTGGATGAGTTAATATTCTCTAAAAATACAACCTGACCTTTAGACATGACCTTAACAGCTTCCACTTTTCCTGCAACAAGAAGACAAAACCCAGAAAAAAAAAGAATATGGAATTACATTTTAATCATGTTGCTTTAGTTTGTCTTACAGATATTACAATTTATACCTATTATTATTATTATTATTATTATTATTATTATTATTGTAGATATAAATGTTTTATTATGGCTTAATATTTATTTTAACTTTTTTAATACATTTCAGGGTTGATAATTAATACTGGACTACGCTGATGGTTCTGCAGCGCCCCCTTCTGGCTTTTTCATAGCATGTTTAAAAAAAAACACCCCAGCTTGTTATCAAATGGTGTTTAAGATTTACACATTTTTATTTATTTGTTATAACCTGGTCCAAAATTGTTAATTAAGTCAGTTTTTTAAAAGCAAGTGTGTACCTTAGGCTAGATCTTCAGAACCATGTTTGTCGTCTTGTGTAAACCCTGATCTCCCCCCTTACATGTTGCATGCGCAGGAAGAACTCCCCCTACAGGACACTGGAACCGGTGCGCCCCCCTGTGGTGCCTAATGATTATGTCTCCAGCCCAACCAGAAACAATACAGCAGCCGGACAGCTTCCAAGTCCGGCCCGGACCGCCACACTGAACCATCGACCCCGAACATACAGGTAGTGGGGTCAGCATGGAAACATGGCTGCCATGGTGGGATTTCTGAGCTTTCTGTTCTTGTCCCCATTCATCTAACATGGCTGCAACTTTAGTTTAGTTTTTTTTTTTTAACTAAAACAACTCAATATTCAACGCATCTACATAACAAACTGAGAACTAGAAATTTAGAAACTGTTGAACTCATTGCTTTTATATGTTTTTTTGTTTTGAATGCCATTAGAGATGTAAAATGTTTGTTAATTTCTTCCCAAACTAAATTGACAGATGTGTTGAATATAAGGTTTATGACTCAGTTCTTTCTTTGACAATTTTACTGAACAATGAGCAAACATTTTGGATTAGCTCGAGGCTCATTTCCAGACACAGTGGAACATGTACTATGTTAAAGAATTTTAAAAAAAAATTGAAAATGTCCAACATTTTTAAACTACGACCATGATTTAGTAAAAAAAAAAAAAAAAGATTAAAGTTAACAGGAAAGTTGAAAATAAGTGATATGTGATATTGTAAGATATTTGTGTCAAATATTTACACAACTACAGTTTTACAAAAAGTCACTTTTGAAATACTTTTTTAAACAAGAAAAATACAATTAAAATAAATAATAATAAATAATTGATTGCATTTCATTTGAATCCTAATTTAAGTCACATTTACAAATAAATTAAATTAACATAAATGAAAAAGTGCAAACAAGACACCAACACAGTTCTCACGTCAAGGCCAATAAATAACAACAGAGAACTCTGAAAATCAGAAAGATATGGTACTGTGCTTTTTGTGGCACAGGCTGCATGTTGGATCACTACATGTAACAACAAAACAAAACATATCTAATGCTGAATTCAATAGCATCATTTTCCTGGTAAACAAGGATAAATTACCACCAGCATTTTAATATTTTCACTAAGTACAAAACCATTTTTGGTTAAAAAAACGTGTATAAAAAATTACCAATTTATGATAAACAAGCAGAGCTTAGCCTGGCGGCCCACCAGGCTTATAATACGCTGGGGGAAACCCTGTACACCTTTTCAGACATTTTTACAGGTGCCAGTAAGTGGATGGACAGAACTTTATACAAGTTGTTTTACACTTTTTCTAGCATTATTAATATTTTTTCCTTAAATGTTTGCTCATGGGTTCCTCATCTCTGTCTAGACTTCATTGTTTTCTTTGGCTTGATCTCCCATCGCTCTGCTTCTCACTTTGTCTAAAACCTGCTGTTGCCTTCGTGTTTAGCCTCTGGTTCTGTGAAGCAGTGATACTCAAGGTTGATTTTTAGTTTCAACCATAATCAGTTTTTGACACTATTTCTGCACTAAACAATGTAACCTAATTGGTAAACATATGCATATACTTTTTTTTTCCAAGTGGCTCTAACACCAGAGGTTATTTTGTTAAGCTCCAGCCCTGCGAGAGCACAGAGGACACACAGTATGAATGCTCTGCTTCCACTCATCTTTTTTTAGTGTATGTCTGTAGATTTGTTGCTGTTTCTTTTAGCTACAGTTTGCCATTTTAAAAATTTTAAGTATTTCTAGACAAATGAAGAAAATATTTTTGCTCCTAATAAAATTTGGTGTGGGTGATAACAAAATTAAAACAGACACGTATTTAGCGTGTTAGTTACAATTTGTCATAGTATGTTTTGATTTAGCTCATAAGAAAATTGAAATTACCTGCTTTGGTTTGACATTTCAAGTAGAAGCACAAGTCCAATGTTGTGCAAGGGTTTCATATTTTGACTGAATTGCTGTCCTTTCTTATTTAAACACTGTTTCTAACATTTTTTTGTATCTCAATCAACTTTGTTTACTAAATGCAAATGTTGTCAAATTACAGCTCTACTTCAAACACTTGTAAACTCTTTTCCATTCATTTAGCACCTTTGTTACTGTCAATTTAAAATTTTATTTGGACTGTTTTGTTGTTGTTTTCTCCAAATATTTATTGTTTTATTGCTTCTTTGCTGTCATTAACCAAACGCGCTGCTGTTTCTCTACAGGCATCTCATCTTCATCACTCCACTGTCCTCTTCTCTCTTGTCTTACAGTTGTTATTAGGCCCGAGCAGCGACAGCGCTGCGAAGGCCTATTGTATTTCGTGGA
>NC_051435.1:28338921-28367469 GCF_001649575.2 Kryptolebias marmoratus | reverse complement strand
TGTACTGAGAAATTCTCTCCTTAACTGTCACCCTGAAGAGGTTTGTCTTCAGCAATGCAAACCAGACTCTGCACAGTTTGTACAGGGACTGAATGGCCCATAACAACGGACCCCCAATCCCATACTCACGGAGCACCCCCCACAGGATACCCTTTGGAACAAGGTAAAATGCCTTCTCCAAGTCCACAAAACACACATAGACAGGTTGGGCAAACTCCCATGCCTTCTCGAGGGCCCTAGTGAGGGTAAAGAGCTGGTCCAATGTTCCAAGCCCAGGACGGAACACACATTGTTCCTCCAAAACCTGATGTTCGACAATTGACTGGACTCTCTTCTCCAGTACTCCTGAACAGACCTTACCAGGGAGGCCGAAGAGGGTGATTCCCCTATAATTGGAACACACCCCTAGTCCCCCTTCTTAAAAAAGGGTAAACATCACCCCAATCTGCCACTGGATTGGCAGACTGGGGTGGTGGTACCTGTGAGGTAGCTGCGTGGAAGCTATGCTGTCGGGGGCAATTGCCGCCAGTAGGGTCACCCAAGGCAAACAGGTTTAAGGTGACAGGCCAGAAAAAAGTGGTTCCAAAAGACTTGTATGGATATAAGACAACAAGGAACTAGATGTCTCTTTCCCAGACTGTCAGGAACCGTGGAGACAGAGGCGAACCCAGAACGCAGACTCATAATTAAAGGGAACAAAAAAACCTAATTTATTAAACTAAAGAAAACAAAATGAAAACAAACAGCTGACGTGGCAGCAAAACAAAAAGACAAACGGAACATGAACACGGAGCAACAGAACCAGGAACAGACGGCAAGACAACAGGCAAAACAATGACAATGGACCAGCGGAGTATAGAAAGAAATGACCGGGTTTTAAAGTGCTGAGGATANGACTGAAGGCGATTTCGAACGTTTTCCCAGAGCGCCACCTAGTGGAGGGCGCGGGAAGTGCACGGGAAATGCGCGTGAAGTGCGCCACAGCGTAGAGGGCGGTCGCCAGAGTTCCCGCGGTCGCCATAGGCCGAAGCGGCGCTGAGCTGCGAGGGCCGTCCAACGCTGCTCGCAGCTTTAATTAGTTTTGTTTCTGTTTTGAAAGCCTTTTTTAACAAAGTATGTTTTTTTAAATATCTGTTGATCACAAAAAGGTTATGTAAGTAAAGAGAATTTTTTGTTTACATTTTTAGGAAACAATCCTGCAGATACAAAAGTTAAACTAAACTCAGGAGGACACCCTGAATGGCAAATTTCCATGTTTGTTACTTATTTGGCATTTTTAAGCTATACATTAGTTGTAGATTGTAAAATGCAAAGAAACAGAATAAAATCCTCACATCTGCCAAGCAGGTGGGATTTTTTCCACACATCAATAACATGTACAATACAGTTTGATATTGACAAACTCAGAGACTGACAAATCTCTCCTTAACAAATCTCATTTTGTCGCATTTTTTTTTCCTCATGAAGTAACATTTTAGCAGCTATTACTTTTCCTTTTCTCAGTTGATTAATGTTAATGATGTGAGTAATTTGTTAGGTAAAGATGAGTAGTTGTCCTCCATTGCAACACAAAGAGGGGTCTTGGAAATACCCTCTGTCCTGTTCATCTAAAAACTGGGAAGCATAGTTTCTTCAAAGGATTAGGGTGGCTAAACATTAATCTATGGTGGTCAAGGTCACCATTGGCCACCCTTTGGCTCCACCATTACGCGTGGTTGCAGATAAAATTGCTCCATCCAATCACCAGGTTATGTCACTCTGTTCCACCTCAACCAGCTCGAAAAACTTTAAATTTAGTTTCAGTTGATCCCAAACACGCGGACATGTCCGCGCAGCTATGACAAGCTGGAGATGAAGAAAATCTGAAGTTTACGGAATATTGCAAAATCACAGATGGTTGGATGAGATCTGTCCTCTGATGGTATCAGAAATTGCTGAACTGCAGAGGTTTCATATATTCTGAAAAATAACAAACTTGTTGTACCAGAAACACAAAAGAGAAAAGGAGCAGAGGATTGATGTGAGGCTTGAAAAGGGTTTTTATTAGCAACAGAGAGGACTGATTCCTGATGTTTTACCTGTTTTGGATCTAGATTCATGGTATTTATTATTCTGCTCCATGTGTTTGTTTTGTTTGTGTAGTGGCAGCAGTGGAGGCAGCCATCCTAGCAGCAGCAGTCGGAGCAGCAGCAGGGAAAACAGTGGCAGTGGCAGTGTGGGGGTTCCCATCGCCGTGCCAACACCTTCCCTACCCTCCACTTTCCCAGGTGCACACATAATCACACAAAAGTCTGCCTGGCACGCATATTTTTTGCATAAGGACTGAGCAAGTACAAGAGTTGCAAACCAAACGTTAAATGTTAAAGATGCATTTAAACTGTGGTAAGGTCACTGGGGTGTTCATCATTTGGTGAGAATCCAAAACACTTTGAAAAGTGTGGAAAACATAACTTTATTAGGCCTTTCTCAAGATAAGTACAACTTACAACTATTCTCTCTTATTTTTATACTTTTGTATAATCAATTGTGAAAATAAGTCATAAAATTTGAAGGTAGTTTTAATTATCAAAAAATATCTGGAAAAAACTATGAGGAAAGAATCAACAGTTTAAGTTTTGGTTACGATGTTAAATAACCTTTATGTAGCAGTCTGCAGTGTTTGTCACTCGCTTCCTTCTTTAACCTTCCCTTAACTAGCTCCTCTTCTTCTTCCTTCCTCCTTTCCCTAAAGTCTCCCCGACTGCTGGACCATCTAGTTCCTCCTCCACTGCTCCTAACTCCTCCCCCTCCCCCTCCCCAACTCCTTCCTCCTTCTCCTCTTCCTCATCCACTACAACCTTAACTCAGCCCAACGCACCTCTGCCACCAACTTCACCCTCACACAAAACAGACTCATCTTCTCCAATAAGCTCACAGTCACATACACCAAACACCAACACCTCCACACTTTCTAACCCCTCCCCCAGCACGGCCAAGGCCCAATCAGAGCTGTCGTCTCTCTCTCCTCCAGTCCCTCCTCCTTCACTCTCTTCCTCCTCTTCACCTGCTGAAGGTGAGTTTCCTTAATAACACCTCTGTGACCCAAACCTTCTGTGTCTCACTTTGTTTGGTTCAGTCTCTTGTCTTCTGTTTTTTTTAACCAAGAAGGAAAACTGATGAGCATCAAGTTTTTCTGCTTTTCAATTTTGACATGTGAAAGTTTGAATCTGTGACTGACAGATGAGATACAAAAAAATAAAAACTATACAGGATTCTATTCTACAGTTTACAAAGGTTTATTTGTGGTCTTGAAAAGCTGTCATAAATCTAAGTTAGAAACATGAATAAAGTCATTACCTGGCTGAAATTACAAACATTTAACTACCAGCAGTTTTGCAGCTCTCTGGTAACATTTGAAATCTTTATTTTTTCCTCTTCAGCCAGGAGTCAAAAAGTTGTGGTTTAAACTGTGTGAAGGACTTTTACTTTTAAATAAACATTTGTTAAATCTGGCCTCTTGCAAATTAGTTTATACATCATTTGTTAATCTTGGTAGCACCATGTCCATTTCTGTATTTTGCTGTGTACCAAAGTTTAGAATCTGATGTCTGTAATGACATTCCTGTTTCAGCGCTGGTATTAATGTACTTCATATTTGTTGAGGCTGAACAGGGGAGCAGCTGTAGTGACTGCTAAAGGGTTGGGCAACATTATCTTGGTGTTCTGGTCATAGACTTTGTATATGATAAACTGGACACAAGAACAGAAGGGGGAGGTTGAAACCAAAATCACACAAACACCCGTAGTGACTGGATAAAGTTTTAAATCTATGTAAATGAGTGGGACATTTCCTCTGATTAAAAAATAAAAACATGCCTCAGGTAAGTCTTTCCATATGTTAACTTGTGTTGATTGACATAGTTCTTATTTTGTTGTTGTATCTTCAAATTTTCAGTTTTTATGGTAAATTTGGTTGTATTTTGCTTTTTTATTCTTAATTAAAGGTCACCATGATTTTATGCTGGTGAGTAGTTGGAACTTTGAGCCCTAAATCTTGAGTGCTCAGACTTTAGCTCCAAAAATACTATATGACAGCCCTCATAAACTGGATGTTTCAGCTTCAATTTTGACCAACAGAAATAGACAAAGATATGTTGTCCATCTTTGGCTGGAATAAGTGGTGTAAAACCAAAGAAATGCTGAGAAAAGTATTTGATTTCTCTTGATATAAGAAAAATTCTACATTTAAAATATATTCATGTATATTTGAAAAAATGCAATCATGTAATTTTTCCTTTTTATGAACAATACCTGGAAGCTGACATGGACGGTGTTTGTTTTCTTCTCTCTACCAGAAGAGGGAGACAAACTGCAGCTCATATCCTGCATCTGTTACATGCTGCTTTGAAATCTGTAGTATTTTTCAACTAAAGCATTAATGTATAATAGTAACACCTGACACTTAGCAAAAAAGGAAAAAGACTGAACTGCCAAGTGTCAGATATTTCTATATTTAAACAATTTATAGAACTTTATTTGAGTTGATCTTGATGGATAAACTTGTTCATTATTTCAAGCATCTTTATAGATATTTGTCATGAAAGTTGATTGTGATTTTAAATGATTTATACATAACGTTTGTTGTGGAATTTTCTTTAACAAAGATGATAACGAAGAGTTTTGTCTTAGGATAATTTATTTAAGCTATATAGCTGAGAATCACTGTGCTGAGGTGAGTCAACAGAGTGAGTCTGAAGCATTACAGACAGCTCCCCCTTCTTATACCATTGTAGGATGAGGAGGGGTCGGGGGGAACAGAAGGGTCAGATAGCTGACCAAAAGGGAAGGTAATTAAGGAACACATCCTTTATCGGCTTGTAGGCACATACTGGTAAATTTCCATACAGTCAGGGGGGGTCAGGGGGGAACAAAAGGACCAGATAACACATACATCCTGGCACCCTATAGGGATAAGAATAAAGGCATTCCTAACTAAACTAAAACATGGTGGTCACATGCAGCAAGAATCACTGAAAACAGTATTTTTTCCATTACACATTCATCTTTGTAACAAGGCCTCTCTGTGCTGCATCAGGTCCTATCGTCCCTCAGTTCTACAGTATGAATCGACCTCAGCCTCGCCAGCAAACCCCTCAGGTGGGGGGGTCGCTGCCATACCGCCGACCTTCCTCTGTGACTGGGCAGCCAATTGTAACTCAGAACCACGTCAACGGTGGTCCCTACTGCAACCAAAGCCCAGGTCTGTTCAGTAAAACAGGATGTAATAAAGCATGTCCACATTCAGATGAGTAGGCTGGGAATTTAAAAAAAACTTCAATTCGTTTTGCAGCCTCCCCTCCGCCCCCGTCCCTCCTCCAGTTCACCCCTCAGCTCCCTCTCATGGGTTTTGTTGCTCGAGTTCAGGAATCCAGTAAGTATACCAGTGTTTTTATTTATCTTTGTGATGTATTGAGCATGAATATGTACATCTATGTCTAAGTTTCCTTATGCCTTTGTATGTTAAAACTAAAGGTTGCAGCAAATGGGCAGTTCAATCTTGAGATTAAATTTACCATGTATCAGATCTCAACAACTGAAGGATACAATTCATTCATCGCAGGGAGCTATTTACACCGAATAAGGAGGAAACAGAATTTTGTCTTTAAGATTTTATTATAAAAATAAACTAAAATGAAAAATAGAATCAACAATAAATAGTTAAGATGACGCCACAAAAATAAGACTAACAGTAAGAGTTTAGAGAATATCTTAGAATAGCGTTTCTCAACGGGGGCGGTACCGCCCCCTGGGGGGCGTTGAGAGGATGACGGGGGGCGCTGGCAGCAATATTTTCCAAAAGGGGGCGCTGATATTCTTTTGGGGGGCGTTTGCTTGAAGGTAAAGTTTACACCAAAGATTCACAACAATATCAGTTTAAACTTTGAACTACTTGCAAAAATATGGTGTATCGATGGTGTTTCTCTTCGGCACAGCTCCGTGCTGCCTTCAGGAGAACAGGACATCAGATTATGGTTTTTATAATTTGTCCCACATGGCAGTTACTTTGTAAACTCCAACAAAAGAACGCTCTCTTTAGTGATATTACCCTTGGAATTATTTATTTCTCTTACATTGGGTTAATTTCTCTGAAGGATACACCGTGAGCGCATTGTTATCGCAGTGGTTAAACATTTACTTTCCCTGAAAGCGTCCAGCATCCAGACGCACAGTAACTCTTTTCTGGACAAGATGCTTTGTTGACATGACTGCGGAACACAAACTAACTAACTAAAAAAATAAAAAATAAAAAAAATATTCTAAAACCAGAGACCTACGGCTTGACAAGTGGATCACAGCAGCTGCGTCAGTCGGTGTAACACCGGATCGATGTCGGCTAACACCGCTGCTACTTTTCTCTGAAGCTTTATTTGTGTCGTTGTAAACTTTAAAGTCTTATCATCAGTCACAATCTTTTATTAGTCTATGAATAAAAGCAGGGCTCTCAAGTTTCACGCATTGACCTTGAGACACACGCGTTTTGTGAAGCACACTCGCTCACACGGCACTTTTTGTATTTCTCACGCTAAAAGAAATACACACGCAGACGCCCTTTTTTTGAACTGGAACCAATGTGCAGCGCAATGTTTTCCGCACTGGAGCACAATAGGGGCTAAGTTAGCGAGTTTTCAGATCCGTCTGGCCATGNAGAGAGAGAAATAGACTGAGGAGGAATGAGGAAGTGAAAAACACGAAAACAGAAACTAAAACACTAACCAATAAACTAAAACAGAAATAAAAGAAAACACAGGAAAAAACCCAAATCACCACAGTACCCCCCCCCCCACCCCCACCCTTAAAGGACGTCCCCTGACATCCCCAAAAACGAAAAAACCTAGCCTGGAGGGTGGTGGGGGGAAAAAACAAAGACACCGACCAGAAAAAACCGACCAGGCAACCGGCCTGTGGGAACAAAAACATGTCTAAAACAAAAATAAATGCGAGACGTGAGCCGAAAAGGCAAAGTCCGCGGCGAGGCCAAAGTTCTGGCGGGTGGCCCGAACGCCGTCCGCGGCGAGGCCAAAGTTCTGGCGGGCGGCCCGGGCGCCGTCCGCGGCGACGCAAGAGTTCAGGAGGGCAGCCCGGGCGCCGTCCTCGGCGGAGTAAGAGTTCAGGAGGACGGCCCGGGCGCCGTCCTCGGTAGAGCAAGAGTTCAGGAGGGCGGCCCGGGCGCCGTCTTCGGCTAAGCAAGAGTTTTAAAAGACGGGCCGGATGTCATCCTCGGTGGAACAGGCGAGAGCCGAGCTGATGTGGACCAAGCAGGCGAGAGCCGGGCTGACGTGGACCAAGCAGACGAGAGCCGGGCAGACAGGGCGCAGCGCGAACCTCTCGACGTGGCTGAGCTGAGCGAAGCGTCGACAAAGACCCTCGGTGGAGAAGAGGAGAGCGTAACGTCCCTCCGGACCCTCGGCGGAGCAGAACGGAGCGAGGCGTCCCCCTGGACCCTCGGCGGAGCAGAACGGAGCGAGGCGTCCGTCCGGACCCTCGTCGTGGCGCAGAGCGGAACGTTGACACCGACCCTCGGAGGTTCTGAGCAGAGGCGACGGCGTCCTCGGCAACCCCCTCGGAGACGGAGTGAGAGGCGTCGGCATCCTCAGCGACCCCCTCGGAGACGGAGTGAGAGGCGTCGGCGTCCTCAGCGACCCCCTCGGAGACGGAGTGAGAGCCGTCGTCGGCCTCGGCGACCCCCTCGGAGACACGGGATGGTGAGGCGTCGTCGTGACAGCCGACCCCCACGGAGACACAGGATGGTGAGGCATCGTCGTCACAGCCGACCCCCACGGAGACACAGGATGGTGAGGCGTCGTCGTCACAGCCGACCCCCACGGAGACACGGGATGGTGGAGCATCGTCTCATCCGACCCCCACTGAGATGTTGGCAGGTGGGATGTCGTCCCTCTCAGGAACGCTGACCAGCAGAGAAGCGTCGCCGACCCCCTCAGGAACGCTGACCGTCAGAGTGTGGTGGTGTGAGCTTAAGAGGTACTGACTAGATATAGTTGGGTTCACCTTGACACACAGTTTGGGTTCTGGAACCAATCTCCTTGAAAGGGACTATACCTTATTCCACTTTGGAGTTGCCTATGGTGAAAGGTTCCGGGCTGGTGTAGGGTTACTTAAATGCCCCCTTGGCGGCTGTGTGTTTGAGCTTTCCAACGCATTGATGAGAAGGTACCTTCCCCCCGCCTTCTTTCGGGGGAGGGGGACAGGCTTTGACTGTTGTTTGTGCCTATGTGCCAAACTGCAATTCAGAGTACCCAGCCTTCCTGGAGTCCTTAGCGGTGGTTCTGGAAGGTGCTCCAGCTGGGGACTCCATCCTTCTGCTGGGCGACTTCAATGCCCACATGGGTAATGACAGTGTGACCTGGAGGGGAGTGATTGGGAGGAACGGCCTCTCTGGTTTGAATCCAAGTTGTATTCTGTTATTGGACTTCTGTGCTACTCACAGTTTATCCATAACAAACACCATCTTCAAACGTAAGGGTGTCCATAAGTGCACATGGTGCCAGGACACCCTAGGCCGCAAGTCAATGCAATTTTTATCTATTTGTCCACACATGGAGGCTATAAATATTTACTTTTACTATGCCAATAAGTTGTCCAAACTTTAAATGTTCTAAACCTCTAAACCTTTGAATATCAAGTTTGAGAACCCCTGGTCAAGATACTCCTTTTGTCTTTGAATTATCTTAAAAACAATGACCTGGAGTACTGATCTGTCTGATCAGTGTTTCCATTGAATGATGATCTTTCCGAGGTGGAGCCCAGAGAAGTTGGCCCTCCCTCTTGACCAGGTTAAGATCAGGCTTCTTTTCTGCACTGAAAATTTTGAAGTAACATCAGCGAGTGTAACTCTGGATTGTAGAGCTTAACAAAAGTTTTTCAATGTAATCCCATGTCCATGTGGTTCTATATGCTATTGACAAATGACGGTTCTTGATGTGGTGCTGTCTGAGGAATCAGAGATCACAGGTGCCCACTGGCGTTTAGGCACAGAAAATTTCTCCAGATTTGTTGAATTATTTATTAAAGTTAGGCTTTACAGATTAATAAATCTGATTATTAAAAACTTTTTTCTTTCATTTCAAGTATGTTTTCATGTACTTGTGGACAAATTGCAGAGCTTTCTGCAAAATTGTTGTTTTTCAAAGACTCAACCTTCAGTTGAAAATGTTTCTGTATCAAATCATTGATTTGCCAGTGTTAAATACAAATATTTCTCACCTCATTACTAAGACACAGTTTACTTTCATATTATTTTTGTAAAATGTACTCTTGAAATATAAGACTGGATAATTTAGGTTTAACAGGACAAAACTTATAATATTTTGCGTTCATAATTCAAGTTAAAGGAAAATAAATGTACTGCCCTTATTATCATTATGTACACTTTTATACAGTACTCAGATTTCCAATTAGGTTTGTAACATACAATCATGTATACTCATGCACAGACTAAAAAAGTATACAGCAAAACTCCAAAGAGCCCCCTGAAATGAGGCACAGTAACAAAACACTTCAGACCAGGACTTAGTTGCCTTTTGGCCATTTTGCTGTGATTTCTGAATGGAGCAAGGCAATTAAGGGGGTTGAAGTCAACCCAGCCCTGATGTGCTTTTGTGCCATCAATAAAGGCAGTAACAGAATCAAAATGGTTGATATGTGAAAAGGTAAACCTGCTTTGCGGCTCAGTAATGATGTAAAGTGAGAATATCTGTTCTATGCCACCACCTAGTCATGGGATTAAAACACAAACAGATCTATTACAGAGGGAAGATCAGTGATGATGCACAGCAATCTTGCATTTAGTTAAATTGGTTAACCATAAAGAGAAACACCAAATTAAGTTAAAATAATATGAGGGAGATGTCCATTCAATATGTTGTGCTCCATATCAATGCAGCTGAGTTTGTCATGATCTTGGGCAGTGTTCTAGCCCACATGCAGCACACACTCAGGAGACCAGGTAATTAAAGTGATAATGTTTATTGTAAAAGGGGATGAGCATGTAACAGGAGCTGGGAGCTGGCTTCTCTGGGACCGGGTGTTACTGTGAAAAAGAGTCCAGGTTTATTCAACTGTGAATTGATGAGATAATCCTGAAGAACTGCNGGGACAAATTATAAAAACGATACTCTGATGTCCTGTTCTCCTGAAGGCAGCACGGAGCTGCACCGAAGAGAAACACCATCGATACAGCTGCAGTTCTGTGCCGGTTTTAATGTTTTAGGCCACAATATTTTTGCAAGTAGTTCAAAGTTTAAACTGATATTGTTGTGAATCTTTTGTGTAAACTTTACCTTTAAGCAAACGCCCCCCAAAATAATATCAACGCCCCCTTTTTTTTGCTGCCAGCGCCCCCTGTCCTCCTCTCCCCGTTGAGAAACGCTAGTCTAAAGCAAAAGCAGAATGTTTGGATTTTAGGATTGATGTTTTTGGTTTCTTATCTGCACAATAATTTGGAATACTTTAAACTATTTTGGTAAATAGTTCACTTTGGAATGTAGTCAGAAGATGTTATTAATTCTACCATTTTGTCAGGTTAGTTTTAATGACTCATCAGATTGGAAATAATCAATTCAAATTTATTTATATAGCACATTTCAGCAACAAGAACATTCAAAGTGCTTTGCAACATGTGAACACAAAAAGACAGAGTGAAAACACACTATCTAAAACATGAGCTAGGATAGTCTAAATAAAATCATGAAACTAAACATATCTAAAACATGAGACACTAAATAAGACGCATATGAGCTAAGATGATCTAAATGAAATCATGAAAAACTCACACAACAATATAAAGTTAAAACTAAATTAAACTAAAGGTACCGGAAGGCTAACTAAGAGTACCGAAGGCCAGCTAAGACTTAAATACATTTTAATAAAAGGCCAACATGAGAAGAGCTAATCTAAATGAAGTCATGAAAACACACACAACAATTAAAGTTTAAACTAATCATATCTAAAACATAAATCTAAATAAGATACAAAAGTACAGCATAAAACAAGTCATAGTGAGTCATACTAAAGATATACTGAAGATAAACTGAGGAAAACCAAATTAAGATATAATGAAAGCCTAACATAAACTGAACTAAGATTTAAAAACCTCAGTTGATAAGACATGATAAAAGCTAAACTAAAGGTACCGTGTCATCAGGCAAACTAAGAGTACCAGAAGGCCAAATAGATGTTAATTATCAGTTTGCATCAGTAAAATGAAATGGTTTCTTCTTTTATCTTTCTCATCACATAGGTGCCTCACCGGATCAGAAGCTGTGGAGGGGTCAGTCATTACTGAAAGATGACATTAGGTCGGATGTCATAAAAAAAGGGCTACTTCTTCATGCTACTTATCCCCCACTTTGGATTCAAGACCAGTCGAAAAGCCTTTGAATCACAATAAACAGGATCCTAGAATCCAGAAGGGAAACATCTGTCTTTGATGATGTTCTAACCAGGAAGAAGTCCTGTGCCATCCTTAGAAGCACTTGGTGGAATAAACAACAATCCAGTAATGAACGAGCAATCCAGTCTGGAAAGCAAAAGCAAGCATACCTATAGCAAAAGTGTCAAGGGATGACTCAATTTCTCGAATCAAATCAGACATGAGCGGGGTTTAGAACTATATGCAGGCATAGTCTACATGCATGGTTGTCATCAGTGACTTTACAGCTATTGTGGTTTCGTGCAGTATCTCATTGTGGGAGTTTAGTACCAACATGGTATTTCCGGTAGTTTTCCCTATGATTTTTTTGCCATCTCTGCAGTGGAGGGTGTTCCAACGATTGTTTTAGCTGGGTGTGTTTTACCACAGTCTCGGAGAGAGCGTGTCTTGGATGGTTCTCACCTGTCTGGTCTTTGGACTCAGGTTGGTTAGTGTCTGACTTTCTTGTGGCCTCCAGCACTTAACAATGTAGATTGAGCAAATGAGACAAAGAAAATGGCACAGGTGGCACAGAAATTGTAGGGCAGCATGGTTCAGCCTGGATTCCCTTTAACAACCAAAACTGTTCTTTATTGGCTCAAGTTCTTAGTTTTTAGAGATGGGTCTGTGGGTGGAGCATCTGTGTTCTCCAGTTTCTGTGAAAGAATGTGGTTCTTCAGGAACCCTGGCTAACTGAGTGTTAGTTGCATCCTGAGAACCTAGTTCTGATGTTACAAGGCTTATTAAAAAGTTCTGCCTTGAACTTCTCCTTTTTTTGAACAGCGTTCAGTGCATGTCTGAAAGTGTCATATTTTGCTGGCTGAGCTCAAACAGAATCTCTCTATCAGACTCTTCGAGGTCTTGTGTGACTGCCTAATGGTTTCTCATCTTCTTGCATCTTCTCTGGTTTGTTGTGATGGGTGCATTTGGCATAGAATTAGTAGTTTTTGTTTCTAAGGTTCTCGTGGGTTCCATATTGTTTGTTACGATTGGATAAGCCCTCACCTTTATGAGGTACCATGTAGAAATTTTATGGTTCATCTCGCAAACTGTTCTTTCGTTTTTTCGAACTTTGGGCCTTTGAATACCCTGAACTAGGACACATCATCGGTGCATTGGCACTCTGATATGCTGGTAGGTTCCTCAAGTTCTGAGGAATGAATGTTTACATCTGGAGTCAAAACATTGTTGGCTTCTAAGTGGTGTTTGGGTTTTTTATATAAATCTTTGAAAAGCTTTGCAGCTCGTTTCTCTCAACTGGTGTATACTCATATCTAAGTCAATGAGTAGACCAAGTTGGTGTTTGATGCTGGGGTAGAGGTTGTGCATGAACAATTCTTCAAAGTATTTTTCCATGCTTGTTTTTACAACTTCTGGTCTCATTCTGGTTTTCAGTTTCAGACAGCCCTCCTCCCCCACACCCATCTGCTGAGAGCCAGTCAGGACCCAAGGAACCTCTGTCCCCCCGACAACCGTTGGAGGAGGATTCAGCTGTGGTGGAGTACAGTGATCCGTATGCAGAAGAAGACCCACCATGGGCCCCCAGAAACTACCTGGAGAAAGGTGGGCTTCAAAAATACACACAAGACTATCTTGAAATATCATCAGTTTCTACTTTTTTTTTGACATTGCAATTCTGTTGAAAGTTGTTTTGTTACATCTGCAGTAACTGTAAATGTTTAGTAGCACACAGTTGTACAAATGTCAGTATTCTTGTTTAATTCTAAATACACTGAAGACGATTGTCTAAAAATGTATGTTTGACAGAATATTAGTGTCATGATCTTGGGCAGTGTCTTACCCCACATGCAGAACACACTCAGGAGACCAGGTAATTAAAGTAATAATGTTTATTGTAAAAGGGAATGAGCATGTAACAGGAGCTGGGAGCTGGCTTCTCTGGGACCGGGTGTTACTGTGAGGAAGAGTCCAGGTTTATTCAACTGTGAATTTGATGAGAAAATCCTGAAGAACTGCGGCTTACAGGTTTGTAGACGAACTCGGCTTTGGAGGAGTGCCAGAGTCTGGAATCTGATGTTCGGTTGTTTGTGCTGATCCGCAGTGGCGTGGCATCCAGGTGGCGGTGGAGGGTGAGCAGGGTTCGGTGAAGAGGTTCTTCTGTGGCTCTTAGCAACAAGGTAGGTATTCTTCGGCAAAAGCTGTGGCTGAGGACTAGGAAACTCAGTTTCTCCTGGAATGAAGCAAACACACATGAACGAGGCAAAAGACAAGGTAGAACTCTGTAACATGAACAAACTAGGTATCTCAGCTTGGTCAGGTAGGTATCAAACGTACCACACGTCTTAACACTCTGACAGGGAGGCGTAGTCTGAGCGCTTCCTATAAGCCTCCCTTAACGAGCCCCAGATCAGAAACACCTGCTGCCTCCACCACCTGGAAAACCCCGCGCCACCTACTGGAGAACACATAGAAGCAGCAAGCCACAAACAACAGAGCATTCCAGACTCCTGACATCACCCCCTCCTCAACGGCTGCCCCCTGGCGGCCGAGAAGAGGAAGAAGGGACAGAAGCCCAATAATCCGAAATGAGGGTCGGATCACATATAAAGGAGCGAGGAACCCAGGAGCGATCCTCAGGACCGTACCCCTCCCAGTCCACCAAGTACTGCCATCCTCTCCCCCGTGGACGTGCATCCACGACCCTCCGTACGGTGTAAACCAGGCCCCCCTGGAACTCATGGGCGGGCGGGAGGTGGTCGGTCGGAGGGCACAGAGAGCTGGTGGCTACAGGCTTGAGCTGTGAAACATGGAACGTGGGATGGATTCAGAGACCAGGTGGAAGGTGGACCCGGACTGCGGTGGGACTGATGACTGACTTGATCTCATACGGACCTATGAACCTGGGAGAAAGCTTCCTTGACATAGATTTAAGAGGAATATCCTTGGTAGAAAGCCAGACCCGTTGACCAGGTTCATACTGCAGAGCTGGAACTCATCTTCTGTTAGCGTATTTTCGATTCTGCTGGGTGGTTCGTTGGAGAGCCCGAACAGTACTGGACCAAATCCGCCTACAGCGGCGGATGTGATGGTGTACTGAAGGGACAGAGATGTGCCTTTCGTCAGACGGAAAAAGTGGTGGCTGATATCCTAGCGAGACCTCGAACGGGGATAAACCAGTGGCAGTGGAAATGTGTGTGTTATGGGCGTACTCCACCCATGGCAGGAAAGTGCTCCAGTCAGTGGGGTTATCGGATGTGAAGCATCTGAGCGTAGCCTCCAACTCCTGGTTCAGACGTTCCGTCTGTCCATTAGTTTGGGGATGATGACCAGAAGAGAGAGCAGGCTGGGCGTCTAGAGCGAGACAGAACTGCTTCCAGACCTGAGCGATAAATTGCGGACCACGGTCAGAAAGGATCTCTTTAGGGGTACCATGTAGTCGGAAGACGTGCTTTATGAGTAGTTGGGCGGTCTGGAAGGCGGATGGAAGTCTCCTAAGGGGTATGAGATGGCAAGCCTTGGAAAACCGATCAATAACAGTAAGTATAACGGTCATACCTCTGGACACAGGTAATCCAGTGACGAAGTCCAGTGCGATATGTGACCAGGGACGGCTAGGAACCTCTAGAGGCTGAAGCAATCCAGCAGGGGGTCTGTAAGCAGACTTGTTACGAGCACAGATTACACAAGCCTGTACATAGTCTCTAATCTCCTTATGCAAGGACGGCCACCAAAAACGTCTCGAAACCAATGAAATTGTCCTACTGATGCCCAGGTGTGCAGAAAACCTAGATGTGTGGTGCCAGTGTATCACCTGGGATCGTACCGCAGTAGGAACATAAAGCTTGTCCTTGGGGCCGATACCAGGATCCGGATCCTTCTCTTGAGCCTGGATAACCGCCTCCTCAATTCCCCAGGAAACTGATCCTACCACACAACCAGCCGGAAGGATGGTGTCAGCCTCCTCGACAGTCTCCTCAGGTGAGTACTGTCTAGATAGAGCATCTGGCTTCCCATTCTTAGACCCTGGACGGAATGAAATATTCAAATTAAATCGGGAGAAAAACAATGACCATCAGGCTTGTCGTGGATTAAGACGCTTAGCAGAAGATAGATAAGATAAATTCTTATGATCGGTCCAGACTATTATGGGTAACTCCGCCCCTTCTAGCCAATGTCACCACTCCTCCAGTGCTAACTTGATAGCCAAAAGTTCCCTGTCACCGACAACATAATTAGTCTCTTGAGGAGTCAGTTTCTTTGAAAAGAAGGCACAGGGGTGTAATTTACTGTCTTGATCAGATCTTTGAGACAAAATGGCGCCTACCCCAGAATCAGAGGCGTCCACCTCCACTATAAATTGTCTCGTGGGGTTGGGTTGAATGAGCACCGGAGCCTGAGCGAATCTTTCCTTTAACTCAGAAAAAGCTCGGTCAGCCTCCTCATTCCAGATGAATGTTCTCTTGGTGGAGGTTAAAGCTGTAAGCGGTAAGGCTACCTGGCTGTAGTTCTTGATAAAACGCCTATAAAAATTGGCGAATCCCAGGAAGCGCTGCAACTTCTTGCGAGTTTCAGGCATGGGCCATTCCATAACAGCCTTAATCTTTTCCGGGTCAGTCCGAACCTGCCCACCCTCGAAGATGTATCCGAGGAAGTTGACTGAAGAAGTGTGAAACTCGCATTTCTCAGATTTCACAAAGAGCCGGTTCTCCAGGAGACGTTGCAGCACAAGTTGCACGTGGTGATGATGTTCCGCTGTGGATCCAGAATATATTAAAATATCGTCAAGATAGACGAAGACAAACACATTCAAAAAATCCCGGAGCACATCATTTACCAATGCCTGGAAGACTGCTGGAGCATTACAGAGTCCAAACGGCATGACAAGGTATTCAAAATGACCCAGGGGTGTCTTAAATGCCGTCTTCCATTCGTCCCCCTGGCGGATTCTGACGAGATGGTAGGCGTTACGTAGGTCGAGTTTCGTAAACACAGTAGCTCCCTGTACTGACTCAAAAGCGGATGACAGCAGTGGTAAGGGATACTTGTTCTTGACCATGATCTGATTTAGCCTTCTGTAGTCAATGCAAGGACATAGCGACCCATCCTTCTTTCCAACAAAAAAGAACCCGGCTCCCAACGGAGAAGTGGAGTGCTGGATGATTCCTGCTGTGAGCGACTCATTAATGTACTTCTCCATGGAAGCTCTTTCCGCCTGAGAGATATTATAAAGCCTGCTGGAAGGCAATGGTGCCCCAGGTAGAAGATCAATAGCACAGTCATAGGGCCGGTGAGGTGGTAGTGACAAGGCTCTGTCTTTACAAAAAACCTGACCTAAATCATGATACTCTTCAGGAATAGTAGATAGATCTACGGAACCAGCCTCGTGGGAACTCGTGACCGGTGTGCTATGAGGGACAGCAGACTGTAAACAGACAGACAGACAGACAACGGGTTGACCAGGAAATTATCCTTAGTTTCCTCCAGTCTATATGTGGATTGTGTTGCCGCAGCCAATCTGACCCAAGCACAATCTCGGTCTGGCAGATGGGAAAAACAAAAAATGACATGACCTCTCTGTGGTTTTCTGAAAAAACTAGCTCTAACTCTTTAGTTTTATGCGAGATCTGGTTAAGAACCCTACGGTCAAGTGCGGTGACCTGAATGGGCGCTGGTAAAATCTCAGTCTCCATCTGATGGTCTAACACAAATCTAGGATCTATCAAGTTCTGGTCACTCCCAGAATCGATCAGAGCCCTTACTTTTAACTGATGTGGACCCCATAAAATAATGGCAGGCAACATCATACGTGGGGTCTCAGTGAAATGGGTTGGGTCCGTCAGTTCCCCCTTTACAACTGACGGACCTTCCTGTTTAACCGAAGGGGACAATTCAACACAAAATGCTCGGGTGACCCACAGTAAAAGCACTGGTTCTCCCTCCTACGCCTGTCTCTCTCCTCAGCTGTGAGCTGAGTCCGACCGATCTGCATCGGCTCTGCCTCCCGGACGGAGCTCTCTGTGGGCCTAACGGGCAGCACCGGACCTGCAGCGGGCTGCTGAGGTCTAAACATCTTGGCTCTCCTCCTCTCTCTAATTCTACCATCCAGCCTGGAGGCTAAAGAAATTAACCCCTCCAGGGTCTCAGGCTCCTCAAAGGGAGCTAGATCATCCTTTAAGGATTCGTCTAAAGCCTGGTAAAATGCTGACTTTAATGCCGTGTTGTCCCATCCGGACGCCGCGGCCAAAGTACGGAACTCAATTATGAAATCAGATATCGGTCGGTCTCTCTGTCTGATGGACCACAACCGTCGGGAGTCACTAGTACGGTCACGTGTCGGGGCAAACGTCTGCTTAAATTCAACTAAGAATTCATCAAAACTACAACCATAGTCATTAATATTAGAAAAACGGGCCTCTGCCCACTGTAAGGCTTTACCTGTGAGAAGACTCAAAATAAATGAGATCTTAGCCCTATCCTGAGTAAAAGACTGAGGGGACCGATTAAATGCAATAGAGCACTGTAGTAAGAACCCGCCACATTCACCAACCTCACCGGAAAACTTGTCAGGGTTTGGAGGCACGACATCACGAGCCTGAACGGTTGGTTGAATGACAGGAGTAGACACCGCGCCCCCTGATGGACCGGGGGAAGTGCTGGGCGTGGGTTGTGACACGGCTCCGGCGATAAACTGGATCTGCCGGCCCTGTTCCTGCAATTGGTCCAAAATAGCTTTGAGAGCATTTTCATGGGATAATAACTGTTGTTGCTGCTCAGAAACGGTTCTCCGGAGTGCGTCTGTACGGCCAGGAGTAGGGTCAGAGTGTTCTGTCATGATCTTGGGCAGTGTCTTACCCCACATGCAGAACACACTCAGGAGACCAGGTGATTAAAGTAATAATGTTTATTGTAAAAGGGAATGAGCATGTAACAGGAGCTGGGAGCTGGCTTCTCTGGGACCAGGTGTTACTGTGAGGAAGAGTCCAGGTTTATTCAACTGTGAATTTGATGAGAAAATCCTGAAGAACTGCGGCTTACAGGTTTGTAGACGAACTCGGCTTTGGAGGAGTGCCAGAGTCTGGAATCTGATGTTCGGTTGTTTGTGCTGATCCGCAGTGGCGTGGCATCCAGGTGGCGGTGGAGGGTGAGCAGGGTTCGGTGAAGAGGTTCTTCTGTGGCTCTTAGCAACAAGGTAGGTATTCTTCGGCAAAAGCTGTGGCTGAGGACTAGGAAACTCAGTTTCTCCTGGAATGAAGCAAACACACATGAACGAGGCAAAAGACAAGGTAGAACTCTGTAACATGAACAAACTAGGTATCTCAGCTTGGTCAGGTAGGTATCAAACGTACCACACGTCTTAAAACTCTGACAGGGAGGCGTAGTCTGAGCGCTTCCTATAAGCCTCCCTTAACGAGCCCCAGATCAGAAACACCTGCTGCCTCCACCACCTGGAAAACCGCGCGCCACCTACTGGAGAACACATAGAAGCAGCAAGCCACAAACAACAGAGCATTCCAGACTCCTGACAATTAGAGGTATAACAGTACTTGTATTCATACCAAACCATCACAGTGCAGACATCATGGTTACGCTACCTCATGGAATTGTTAGCGGTGTGTTAGTACCAGGTGCTCCTAGGAGAAAAAATAACAGCCAACGATGAAAAAAATATTTATTCTTTGAATCTTTATTTTTTAGAAATCTCAAATATTCAAAAATCACTGCCCATCGTAATTTGAAACACCCTCAGGTATTTCATAAGTAATGTTAAATATGTCATCTAATTTTTAATAATCACCATTGTGTATAAACAGCATACTATCAGTCAGCTACAGTAAGTGTGAGTGTGTAACATTTTACTTATTTTGTATTTTCTTATTTGAAGATATTATTCAGTCCTGTTGCGCCTCTTTTTATATCAAGTCTTGATCAAATTAACTGAAACAAACACAATTTTATTGTACTATTTTCTTAACAAAAGAAAAAATACCTTCTAGTTTTGGAGTTTATCAACCTTCTATTTGACACTTGGCACATAGGATGCTGTTTACAGTTCAGATTGGATGCTGCACCTATAAAAGGTATTCAACCTCTTGGATGTTTACCCTTTTATTGCTGTCAGGCTGTGTGGGGATCAGGTATGAACAGCCCTTTTCAAGTCAATCCGCATATTTTCTGTTGAATTTAAATCTGACCTTTGACTCGATCAAACATTCACCTCATTTCTGTGTAGTTTTTGCTGTTTACTTAGGGTAACTTGCTAACTTGACTTGTTAAAAAATTAACAGTCAGAATTAATAAACCTCCTGGTGTTAGAGGACAATCCAAATCTGATGATGAAGAAGCTCCAATTTGGTCTCATTAGACCACAGAACATAAAGCTCAGACTGGGGAAGAACCTGGGAAACAGTGGTTACATCTACAGTCTCTCCCATCTCACCTGCTGAAGCAGGAACTCCTTCATAGTGTTGTGCGATGTCCTGGTGGCCTCTGTCACTGTAGCAGCCGCCCACCCATAGAACAAAATTTAGCATAGCCTCAATTTGTGATTTCATCTTCTTTATTTCCTTGACATCTTCCATTGTCTTTAAAACCCATCAGATCACTCTGAAAATTAAACACACATAAGTCATATTTACATAAAATGAACATGGGCTTCTTAATACAGATAACATACAAACCAACATACCTCTCTGCTTTCACCAAAGGAATATATCAACCCTTCCATGGCTTTTTGTGGTGTAATGGTAGCCAGAAAAACTGATTATCCAGTGAACAAACCTTCCAGACGCAGGTGGTCTTACTCTGCAATCACTTGAGACACATCTACTGTTCTCAGCTGATTCCTCTTTTACTATTTTGGAGACTCCAAGCATCAGGTGGCTGGACCTCTGTTGAATTAGGACAGTAACTTTAGAGAAGTGAATACTGTAAAATAATCACTTGTTTACAATCACTTATTTATAATATAAATGTTTTTAATCGACATTATTTTGTAGAAATCACTTTTCATTTTGACATTGATGGTTTGTTTTATATATATTTATTTTTTAAAGGCCAGTTTATATTGACTATGACGGATTTATGACAGCAATAAAAGTATAAAACATCCAAAACGGTGAATACTTTTGTAAGGCACCATACATTACAATGGGACTTTTATTTTAGTTGAGCTATTCCAGCCTCTCCATCAGTAGGACGGTTTGTTTTTCTGTCTTTGTTTTTGGAAGGGTTATGGTCAGTTTAAAATGGGTAAAAAGGAACAATAGTGTTTGGCATTTGTTTCTTTTTCCTGTTGTACTAAACCCATATCGAACTAGGACCACAAACCTGTGGTACCGAACTGTGATTTAAGTGTACTATTTCACTCCTGCTGAATACAAGAATTTTAAATACCAACAGTACAAAACTCACATTTTCAGTGTTTTGTTGTTATTGGGTAAAGCATGTTTTTATGAATTTTGGTGGATCACTTCCTGGGCCTTGAATATTTAGTAGGAATAGAGGCACAGCTGTGAGAAATATCCTGACTTCCTCTGTAGTAAATTAATAGTTTGATGTGTTTGTCGCCCTCTAGTGGTGGCCATCTATGACTACACTGCAGACAAGGAGGACGAGTTGTCGTTCCAGGAGGGTGCGATCATTTATGTCGTCAAGAAGAACGAGGACGGCTGGTTTGAAGGAGTGATGAACGCCACCACTGGCCTCTTCCCTGGAAACTACGTTGAGTCCATCATGCACTACACCGACTGAGGAAACCTTGTTCGTTGTTGGAGTTTAATCACCGCCGTGGTTTGTTTTTTTGGAACTGAACTTGAACAGAAAGTTGACTGATTCACTTTGGTATTTTCCTCCCTTAGACTTGCACAAACCACTAACAATCAATATTTATTGGACTGAGTTCTGCTGCCTTATTCTGAAGGCCTTTTATTTAGGTTTTCCTTAAGGGCCCAAATTATGTTATTAAAAAGTCTGGTGCACTGCACTTCTATTGCTGAAAAACAGAAAGATTTCAAATGTTTTAAAATCTCTCACACGTAAAGATGGTTAGACTTCAAATTAAATTCAAAAATAAATATGTGACACTGCTGCCACCATCTGATTATTAGTACTATGACAGCATTTCTACAAAGTTCTGTTTCTGAGATAGGATGGTGTGGAAATAGTTAAAATAAAAATAACTTTTAGACTGTCATCCACACACAAATACATTTGAAAACAGCCTTTTAACTTCTCTGCAGTTTTATATTGGTCAGACGTTGGTTTGTAAATATCAGCTACAGAAATATCCCAAGTAATAAGACAAAATTTACACACAAACATGACTAAACCAGTTGTTATATACTTAATATTTCGTAGGATCATAAATGAACAAAAATGTGGTTTATTTACAAAAAACTCATTCCTGAAATAAGATATTTTTCTTTTAACAACTTCCCAAATATTTTGTAGTTTTTCTTAAAACTAATTTAAAAGTTGTTAAATGAACATAAAAAGTCACTCAAGCTTCTGAATTTTTCTGCGAATCATCAGATATTTGATTGGCTGGATGCAGATAATAACTAATTCTGCAACATGACTCTAGTTTTTCAAAACCTAAACAAGCTGAAGATATTTTATAAAACATGACCAGAGAGTGAAGGATCTCCAGAGGTTTTACATCTGTTATTAGTTGGTTCATCTCATTTTATATCACAGATAATTAAAAAAGAATCAACACTTTTGTTTTTCTTCATTCCTACTGTAAAAAATAATATTTCTCATGACTATTATATAGTGATTTTAAATCGTCACAACAGAATAAAATTCTTTGTGTTTAGTTTCTTTGTGTGTTTGGACCGGATGATATTTTTTGTTCTCTTTTACCTTTGCCTTAAGACATGCCTTAACCAACATTTTTTTTCGTGAGCCTAGGTTTTTTTTTGTTTGTTTTGTTTTTTTGGGTTTTTTTGTCAGAAAAAAAAACCTGAAGAGGTCAAAAGTGGAAAATAAATAAAAATAAGACGGTGCGTCTCTAAAGCTTTAACATGATTGGAAGAGCCAATTTTGTACCATAGGTTTCTTCAGGATTATGTATATTATGAATAATAATGATATTAATAGGTTTATTATTTTACAGTTTTAATCTTCTTCTTCTTAATATTATTATTATTATTGTAGCAAACAACTGTTGTCAGTATTTCTTGTACACAAACTTCCAAACAGTGAACCCCTGCGTTCACTGCTGTGAATTTTGGTGGTAGATTATTCTTCTTTAAAGGACAGTTCACTTTTCTTTTGATTTGTTATTTTTGTTATTTTTTATTGAACTATATACATTTATATAATTATTATTAATTTTTTTTTGGCATCACTTTAAAGGCTGATCAGATTAAACTCAGGCCTTTAAGCCTAAATGAAAGACCTGTTTATTATAAAAACTGATCAGAGATCAGCAGCTCAACACAGAATGAAAATATTCAGACAACACAGAGAAAAGTCCAAAGTATCAGTGATGGGATGCATTTTCCTCATGCACGATGCTCAGAGTAATGTACTCAGTGGTTCTTTCATCCAAACCATTATTTTATTAGAATGGTTATTTTTTTTGTCTGTTTGGTTTCAAACGTGGCCCAATAGTCTACATCTGACAGATAATTATCTGCCCTTCAGTTAAATGTTTAAATGTTCAGAGCAAACAGATGTTTTCATCATGAAAACAGGCTTTTCAGTGTTTCTCCGTCTGACCTTTGAACCTTCCTTCATTCTTGTTTTTGTTTTCTGTCGAGTGAAGTGGACCTAAACTAATCGCCAGCTGGAGATTCTGGACTTGTTTACAGTGTGTTTGCCTGCATGCCTGATAAAGTGTTTTATGTTGTATGTGTTTATGCTGTATATAGTTAAATCATGTCACCACCTTGCTTTAGCCCTCCTGAAGCCCTCAAAAGAGAGCGGCGGAGCCTTTACCACAGAGGGTTAATCTGTTTTTGTTGTTGAGCTGAATGTTCACGATGTTCTTGTGTAGTTTTTGTTCGTGAGGACCCTTTAACAAAAACCCGGTGTGTTTGGGCTTTGTAGAGTCTCAGAGACGGAGGCGGGTCTTTTAGTGCCATATGCGCATTTGTCTGTGATGTGATGTGAATGCAGACATCTGTGTGTGAATCAACAACATGTTCTTATGATGTGAACAATGGTGAGGTGAAAACTGTTTTGTGCTGGTTTTTTTTACAACAATATCTTGAGTATGTGCAGAAAATTATTCAAGTTTTGGGAAAAGTAATCAAAATTTTGAGAAACAAAGGTTTATTGTAAAAATATTTTTTACCTGTTGATTAACTATGCCAACGCCCATACACATTCAGACTCCCTTATTACTATTTGACAGCTTTATTTTTCTGTTTCTGTCCTGATTCCTTATTATAAAATACATGAAAGCATACAGCTCAATCAGGAATAGAGTGCTAGGATTTTTGATAGCATTACTTTGTTTGGTGTTAACAAAATGCACCAAAAAAACTAAAATACAGCAGTGGAATTTTGGCAAACCCGCTGAAAAAACCCATCTGTGTTTGTAGCTCTATAGTTCAGCTACAGACAGGGGTACATTTGTTGGTACCCTTCCATGATAATCAAAAACACAAACTGATTGACTGAAGCTAAAAAGCTCCAGTTTTGTCTCATCACTCCCAGAAACTGTGGGGCTTCTCAGCATGCATTTTGCAAACTCCTGTGTGGCGTTTTGTGTTTCTGTCAGCAGTGGAGCCTCCTGCTTCTTCTTCCATGAAGGCCGTTATGATTCCAAATGTGGTGCGATCAGAAAGTGACGTACCCAGACCTTGAAGTTCAGCTTGAACTGTATTTAGTTTCCTTGGCTCTTTTTCCACCTTCCACACTATCCATCTGATCAACCTGGGGTTGCATTTCCATGTCCACATCCTGGGCCGTAGACAAACTTTACATACTTTGTTTCTACAGCTCAAACTGAGTTTTTGTAATAAAGTCTGGACAGTGATTCATTAGGTCTTTATTAAGCCTTTTACAAGGAAATAACACGTTTTGAATCTAATTTTCCTGCTTTTTGTCATCCTCTGTTTTTTGTTTAAACTTGCAGTCTCCCTTTAAAAATGTTGACTGAGAGATTATTTGTGAAGGGGTCTCTGGAGCTGACGCTCATTAGGAATTTGTTTTCTTTTTTCTTCTTGTACATATTTAATCCTCTAAAGCAGGGGTCTCAAATCCTGCTCCTCGAGAGCCACTATCCTGCATGTGTTACTTGTTTCCCTGCTCCAACACACCTGATTCAGTGGTTAAATCACCTCTTCATGTTCTGCAGAAGCCTGTTAATCACCCATTGATTCAAATCAGGTGTGTTGGAGCAGAGAAACAAGTAAAACATGCAGGATAGTGGCCCTCAAGGACCATGACTGGAGACCACTGCTCTAAAGGTTTCCCTTCTGAATCTACAGGAATACAAAATAAACAAATTATTTCAATTTAAAGTGTTTGACATTTTAACTTAACACAAAGGTTTTTGTTGTTGATTTTTACTATGATTTGTATGTCATTAAAAAGCAATTATTAGGAATTTTACTTGATTAAAGCGGTTTCATGTATTTTTTAGCTATATTTAAAGGTGAAAGTTTAACTGAGATCAAAGCATTCATTTTTCATTCATTCACTCCATTTCAACATGAGTGTTTTAGGTGAGTATTAGTTTTCTTTTGAATTGCCTCTTTTACTTTATTCTTTTCTCTGTGTGCTGTGTGATGTGCTTTTAAAAATATATATAACTAAGCACATTGCTGTTTTGTAAGACATAAAAAAGTGAAATTGTTAAATAAATGTTTTAACAGCTTTGTTTTTTTTGGTGCTTATTGAATTGTTTATTTTTGAATAAATCTTATTTGAACAGTTCGTAAAAGTTTTACTGTTAGAGTTAGAAAATAAAGTTTATCTAAGTTGCTTAGATTTTTTAAATAGCATTAAAATAAATAATTACAAAATAAGCATTTGTAACTTTAAAACTTATGAAAAGTAATTAATAAAAATGTTTCAGTCGTCCTTAAACTTGAAGTAAAAATTTATCTTACGTGCTTTTATTTTGAAAGAAACTATACAGGACTTTATTTCGCAGGGACTTCTGGGTAAACGAACAACTTTGCTAGCAGGAGAAGCTAATACTAGTCCCTCGTCAGTCTGAACGCATAAAGGGGCGTTTAAGAAGTTTATGGTTCGGGCATGTAAAAGTAAACATTTATTAATTTTAATGAAATCAAGTAATTCCTTAAAAATCCCGAACCTCGTTTAAAACGGAAGTAAAACTCCGAGCAACGTAACTACATCACCCATAATGCACCTTACCGAAAAGGTCAGCGGATAGGTCAAACTTGAAATTTAAACGGCTAGTGCAGTACAGTGAGGAAATTGTGTTACACTCGTTTAGAAAAAAAACTTATGTAGGCTTGGACATTTAATTTCTCGGGAATTTACTGGTGTCTTAAGACTACCCTGTACCTAGAGAATCGTTTTTTATTGAGTTTATCTGGAGGAATATTGAGTTTAGCAACGATGCGGCTTATTGTCAGTTAACGTCGCTATGTATGTAAGCTAAGCTAAATGGTGGCTAACATAGTTGCGGAGTCCTAGAGTCTTGTGATGAGTTTCACATTTATCCTTCAAACATGAATTAACACATTTGTCAGGAGACAGTAGAGTTGCTGTGTATTTTACAAATAACTTACAAAGGAACCGAACTTCGCCGAGCAGAACTGAGTGCGGAGACCATGAGCCTCGCGCCGAAGGAACTGTCCAACCTGCTGAGCATCATCTCGGAGGAGGCCTGCTCCAACACCTTCGAAAGCCTCTCCACTCACTTCCATCACTACTTCGGTAAAGCGGAGCACTTCAGGGTGGGCTCGGTTCTGGTCATGCTCCTCCAGCAGCCGGACCTCCTACCCAGCTCCTCGCAGCGGCTCACCGCCCTCTACCTGCTGTGGGAGATGTACCGAACCGAGCCGCTGGCCGCCAACCCGTTCGCCGCCGTCTTCGCCCACCTGCTGAATCCGGCGCCGTCCGGAGAGGAGCAGGAGAAGGCGCTGTCCGGTAGGTCCGCCGCAGGGGACCACAGGGAAGGGATGCAGATGGCTTCAAAGGCCGACATCTAATAGCAGATGTTTACTTTAGGCACTCTGGAGCTAAACATGTAAAATGTTGTGAATGAAGCTTTTGTCACACAGCTGTACCTGCGATTAAACAGCCTTCTTATAACATTTTACATAGGAGTGTTGCTTCTAGGGTTGCCAACTCAGCCGCTCCAAAAAACGGGACGGCCCCGCTGGGGCCAGGGCTTAATGACATAATGTATGACGTCACGCGTGGCGTCACCACATAATTATTTTTAATTCCCCAACATTTGAGTTAGACACCCCTAAACAAAAATTATTCTCGTTTTCCTCGTCCACATCATCTCCTATGTTATTTTCAAGACTTCCTGCGCGCATTTTCCTCACGACACGTTACACAACACGCCACTTACACACCGACCGCGTTCCAAGTTTTCCTGTCTGTGTCTGTGTGGAATAAATTATGATTTTCTGCAATATTCACTGTTTACAAGACGTATTATGGCGCACAAAAAGAAAGAAATATATGCATCTTCCCTTACATTTCACATCTCCATCTTACAGGACCAGTGACATGCGGTGAGGTTCATGGTTGGTGAGGCACTGACTCCTTCAGAGTCAGATTTACAAATATATAAACCCAAAAGGGCAGCTTATTCAATTGGCTACTGGTTATTTCGTATCTCATCAGCGTTCTTCACACACACACACACTCTCTCTCTCTCTTTCTCTCTGTCTCTCACTTACTCACTCACACACACGTGCACACATAGTAGTATTAAAGATAAGATAAGAAAAAACATTACAATTACCGTTTTGGCAATCCGATGGAACAAAACAAAAATTAACTCTCACTCCCTTCTGCGTGAAAAGACAGCAGCAACAAGCTCCCGTTGGCTCACGTGCACCTCCTTCAGTGCGGCAGAGTACTACCTGCCTCACCCTGTGCCTTTTCACTGCGGTTTTATGTCCCATCAGCAAAACTAAATATGCCACTAACAAACATTATACATAAATGGTTAAAGACATTAGCCAAACTGTGGAAAATCAGGGTATATAAACCATTATATTGGCGACATGCAGGATACGGCAACAGGCATGGGCCAATTGCATGTATCAACCCGGTTTGTGATGGATTGCTCAATCAGAGGTGAGGTGAGGCTCGTTGCTGCCGCACCTCGCGTTTCAACAGCTTATTTGAACAGGAAATATGCAATTTCAGCGATTTTGACTATAAAAATGCAATTTAGATCATAAAAATGTTCGAAAATTACTCATACATAAAGATCAGTGGAAAAATATTAATATTCATTTTATGTTATCTTTTTTTTTTTCTTGTCATGATGACAGGGGAGGCTCTGCCTCACCTGCCCGCACGTCCCTGTACAGGACGCATCTTATTTGGCTGAAATACAGGACGTCCCGGCTAATACGTGACAGTTGGCAACCCTAGTTGCTTCAGCCTCTTGATGATCTTCAGGTTAACCAAGCATTATATAAATCTCATGTTCATCAGACAAAATAACATGATGGTGAATGTTGTTCTCTGTGACCTCTGACTTTTATAATGAAATGATAATGAAAAGTCTTAGGAGCAAAGGTAAAATGCAACAAAAAGCCTCAAAAAATGTTTGTTCTTGACAGAGCTTTTTGTGAAAACAAATGATTTCAATTGAAAGAGTGTTAAAAGAACTTTTGAATGATATCTAGGTTAAAAATTTAGTGTTTCAAATGTTTTCATTTGGTGATAATTAACCTGAATTTCCAGTGAACAAAGTGAAAAGTTGTCACAAAAATAGGCCTAATTTAGTGCTGGGCGATATAATGATACATATCGTGGGGACGATAGAAAAGTGTCTATCGTGATATATTTTCTTCTATCGTTTCTATCGTCTCTATAGTTTCTGTCGTTTCTATCATAATTGTATCAATGATTCATGTAAATATTTCATAACGTAGGCTACGACGAATGTATTAGTGTTGTCACTTTGCATATATTCAGTTTATATAAGTGATAAATAA
>NC_051435.1:28243196-28338578 GCF_001649575.2 Kryptolebias marmoratus | reverse complement strand
TGCTAATGCTAACTCTGCTATTAGACCGTTTTCTCATCTGACGCCAACACAACAAACCTCTTCTATCACTTAAAGAAGAACCACGAAAAAGAATATTTAACAATCCAAAAAGTGCAAACAAACAAGTTGTAAAAGAGCCGGGAAAGTTGCGAAAAGTGAATGTATAGCCGGCCGAAGATAATGGAGTCTGTTGTCATTTGATACTGTTACGTCTTAACAGGTACATATTTATTGCTGCACTAAAATGCAGCAAATCTCATTTGTGAAAGTTCAGTTAAATGTCACTTCGAAATAAAGCTTGAAAAAGGTAAGAAATTAGATTATTTTTTCATATTTTTCAGAGAATAACTGACAACAGACGTAATTGGGGTATATCGTCATATATATCATTATCGTGATATAAAATGATCCATATCGTGATATAGAATTTTTTCCATATCGCCCAGCACTAGCCTAATTTCTGCAGTGTTAGGGTTATGGCCACAAATCCTTCAGCAACCTTTTTATAAAGATTGTTTAGAAGCATTTTCAGGAGTTAGAAAAATATTAATCTATTCTGTAAATCTGAAGCTTGGTAATGGAGTTAAGGTTGAGACAGATCAAGAGGTCTTTCCTAGACTGTGCCGAAAACAAAATTGCATATATATATATATATATATATATATATATATATATATATATATATAACATCTGCACAAGATTTTAATGTTTTGCTCAAAACACTCTCCATGATTCCCGTCCTTCTCGTGTGTTTTGTGTCCAGGCTTCCTGCCGCCCATCACACAGCCTGAGAAGTTCTTCCTGTCCCAGCTGATGTTGGCGCCACCCAGAGACCTCTTTAAGAAAACACCCAGACAGGTGTCCTGCATGGACGTGGGCAACATGCCCCAGTCCATCGACATCAGCGGCCTGCAGCTCGCCTTAGCAGGTCAGCGGACACCAGCTGAATGTGGCTGAGCAAACGAGCTGCTCAGACTTTTGTTCGGGTGGAATTTGTGCTGTTCAGTCTGAAATGTGGTTTTTAAGAGACGTAAGGAGTGAACCTTTGATTAGTCTTGAACAGCGACAGCAGTGTGTTCAGGAGAGCCGCATCATGAAGTACTAAGGCACTTCAGCCCTGCTAAGTCCTGTGATTCTGCTCCGTTAATGAAAGCTGACATCATGTTGGTGATTCATGAAGGCCGGTTCAAAGAGGAGTTGGTCTTTTCAGCCATATTGGGGAAAAATTTAGTGAAAAAGCCAACAGCCAGGTGGTCAACAGACTCACTCTGGAGTATAAGTTGTCTCAGCTGTCTGTTTTTGTCTGGAGAACTTGTTAAAATTGAATGAAAAGACCTGATCGTTCGGTTCACTCAGAGGAAACTGTAGCAGCTCACTGGGCTGCAGCTAGCTTGTGAAGAATTCATCATGGAGTCTCCAAAATGTCTCAAAGCATCCATGGGGGTTCTCAGTTTCCTTGTATGAGTTGCAGAGGTGCACAGGCCTGTTGCTTGAATTTTGAACATGTTCAAAAAATTACCAAAACAAATTTCTCTCAACAGTCCCTAAGTCGCTGCAGGCGCTTCAGACCTGCCTCATTAGTGCTCAAGCTTTATTCCTACACCTGCATGTAAACTCTCCTCAGGACAAAAAACACATCCAGGTCTAAAACTATGCTGATGGTAAATACAAATGATTCAAAAACTGCTCCAAGTCTTTTATCTTTGGTCGTATTCAGACCTGACACATTTGGTCCTCTTTAATCGAAGCAGAGTTCGTTTCCAGCGTTGGTCCGGACTTTTTGTGCAGGTGTGAATACAGTCATGCGAACTCCGGTGCGGATCAAACAACTGGACCGAGACCCGCTTTTTGAGGTGGTCTCAGTCTGCTTCCAAACGAACTCTGGTGCGGTTCTCTTCTAGTGTGAATACAGACCGGACTTGTACCGAACTAACTACGTAAAGCATGCGCCTTTTTGGACTTCATGGACCACCGTTGCTAGTATGTTGTGTGTCAGAGCATCTCGTCTTCTTCGAGTTGCGGCACGCATTTGCCGGTGACGTTCCAAAATTAGAAGTAAAACATCATTAAACCGACGTTGAATGAGCTGCTCTTGAATTTCAAAATAGTACTGTAATTGTACCAACAGAACGAATGTGCACATATTTCCGGGTCTGTGCTCTGTGCTCCAACCGCTGCCCCCGTCTTTCTGTCCAATGGGAGCAATGACCGTCACCCACGTGGCTTTGTTTATAAATTATAGTCCGCTTACAAAAAAGCACAATGTGAATGCAAACCGCACCAAGCGAAAAAAATAAAGTCCACTTTTGGTCCGGACCAAACGATGTGACCAAAGGACTTTCCTGGTGTGAATACACCCTTTGTTTCAAAAGTTTACTCCAGTAGATTAAATCATAAACACAGGGGCGGCTGCTGAGTTGGGCAACAACAGCGCACACGTCCTAGAATACAATTTTACTAGCTGTGCACGTGAAGATAGGCCGTGAGTTTCAAAACACAGTTTGGTCACTTGGTCACAAACTACAGTGAAAAATCTGCCTTTTTACTCTAAATTTTCCTGTAAATTTGAGTCTCCGGCATTGAGAAACAACCTTTATTTGCACCTTTTCTCCAGAGGAACCAGAAAATCCTAAGTTAAATACAGTAAAGATATATATTTTTTGTCTTTTAGAGTTTGTTTGTAGTAAAGTTTCACAGTTTTTTTTCTTGTTTTTTTAGCTTGTAGCTTTTTCCTGAATTTCTCCGGATTTTCTCTGAATCTGATGATCCTTGTTCGCACAGAATGGCTCAGTGTGTTTCGTCTGATCAGGGCACATATGTGGGGATTCATTTCCCTTTTCAGCACATTGTTCCTTTTTTATTTCTCCTTCCTGCGTTGAACCTTTTGTTTGTGTGTTGCAGAGCGTCAGTCGGAGCTTCCCACTCAGAGTAAAGCCAGTTTCCCCAGCATCCTGAACGACCCAGATCCAGACTCCTCCAACTCGGGATTTGACAGCTCTGTGGCCAATCAGATCATAGACTCTCTGGTCACCGGGCCGCGCCCTCCGCTGGAGAGTAAGTGCTCCTAATGACGGTTTACATCAGAAGAGTCTCCTGCAGGTTGTATAGCTAAACAACAAAAAGGCAGAGAAACAAGGGATTTATTTTATTTCCTGTAAGTTACTGTGAGGTGTGAACATCTTCACTCAAACATTAAGAACGTGGCTGTTCTCCTTTAAGCTTTAATAAGCTTTAAAACAAAGTTACACAGAAAGGCCATAAATAAATCTGCTTTCTAGAGAAATCAGCAGAAGATGTCATGTATTTACCAGCAGTTTCATTGTACAACCACTTCTCTGTAATCACACATGTGGACATTAAGTTATCATAGAGGACAGATTTTTCCATCATGTCTTTGATTTTTATCATCTTATCTGCTGGTTAAAGAACCAGCAGCACTGATGTAAAACAGATTCAAACTATCTGAAACTGAACTTTTCTAAAACCTGATCAGTGCACATTTAAACAGACATCCCTGTTAGTTTAATTAAAACACTGTAAATTTCTGTTCGTTGCTGCTCAGGATACCCATTAGAGCTGATGCATGTCATCATGGTTACCACCACAAAAGTATCACCAAGTGTTTCATCCTCAGGTCACTTCCGTCCCGAGTTCATCCGCCCGCCACCTCCCCTCCACGTGTGCGAGGACGAGCTGGCGTGGCTGAACCCCACTGAGCCGGATCACAGCATCCAATGGGACCGCTCCATGTGTGTGAAGAACAGCACCGGCATGGAGATCAAACGCATCATGTCCAAGGCCTTCAAGAGCCCGCTGTCCGCCCAGCAGCAGTCTCAGGTGGGTTACTGCCTCACTGTGTCACATGACGGCTTTATTTCATTCAGATGCCAGAGTTTCCAGTTACAGCTGGGGCTCCAACCGCAGCCGAAAGAACAAGCCTCTTAGTTTGGTTTGTTGTGTGTGTGTGCGCGTGCAGCTGCTGGCCGAGCTGGAGAAGGATCCGAAGCTGGTTTACCACATCGGGCTGACCCCAGCGAAGCTGCCTGACCTGGTGGAGAACAACCCTCTGGTGGCCATCGAGATGCTGCTGAAGCTGATGCAGAGCAGCCAGATCACAGAGTATTTCTCTGTGCTGGTTAACATGGACATGTCTCTGCACTCCATGGAGGTGGTGAACAGGTGAGAGCTCGCTTTAGCCTGCTGGTTTCTCTGTTCAGAGATGTAGGTGAAAAGTAAGGTATGTCACACACCGAAATGATAGTCAGGGACTCGTTGGATTTCCACCAAATACGGGGGATTTTATTGTCACAATTACTCTTCATCAGCTTGCCCCAAAATCCCACGTATTTGGAGCTCTGAGTGGGCTGCGGAGGTACTTGTGTTGGGAAGTTTGTAGAAAAAAAGGTTCTTTTAACATTTTTCAGGGATTTTACAGCAAACATTTATAGTTTGTCTTTGGGTGAATATGTTTGATAGTTTGAAAGAATTAAATGTCAAAAGTTAATTTATTATTTGAAATAAAATAGTTGTGTTGAGTGTTTATGAAGTGATATTTTGACCATTTTGAAATGGGGTTTTGTTGTTGGTACCTCTTTGAACCTCAGTTTGGAGAAATAATTCTGACCCGACTGACGAGCTCCCAGCCATCTTATAAACAGCTGCGGGTCCTCAAAACTTCATAGAGATTCATGCAAACACAAATCTATTAATCACACCATCATCTATTCTACATTATTTCTTTAAGTGGAATTCTTTAGTTATTTACAGGCGCAGTTAGCAGCATTAGCTAGCTGTATCACTTCTGGTACAGCCTGAGGTCATCTCCTGCAGGAATATATTTCTGTCAAAGTAATCAGGCTTCAGACAGGAGAAAAAAAGCTAACACAATTAGTATCGTGTTTATCACTGGAAATGTATTCACAAATAAAGTGTTTCAAAGTCATTACTGAGGACAGCCATGTTACGATAACTTCAGCTGTTACTTAGACATATATTCTCCAGGCTTCAGTAAAGAAAAGCTGTGTAAACACACACACACAGAGCTTTACTGCACCTTGTTTCTGCTACAGGTAACTCAACGAGGACAAACGGCTCCTCACAGTAACTGCTGACTCTCTTAAAGTAGCAGCACAGATTAACTTTAACAGTATTGATTTTTGATGTTTGAAAAAATCAATATCCCACCCCTGTAGTAGTCACTCTTTTAAGATACCGTTTGTGTTTGTGTCCTCCCTCCATCAGACTGACCACAGCTGTAGACCTCCCCCCAGAGTTTATCCACCTCTACATCTCCAACTGCATCTCTACGTGTGAGCAAATCAAAGACAAGTACATGCAGGTACAGTTCAACACACACATTCAGAAGTGATCCAAGTCAGGTTTCCTTTACAGCTATAGCAGCAGGAGGGATTTATGCAGGATTAATGTAACCTATTCTAAGTACAAGTTCCTCTCACAGGCTATTGTGTTCAATTATTCACACACATTTGTGTGTGTATTACAGATATGATCGATAACAGTGTAAGTTCTTTCGAGCCACTGATGATGCTAACATGATGTCTGTGATGTTTAGAATCGACTGGTGCGACTGGTCTGCGTCTTCCTCCAGTCTCTGATCCGAAACAAGATCATCAACGTTCAGGACCTTTTCATTGAGGTCCAGGCTTTCTGTATTGAGTTCAGCCGCATCCGCGAAGCCGCGGGCCTCTTCCGCCTTCTCAAGACTCTGGACACAGGAGAAAACCCGTCTGAGGCCAAACCTGTCAAATAAGGAGCTTCAGCAGCTAAGAACAATGTCCTTGTCACAGACAGAGAGTCAGGAAGCTTTACTGTGTTTCTGCTTGAGAGGAGCAGAAACAGCAGCAGCGCTCTCTAACGGGGGGAGACTGTAGAAATGACTTTGACTCTCTGCACACCACCTGCAGATCGAACCTGTATTGACTGTAGTTTTTTTTCCTCCAGAACTACTCTTCTGTTTTCAAATTAAACATTTGATTTATGTTTAATCCACTAACTGAGTGTTTTGGGTTGTAATTTTTTGTATGTCAGAAACATCCTTCATTAGATGATTTAAGGACAGATTGTGTTCAGCTGCTCCACACGCATTTAAAGGTTTAAAAGGGTTCCTTCTGACATCTTTAGGAGAATCGTGGTCTCCCTCATCTTCATCAGCATTTCCAGCTTGCAGCAGTTCATACTGACACGCTGAGATCACTCAGGATGTGTGAAACATTTTTCCTTCATGTTAAACTCAGGGAACAGCTGATCCCGTCTTTACACATAAAGAAACAAGACGACTGATCAGCTTGGACAAATTACCAGGCAACATTCAGGGCTTTGTTTTATTTGCTTAGAAAAGTGGTAACTATATTAACTGTATGTGTGTCTCTGTAGGAAATGAAACCATAAAAAACATTTAAGCTTTGAGCAGCCGAACTTGAAGAATCTCACCATTAACCTGAGTTACTGCTGCAGGAAAAAGATTCACTTTTAAGAATAATACATGACCCACTACTCATCTGAGGTTTGTTGGGAAAAAGTGGAAGCAGAAATAAAAAGGGTGATTTGGAGTTAGAAACTGATTGGTTGGAACAGTGTCCAATACGTCTGGTCTCTTCTTTTAAAGCAAAACGAAGTAGTTGTAATTTGGACATTCTGAGGTAGAAATCCAACTGGTTGAGTAAAATGCGCCTTTCACACGTACCCTAAAGGTCCCGGCTCCACTTTACTCAGCTCGCTTTGCGAGCGTTCACATCTGCATTTTTTCGCACTCGGTCTCTGCTTCGGAGTAGGGCCAGCCGGGCCGGCTCTGCTTTCGTGGGCGGCGCAAGCTTAGCTCCTGTTCACTCATTGGTCGTGGGTGTGACCAGATGCAAGCATAAAGAGCGAAGGTAGGAATATAAACAACAGCGTTAGCTTGCCCTGCAACGTTTCTGCCGTCTGTCCTACTCCGCGCAACAATGGCGGCACCCAGAGCATTTCTTCCACTGCGCCTCTCTTCCTGAAGTCTCAGGAGAATCACCATAAGTTTAAAAAACAGCAACAACACAGGGCCAACGTTGTCCATAACGCTTCTGTTGTTTACACAACTTGCGCTAGGTTTCGGTAGCGCACCCCTCCCGCCGAGGCCCCGCCCCCCACAACACGAGGAGGCGTTCCTCTGCTACCGACCAAACTGACCGGTGTGAACGCGATGCATTCTTTATCGAGTAGAGCTGGACTTCTGAATTAGGGGCCGTGTGAAAGAGGCAAAATATACCAGAGATGAAATGCTGGTTAATCATCCATCCATTTTGTCTACTCAAAAGGGATATTTTGGCTTTTTTCAATAGGGGTTTGTATAAAAGTGCTAAAGAATATCTTACCTGTTGTAGATAGCTCTTTGAATGGAAAAATTGTTTAATTCTGGGGCTGTGGATCAGTGGTTAGAGGAGTTGTCCTCCAATGAGAAAGTTGGAGGTTCAATTTCTGGCAGCAGTCATATGTCCAAGTGTCCCTAAGGAAGAGACTGAACCCCTCATCATCTTTGATGTGTGCCCCATCGGTGTATGGAGTTTAAAAGCACTGATTAGTGTCCATAGAATAATTTATTCAGATTAGCTTTATAGAATTTCAGTGCTGTATGAATGTGTGTGTGGATGGGTAAACGAGGGCACAGACTATGTTGAACTTTGAGTAGCCTGCTTGGCTGGAAAGATGCTATGTAAGTACAGTCCATTTACCATTTGCCAATTCTGACAGGATCGATGAGCTAATGGCTAGTCTAAACCAAGACCAAACTGATTTGCTATCATCTTAAAACGCCTTCAATCTCCTAAATTACGTAGCCATTCATGCAACATCAACATTTAAACCTTCACAGCCATTTACTCCATCTTACATGAAACTCTGGTGATTTGCGAGTGGACATATCGGCAGCAGCTAGCTGTAGCACTTCTATCATAATATTTCTGCTGAAATAACTGTGTAATGTAAAATCGAGAAAAATTTTTGCACGAACTACGAAATTTTTAAGAATTGGAGCTGTTCTAAGACTGAAACTCAGTTTGGAAGCAGGTCTGCTCGGATGACTTGTCTGAGTGAACCCACTCCCAAAGAGACAAGGTTTCAAATGAGTCACTGTAAAAAAGGTTCAAAACAGCATTTAATCAGAGTTGCAGGTTCAAGTAATACAGAAATAAGCTGCAGCGTTCCTTCCATCTCGGTCAACATTTTGCAGACTGTAAAACAGTTTTAAAGATAAGCGGTCTGCAGGAGCCCTGGTTGTTTCCTGCTTTATGTTGTCTGGAGCCTCTGAACTGGTGACATTTTTATTAATATTCGATCAATTCATCCATCAGTGCTAATGGAATCTAACAGATATTTCTCTGAAGCAGGTCAGAAACAAGAAGTGGACTGTGAATAAGGAAAAAACAACAACAACAAAAAAACTGAACGTTCAAGAAAATATTTAAAGATGTTCACAAAACCTGAGGTTTATTCCTTGAAATATTTATTTAAAAGACGTTCTGCTTTCTTTAAAGGGAAACAGCTGGAGACCCGATCAGAACTTTGTGACAGGACTGAATATTTGATCTGAAGTTTCCTGGAAAATTAAAGTTTCTATCAGCTTTACCTGAGCCAGTTTGTCTTCACGATTATTCCTGTTCCTAAGAAACATTTACAGAAAATCATATTTTGGTCCAAATCATGACATTGTTCAATGTAATAAACTGTAACAGACTTCATCACTGTTAAGTAAAGTGTATAAATGTATTTCTGTGTCCCGTTGAAGCTGCTCTTCTCCCATCAGCTCCAGGTTAGTGGAGGTCTCTAGGCCCTCCTCATGCCGCGGGCCATCAGGCAGGCGAACACTGTCATCACCATCTTCGGCTTGACCTCCACCAGGTCCTCGGGCAGGGCGTACACCCGCGCACCGATCTTTCTGGCCATGGAGATGGCGTACCTGACGACACAAAGGCAACAATCTGAGTTTCACATTTTAGGGTTCAGCTACAACACAGGACCTCTGCTCCAGCTGTAATCAGACCCTTTTCCCTTTTTGGCAGTTTTATGTTTTTTTATGAAAAAAAAAATTCTTGTTTTTTCTCAGTCAAACCTGTTCTATTTGAGGCTTATGGAGGCCATGGAGCTCAGGGGAATCTTCAGAGCAACAGAAATGTTTTTGCAGTCTTCCTCAGATCTGTGCCTTGCAAAATTCCTGTCTCTGAGCTCTGCAGGTGATTGTTTGTTTCTGTCATTGTCAGGGGTCCTCCTACAGAGAGGAGTGTGCTTTTCCAAATCATGTCCAATCACTGTCATTTACCACGGGTAGTCTTAAATTTAAAGTGAGGACACATCTCAGCAGGGATCAATACAATAGAGGCACCTGAACTAAATCTCTGGTGTGAATACTTATATAAATATTGGTATTTCTGTGATTTCTTTTACATTAATTTATAGAATTGTATTTTTTGTTTTCTCTTTGTCTATGTGCTGCAGCATCAAACATAAAGGAGGTCTGAACACTTCATAAAGCTGCTGTTGAACTAAATCTGTTTGACTGAAGTTTGGCCAAATTACTAAAATGACAAAACTACCACCAGAAGTCAAACGTGTCCCAGCAAGCAGACGTACTTTGCATTGTTGAGTTTCTCTTCCTCTGTCAGGTCCTCAGCCTTCAGCAGGTCGTATCGGATCGACCCAGGCTGGATGGAATCGATCAGGTCCAGAACCGGCATACTGCTGCTGATCGACATATCCTGCACAAAAAAAAAGGTTCACTTGAGTAATTTTCTTTATCGGGCTGAAAACGCGTTTAATCCATCTGGATTTATAAAAGCGCACAATCTGAGAACTAAAGGTACTGAGGCTTACTGGTGGGATCGGTCTATTAACTGGTCAGAGGTAAAAACAGACATCAGTTGGTTTAAGACCAGTCTTGTACTAATTTAAGTGTTTGTGTGTGTATTTAGAATTAGCTCAGTAAGTGACATCATTAAACTGAACACGGCTCTCCTACTTAAGGTAACCTGCCAGGTGTTTTACCTTAAAGCTGGAGATGGTGCCTTTTCCAGCCTGTGTGAGGGTTTCATTGACCCACGACACGATGGTGTCATCAATTATTTTTTGTCCGTCGCCGAGGTCCTCCAGGATGTTCAGGGTGTATCTGAGGGAAGGTTTGGATTCAGAAGTTAAACCTCAGTTTCTTTTGGTTTTCGTAAACCAGTACGTGAGCATGTAGTTTACTGCCATTAAAGAGAACATTTTAGGATTGTTTCACAAATACATAATCCCAATACATCTGTTATTTTTTTGTTTTTACTGAAAGCTTTCAGCTGCGTGGTAATGGATCAGGCTACTGGATTCACTGAATTTGATATTGAACTTTTGAAAGAATGTTGATGCATCAGTTTCATAATGTTAGCAGGCACAACAAGGCCTGTGAGTTACAAACACATGCAGTTACAGATGTTTATTCTGTGTGTTTTCCTGTGTGTGCAAATTTTTCTGAAAGTAATCATTGTACATACATCCACACCTGATTAACCTAAGCTAACTCAATTCAAAATGGCTGCCACAGCGACCTGACCTTAGCAAACACCATATGACTGCGACACTAGACACTAAATGACTATAACTCTGTCAGTTTGACGGATATTATAATTTGCTGTGGTAGGAGCTAAGAAACATGCCCAACTCATACCCTGAGTGCTACACAATGTGTCAAATTTGCTTGAAACTAACTGCTGGAGTCGACCCTGTCTTTCTGTTAGCAAAATATCTTATGAAACACTGCATAAATTTTACTGAAACTCACAGAAAGTAATCACTGAACGTACATCTGTAAGTTATGACTTCATTTTTTGATCTGGGATTATGCATAATGTTTTTTTTTTATTAGGTTTGGCCAACATGGCTACTATGCCATCTTTTCTCAACACAAGCTGATCTTAGTCTAAATCTCTGGCGTGTAAGGCAGTGGGCGATATGCTTTCCTTCAAGGAATGCTTAGCTTTTAACTAAGTCGTGTTTTGTTTCTTTCATCAGCAGCAGAAGTAAAATGTGTCTAAGCTCCACCAGTCGACCAATCAAACAAAATCAGAACATTCCTTCCTGCAGCAGGAAGCAGAAATTATAATTACATTTTTGGGGCTTTTTAATTTGAAGGCACTACATTCCATTTATTATTTTAATATCTGCACAAACTTTAATTTTTCTGGCTTTGTTTGGCCCCACTGGTCATCACAGGGGAAGGATGATGGGAAGGATGGATGTTAAGGACAAAAAGAGAAGACTGAGGGAACAGAAGTGGGTCACTGGTACCTCCTCATGAGCTGCCAGAGCAGAGCGAGGGTGAGGGTTCGATTTCCTGCGTTCAGGTCCTGACCGGCAATGCCGACCAGAGAGAACTTGGCCTCCTTTTTGCCCAGCTCCACAGCGTAGTTACAGTTCTCCAGCTGGAACAGAAAAGAGTCAGCTCAGTTAGCACCAAAATCCTTTAACCCTCCTGGGTTTTAATCAGCTGGAGTGGGAGAAAAGAAAAAAACATTTTCGTGTGATCTTTTTATTAAGGCTGCCAATGCATGAGCACTTGTTCTTGCATTCTGTCATGATTTTTGGTTCACTATTCTTCCCACAGCTACAAAAAATATATCAAAAATATGCAGCTAGATTAGGAACAGTTTTATGACTTTTGCTAGTAGTACATGGTACATCCTAGACAAAGTTTGCAAAAAAAAAAAGAAAAAGATTTCCACATAAATAATAATGGGATTTTAGCAAAACAAGGAAGAAACCCAGTCCTCTCTGGATCGCTTTAGCTCACAGTTTAAACAAATCACAGAAAGTTGGACTTTAAATCACTGCACTGACAATTTTGAAACCATTTATGGTTTTCACACAATCTCAGTTTAAGTTTTATGATTTTAGGAAATTTTACCACAATGTTCAACCTGCACTGGGATGATAACACTCTCTAACTCTTCTTATTCCCACAAAAGTTGAACTTCGTATACAATCCAAAGCTCAGATTGTAGTAATTCTTGTCTTGTTTCACCCTGTGTGTTTCACTCTGCTGTAGGATATTAGGGTTTTCTCTTAAATCCCCACAGAGAGCAGAGAGCACACATCCAAACACTCACTGATTTCCATTGTATCTGAGTGTTCTTTTCAAAACTACAAGTGGAAGCTCTTTTAACTTGTCATGTCTCCTACATAAAACACTGTAGACACATAAGAATGAATGTGTGATGACCGGACGCTTCTGCTATTTAACACTTCAAGAATCTTTTCAGTACGACTTAGACTGTAGTTTTCACACAGTGACTGACTGAGGCTTACTTCTAATCTGTGTTTCTGTCTGCCTGTCTTATTAGGAGTGCTGTCAGGGAGTGAGAGATACAAGTGTGTGGTTACCATGGTGACCCTAATGAGCTGTAGCTTTTAACATTTCTTTTGCTCTTGGTTCTCTTCACACTTTTACAATTTATACATCAAAACATCAGGATTTTATCAGCTTTGATTTTTCCAAAAGGAAGTCCTAAATTACTGCTGAGCTTTAGAGAAGAAATTTGATGGATGTTGAAATTCCAGGTAGTAGCTGCTTTGTCACCCTTCAACATGTCTACAGAAACGCTCTCGTTTTGAACCCCTGTTGTACCTTCTTCATGTTGCTACCAAGCTTGGAGTACGGGGGTTTGTTGACTCTGTCCCAGTCTACTGGAACTTTGATCTTTTCATACAGCTGGAAGATCACTATAGCATCATCGATGTCTCTGTAACACACACACACACACACAGTCAGACAGTCAGTATATGTATATTTATCAACAGGGCTGTAGAAGAAGAGAGGAAAGTGTTCTTACGCATAGAGATGGTTGACCCGAGGGTTAACACCCAGCGAGTTCATCCAGTTCCTGAAGGTCCGTTCTTCTCTGGTTTCACCTGCAGAGAAACATCAGCCAGAACTGATCAAAACCAGGAAACGCACGTCTGCAGCAAACATCAGAGAAGGTGAGAACCTTAGGGCTGGAAACAGTATTAATCATGAGAATGACGTAATCTCACCTTCGATGGAGCTCCAGTCGATGTCCTGGTTCTCTGGTTTCTTCAGAGCTGGGTACTTGTTGAATAGATTGGCAACAAAAGCCAAGTTGAGCTTGGGGTTGCCGCGGACGACATCTGGCGGCATGACGAACTGCCTGCAGCCGAGCCGGTCGGCCTGGTCCAACATGCACTCGGCTCTCTTTATGTCCTCTTTCTCCTGCAGAGAGACGGACGAGGAGGGCGTCAGGAAACCCAACCAAGCTGTGGCGTTCAGTTTGAACTTTCAACTGTCCACAAAATCAGACCCTCTGCTGACAATCAACACTCTTCAAAACTTTAGGAGTTAATAATACGTGGAAAAAACTCAAAGAATTAGACCAAATTATCAACAGAAGCTGCTGCTAAAGCAATATTGTTTGAAATAAACAAATTGAACAACTTATTTTCTAATAAATCATTTAAATTTTTTGACATTTTAAATGAATATTTATTTTTGTTTCAGTTTTTCACACATGTATACAATTATATTTTTGACAAGCCCTAAACAATAAAAATAAACAACATTAGGATGAATAAAAACTAAATATAGTAAATTTAAGAACTAAATTACAGCAGATATGTCTTAATAATACCACTCAAATATAAAACCAGAGAGCCTTACAGCACATAGCAACATCCAAAAGATTATTTTTTACATGTGCAGCAGTATGACAGTAATACTGGTAGACGGAAGAGATTAAAAAAATAAAAATATCTTCAGTCTGTCAGATAAATGCAGTCTCTCACCCGGATTCCTGACATGTCGATGGTGATGGGGGGGATTCCCTCCTCGTCTCCTTTAGGTGCCACCTGGTTGAGCAGGTTGTAGTACGCCTTGGAGTCCTGAGTCAAAGAGTGTTGAGAAGTTCATTCATCACTTTAATTTTTTCTTGAATAAAAATAGATGATGTGTGTGTGTGTGTGTGTGTGTGTGTGTGTGTGTGTGTGTGTGTGTGTGTGTGTGTGTGTGGTCACCTTGATGTCAGAGCTGAAGTTGTTGATCTTGCCACAACCAGCCTCCTCCAGGTGATAGTTGGCCCAACGCAGCAGCAGCTCCTCGGGGGAAAGTTTCATCAGATCCTCCAGACTTTCTCCATCACGCAGCAGAGCGATCAAAGCTACACACACACACACATTTTACAACATCACAATGTTACTCTGGTCTGTTGTATAAAACACATTAATATTTTCTGTATAATTAACATAAATCCACTGACTCTGTCCAAATGTAACTAAATCCACTTCTGTGGTTAACATGTTAACATATAGATGTTTCAAAAACAGGTGGTTCCCTCTAATTTTATACAGTCTGATGCTAAACTAACTAGCTGTTAACAGTAACCTCTGCAGTGTTTAGTATCCTAACACAATAATAGTATCAGCTTGAGCATCTGACTGACAGACAGAAATTAGTATGCTACAAAAATTGTTAAATGATGGTTTAGACATTTTGAAGTGGGGCTCTGTGGAAAAGTTATGAACAATTAATATTTATCTCTTGTGCTTTGACTGGCGTCAGTTTGGAGAAGTCTGACAGGACTAGTTAACAACTAGTCTGAACGCCACTATGACCAAAGTGGATTGTTGCTGTTTTAAAATATTCCCATTTCAAAAAATTCCAACCTGTTCATGAACTTTATTTTATTATTTATTAACCTTTATTACGGTTTTCATTACATGACTATTATGGTAAACGTATGATATTCCTGCCTGAAGTGACCACAGTCTGCACCGGAAGTGCTACAACCTTCTATTGCTACTATTTGTGCTTACAAATAACCAGATCATTTTGTGTAAATAACCCTGTAATGCAAAACTGATAGTGTTTCAAAAGGTTTATAAATTATTTTTTACATAACCTAAACTGTTTTTAAAAAATTATGTTGGAGCTGTTTCAAGACTGCAGATTGTTGGACAACAAAAACTGTTGTAGTTATAGTTCATCTCATGTGATTCCTGTTAAAAGAATGACATTTCAGCTGAACAGCTGAATGTTTATTTCTTGGCAATAAGCTGTATGAAACATCAGGGGACAAGTCAAACCTGTCTTATATTGCTTCCATAAGAATGACCCAGAGTGGCGGTCTAAATTTAAGAATCTTGTTCATAGTGTAATCCATTTAGACCACCTTCCAATGTAGTTAACTTACATAACTCATTGGAAGGTACCAAACAAGAGTATTTTCCTCATCACAGGCAGTTAAGTATGTCTAGCTAAACTCAATCTAGCCAATGTTCTGCTAGTTCCTAATGTCAAATCAAGATTGTAATGAGTAGTTAAAATCTTTGTTAGAATAAGAAGAGTGATAGTGATTAATCACCACTACAGGTTGTTGCCTTCTGCTCACAGATACATGTTGATTAAATGTAACTCAAAAAGGTACAAATGTTCATTTATCCCTGTTAGTGTAGGTCTCATTAATAAATTGAGATAGGTTTTTAATAACCTGTGGTGTATAAATAAATTGTACTGTGTGCTGTATGGATGATGTTTTCTATGTTTATCTGCAATTGTCCTTGCTGTTTGCAAAGCAAATTGCCCTTCGGCCACAATAAAGTATAAAGTAAGTAAGTAAGCAAGTGCATTTACTAAGAACAGAACAGAAGTTGCTCTATATTTAGACTTCCATTCTGGATCATTCTTTGAGAAACTATAGGTTGGTTCTGTATTTCCCTCAAAATAATAATTTCACTGATTTAAGTGGAAAAGTTTCTTCTTTTAATAGGAATCCCACAAGGTGATGAACTGACAACAGTAAGTTATTGTTGCCCTGTGATGCAGGGAAACATAGATGATATGGTTCTCTGCTAGACGACCTCTACTGAAGCTCACGCACCTTCGTTTTTGCTGAGTTCAATGTCGGCAAACAGGCCGATCTTGATGACCTGCCACAGCAGACCCAGGACCAGGTGCTGCCTGCCCTCCTTCAGGTCTTCAGCTCCAATGTTCACCACGTGGCAGCCGATGGCCGACGCCGAGTTCAGAGCCAGATTCAGGTTCTCCTGTTGGACCGAACAACAAGATCTTCAGACATGCAGTGATACTGAAGTTTATCATCAAAGGGATGAGAAGAAAGCCATCTTAGTGTCTCACTTGAATGGTGAAGGGGGTGAGCTTCTTCTTGTTGATGGTTCTCTCATCAATGGTGTCAGGGACAGACAGGTTGATCATTTTACTAAAGACAAATCAAATTCAGGCTGATCAACACAACAGTCCCACATTTACAGAGTAAAACATTCATTTATGTTTTCAGTCAGTGACTGAAGCAGATGTTCTAAAATGAGTTAGGTTTTTCTATTTTTGGTGTTTACTGTAAGTTTCCACCACCTCTGAGCTCACAGACACTGACTTCCTTTTTATGAAACTTTTGATTTGTTCATTTCCACAGTTTTGTTTTCATGTCCTAATTTTCACCTCATACTTCTTTGTACCACATACTGAATGTACCCATGAATAACTACAACACAAATTCAAACATGTAATATTCTTTATTCATCAAATAACTATAACTTGTCTCCTACCTTTCAGCCTATGAAAATGAAGGCACTATGAAAAACACTCCAAAAAACTTAAAGTTAAACATTTGTTAAACACACAGCTGAATGTGTACAGTTCAACCACAGTATACAAGGAAAATTCATATTAAGTTGCTCTTTAAATGTGGTAACTGGGTGTTGAGCAGTGTGCTGTAACTCAGCTAAGGGGTGATGTTTAAAGTAAAAATTACCAGAGGACAATTCCATCTCCCATTCCGGTGAACAGGTCATTGTTGTTGGGATCCATTGGGAGAACATGTTTACAATCTTGATCTTTTTCCAAAGCTTTATTGATCCAGTTCACAAAGGCTACCTTTTCTTCCTCTGCAGGCAAAAAAAAAAAACAACAAAAACCCCCACATCATATCACAGGAAGCAGTTCGTCTCAACCAAATGTTTTACAACTTCTTCTTCTTTACAAATTTGTTTTCTCTTACTGCAGATGTATTACTGACTGGTCTTGTTCCCAAAAAGTAATTTCATCCTGCTCTCTTAGTCCACCTTCACACTGGATGATGACCCCACTGCAGTGTAAGAAATCAGAAGGTCTATGGATGGTCTTTGCAGGGGCTTGGTGAGCTCGTTTAGGGCATTCTAAGAACACAGCGGGCTCCTGATTATGTGTGATATATTGTGGAGGGTTTTGAGCATGAACAAAACCGCTGTAGCAACATTGTGGTGGTTTATCATTGTGGTGTATCGAGGTCCTGGGTGGAGCATGGTGGCAGCGTATCCATGATGTGGGACATGTTTGCACCAACGTGATTTAGTTGTTTAGAATGTGGACCAGGACTGAGCACCATGGCCTCATGCCTCAGATACAAATGTAATAACAACAAAGTCATGGAAACAAGCGCAGATGTGATACTTGTGGTGTTAGCATTGTGTTAGCACAGCATGATCTTCTTGTGCACAGCTGTATCCTGACACAGTTGGAGAGAGTCTTGGAAGGGTGGGTGGATAGATTGTGGTGAGGGTGCAGACAATAAAAATAGACGGAAAAACCCTACTTGGTGAGTGCTAACACTAGCAGTATGATGATTGCCTTCACACTGAAGGAGATGTTACAAATATACCACAATCCAATACAATGTAATAAGTTGTGTAGGTAGTGGGGAGTAAAGGGGTCATCATTCAGTGTGAAGGGGGTCTTCAAGACTCAAAGATACACAGCATCACATTACATCATACATCAACATAAGACGTAACAACATCTCAGCTTCTTACTGAAAATAATGTTGAATTTCTCTTCCAGTTATCAAAAACATGTTTTGGTGTTACTATTATTGTTTTAATAATTTGAGTCACTACTCTTGTTCCAAACCAGATTAACTTTGATCTACTGTTAATCTGAGCACACACACTCATTACTTGTAGTTTTTCCTGTCAGGTGTGAGTACAGACCTGAGTATGAGTGCTGAGTGCCTGACTGCTCGGATGTTCCTGCCACGTTACAGATTCCCTCCTTCTTATTGATGGCTTTCCTGAAGGATTTGGCCACTTCGGTGCTCTTCAGCCCGTGGACCATCTGAAGGTGGAAACAACAAAATGCTGAGCGCTTTCCCCTCAGAGTGAGTTCTAAAAATAAGCCTGATGGAGCATATCCTCACCTCAGTGAACTCTTCAAAGGTGAGCCTGTCACTGGTTTTCATCAGCTCCTGGACCATCTCTCGGATTTTGTATCCGGGCAGAGGCAGGTTGGCTGCCTTAAAGAGCTCATGGAGCTCATCTTTGCTGATGAATCCGTTGTTGTCCACATCTGACAGAAAAGGCCAGAGAGGTCAGAGGTCACAGGGAACAGAACCCATCAGACGATCAACTTTAAGTTGTAGCTTTGTCAAAATGAATTTAGTTTTTTTTTTTTCAGTCTCCAGCTTTTGTGAATAAAAATGCTATCATCTAAATCTGTTAGACATGAAAGATGAATTTCTATATTTTTCTGTTGTGGAGTATTTTCCAGGTTTATAATGTAAAAGCAGAAAGAGCTAATAATTTGTGATCTGTGTGTCAAAACCTTAAAGAGAAAAACACTTTTCACCATTCTAAGACATAAAACAAGTCATAAACCACCCTAGTAAGGTCAAAGTTCTTGCAAAACTTTGCTCTTAAACTTTTAATTCATTTTGGGTAACATATCACACAGTGCCCTCTGTTTCTTTTTTATCAAATAGCCACATCATTTTCTACTAACGAAGCTACTTCTTATTTTCTTAGAAAACTATTAGAAGAGGACTTCCGGGAACCCATCATGGCAGCAGCGTAAAAAGCGAGCTCCCCGACCCACATTCCTGTAAGCTGAATATTTTGGAAATTTAGCAACAATAAGTTAAGTAAATAACTAATTTAATAAGGGCATTTACTATGACAAGATGGCAGAAAATTTCTAAAACCCGAGGGATCAACGAAACTGAAGCGTTAGCAACGGGGCTAGCGGATCTGGCTAAAGAGGCAGAAAACGGCCCAGAGTCAAGCCCGGAGAGTCAAAATGCAGAGGCTAGTTCCACCCTAAACATGGTAAACTTGGAAACGATTCTCAAGGAGCTGCGAGATTTTCGCCAGGAAAACTCGGACACTCTAAAAGAAATTAAAGAGGAGATTAGAGTCGCCAATAATAGGATCGATAATGCGGAGAAGCGGATAAAACAAGCAGGGGAGCGCTTGCATAACATTGAGGATGCTACAGTGGAGCTCCTGGAGCTACAGAAACAGTTCGAAGCATGGCCGGTTGGTTTAAGAGGGACGATCAAGGAGGGGGAATACCAGGATTCACGGACTGAAGGAGGGGGCAGAGGAAGGAGCTGGAAGGATGACGGAATTTGTGGAGAACCTGCTGAGAGAGAAGCTGGAGATACCACTGTCATTTCCCCTCCAGATAGAGAGAGCCCACAGGGCTCTGCCGTCGCGCCCTCCTCCGGGTTCACCACCAAGAGCTATTGTGGTAAAGTTTCTGGACCTCGGAGTAAAGGAAGAGATTATAAAGGGGGCATGGCAGAGGAAGGGTTTTGTGTACGAGGAGAAGAAAGTGTTTGTGGACCACAATTACACTCCGGAGGTGTTGAAGAAACGGAAGGAAAAAAGAGCGCTGCGGGAGAAGAATATACGATTCCACACGCCATTCCCAGCGAGACTGCGTGTGTTCTAGGAGGGAGAGACGCGGGTCTACGACACGGCTGAGGAGGCCACGAAAGACATGGCGGAGCGAGGATTTTGTGTGACGGTGGCAAGACCGGCGGACAACAGCCTGGAGAAAATCAGACACCTGACCTGGAAGACGGTCGGGGCCAGGAGGGGGCAGACACCAAAGGATACGGTAGAAGGTTACAAACAACAATTACAAGGTTTTAGGAGATGTCAGGATAAGATTTAAGATTAAAACGAGGTATGTAATATCTTTAAGTTATTTGGGAGGGTTGACCTAAGATGAAAGGGAGAAATGTTTATTTCTTTATTTCTTTATTTTTTATTACATACTAGGGAATTCTAATCAGGTCAAAACAGTAAGGAAATGTTCCTGTTAAGTCTGAGAGGTCGGGGTATCTCCTATCCGTTAATAATTCATTTTTTAAATTTTTTTATTTCTTTTTATTTCTAATTTTATGTATATGTTTCAACTTTGGAAACACGGACTGTACATGGACAGGGCTGTTTGCAAAAGAAAGAGCCCGATCCCTCTGGCAGGGAGAGGTCATCTCTTTGGGCACATTCCATCATAGCCTAAAAAGGGTCAAAATGCTGACCCCACTCAAGGAAGTCCTTTTGTTATTCACGAGTTCATCAGTGAATGTTCGGAAAATGTGGTTTTTTGTGTTCATTTTTGCATTTTTTTTCTGTGGCGTAAGGGTTCATCAGGGGAAGGTTGCAGAGAGAGGGGGGAAATACAGGAACATGAAAAGCTTAAGAGAAACGGGTTTAATCAAGTATATTACTCATCATATAGAACTGGTCAGAGGAGAGGAGTAGCTATTCTGATATCGGGGAAAGCCGTATTTGAAAAGCTATCAGAAATGAAAGACAATGAAGGGAGATATGTGTTGATTAAGGGGAGATTAGAGGGAGAGTTGATTACTATTCTGAACACATAAGCCCCTCCAGGCTCGGATTGGTCTTTTTATAGAAAGATGTTTGACTTGCTGACAGCTGAGGGAGAAGGCATTTTGATATGGGGATGAGATTTAAACATCAGACTGAATACACGCCTTGACTGCTCGGACATTGGAAAGCAAAAATCTGCAATCACTAACAAATTTAGAGAATTCGTGACAGAGCTGAGGATAATGGACGTATGGAGAGAGCTAAATCCATCAGGAAGAAATTACACATATTTTTCTACGCCTCACTCAGTATATTCAAGTATCGATTATTTCTTTATGGATAATAAGGATAGATGCAGAGTGGAAAAATGTGATATAGGGGTAAGGGATATATCAGATCATAGTCCAATATACTTAAACCTGGAATTGTCAAAAGAAACAAAAACAACAATGTGGAGGCTCAATACAAACTTATAAAAGGGAAAAATGAAGGAGGAACTTACAGAAGAAATCATATCTATGTAAGGGAAAATAATAATGGGGAGGTCTCTCCATTCACATTGTGGGACACATGCAAAGCAGTAATCCGAGGGAAGATGATTGCCAAAGTAGCATTTTTGAAAAAGCAAACACAGGGAAAACTTAAAAAATTACAAATGGATCTAAAAGAATTGGAAAAACAGCATAAACAATTTCCCACAGATGAGAAGAAATCCCAAGAAATCAAAAAAAAATAAAATGGAGATTGTCACGATCTGTGGAGAAGAAGGCGATCCCAGAGCGCAGACTCATTTTAAATAACTAATTTATTAAAGTAAAAATAATCAGAACAACAAAACAAAAAGCTGATGTGGCAGCAGAGACTAAATAATAACAAAGGCAAGAACATAGGACACGGAGCGACGAAAACAGGAACGGGCACGGAGACGGAAACCAGGAACACAGAAACAATGAATCAGCAGTGAGTGAAGGAGATGACCGGGTTTTTAAACACAGGAGAAGATGAGATAAGTGAGTGATACAAATTGCTGTCAGGTGGAGATGAGCGTGGCAGGTAAACAGATGAGTGAGTGACTGAGGAGGCATGAATGGTGACATGAAACAAACACAGACACAAGAGACAAAGACAGAACGAACCTGAACCAAACTAGCAAGATAACAGAATAAAATAAACAATAAACACCAACAGAAACACAAAGACAACCAACTGAAAACTAAAAACCCAAATCCCGACAGAGATAAATTGCATATTGGAAGATGAGATTAAAAAAAACCTATTGTACACAAAACAAAGGTACTATGAGGGAGGAGGGAAGTCAGCAAGACTGCTGGCATATAAAATGAAAAAACAGGTGGCAAATAATAATTTTTACACAATCAAGGATGCCTCAAATATGATAAAATATAAGACAGGAGAGATACAGGAATTCTTCAAAAAATATTACAAGAATTTATACTCACAAGTAGAAATTGAGAATAAGAATCAAATGCAAAATTTGTTGGATTCCCTAAATTTACCAAGAATAACAGAAGATCAAAATCGAATACTGACAAAGAAAATGACAGAAGATGAGATAAACTCAGAGATTTCAAATCTGAAAAACAAGGCTCTAGGCACAGATGGCTACACTTCTGAGTTCTATAAATTGATGAGAAAAATGTTGGCCCCCTTGTTGAAAAATACATTCAATTGAGTATTAAAAGAAGGAGAAACGCCAAGATCCTGGAGGGAAGCTTTCATCGCAGTTATCCCTAAAGAAGGAAAGGATAAATTGGAATGCACGAACTATAGACCAGTAAGTGTCTTAAATTTAGATTATAGATTATTTACTGCAATTTTGGCCAGACGCTTAGAAGTGATCCTGCCAGACATAATTGACTTGGATCAAACAGGATTCATAAAGCAGAGACAGATGCAGAACAATATTAGGCGCACATTGCTGGTAATGCAAAATATTATTAAAAGAGGAACAGAAGCGGTAATATTGGGATTGGATGCAGAAAAAGCCTTCGACTCTGTCAGGCGGAACTTCTTATACAAGGTGCTTGAACAATTTGGTTTTAACGAAATATTCATTGGAACCATAAAATCCCTATATGACCAACCCACAGCGACGATCAAAGTTAATGGAAATCTTTCAAATGTTTTTACGTTACATCGAGAGTGCCGTCAAGGCTGCTCCATTAGCCCACTCCTATTTGCAATATATTTGGAACCTCTTAGCTAATGGATAAAGCAAAATGAAAATATAAAGGGTATACACATGGAGGGAGGGGAACCAAAGATAGCTCTATTTGCAGATGATGTATTAATTTATCTATCCCAACCAGACAGATCGATTCCAGCACTAGTAAAGACAATGGATGAATTTGGTTCGCTGTCGGGTTATAAACTAAATACAAAGAAAACCCAAGTTCTCACTTTCAACTATGAACCGAATCAATTAATCAGAGAAAAATTTAGTTGGTATCGGACTCGAAAACTCTCAAGTACCTAGGAGTTGTTTTGACTCAAGACTTATCTGAATTAAAATCTATAAACTTTAATCCATTAGTGGCTAGAATAAAATCGGATATGGGTAGGTGGAGTTTAGTTCCCTATACAAGCTTAACTTCAAGAGTAGAAATGATCAAAACAAATGTCTTACCAAGACTATTGTATTTATTCACAACTTTTCCTGTAGAAGTGACAGACAAAGAATTTGCAGAATGGGATAGAATAATCTCGAGATACATATGGCAGGGAAGGAGACCACGGATCAAGTTTAAAACATTGCAGTTACCCAAGAATCAAGGGGGGTTAGCTTTACCCTGCCTAAAGAGCTATTTTATAGCGACACATTTAAAGATTCTCCTAGACATAAGCAAACCATCATACTCAGCAAAATGGAAAGAAATAGAATGCGAAATGACACACAGGATACCATTACAAGCGATAATAAATGATAAGAAACTGAGAATACACCTCGGGGAGGACCTGAATGCATGGATGGACGTGTCCATTGACATATGGAATGAGATTATAATAAAATATGGTTTAACAGAGCAGAGTAGAATGCTGAGATGGATTGCGTATAAATCAAATTTTAAGCCTAGTGTAACGGACAAAACTTTCAGAAATTGGGAAACGGGTCCGAAGATATTCTAGGAGTTGGTAAAGAAAAATGCTATACGAAGCTTTGAGGATATAAAGAGCAATTATGGACTGAATAATAAGGATTTCTTCGGATACTTGAAATTGAGGGACTATAAAGAGGAACTAAAAAAAAGATAAACTTAGATGAGTTGGAATCAGGAATAACCAAGATGTTCATATGAGCAAATTAATCAAATGTGGGGGGGGAAATAATCTCTAAACTGTACACAAAATTGGAAAATTTGAAGGGGAACAACACCGCATATATAAAAGGGAAATGGGAAAATGAGGTGAGTTGGAGGCTTTCAGAAGAGAAATGGGCGGAAATATGCAGGCAACAGTGGAAAATAACTTGTTCCCTCTCATGCAGGGAGTTTGGCTGAAAGAATATAGTAAGATACTTTATCACACCAGCACAAAGAAAATACCAAGATACAAGATGTTGGAGGAAATGTGGAGAAGATAGAGCTAATCACTTCCATGTGTTTTGGGATTGCTCCTACATCGTATCATACTGGCAGGATGTAAAGAACTGTATGGATATAGTTTTGGGGACGAGCATACAGTTCACATTCGATGTTCTATACATGGGAAGAGGGACAGAATGGTTATTAAGATCAGCTGATAAATATATGTATGGGGTTATGACGTTGGCTAGCAAAAAGCCATTACTAGGAAATGGATGAAAGCAGAGATTCCTAAAAGGGAAGATTGGGATGACGTAATGCATAATATTTATATGATGGAAAGGTTGACATTTTCCGTCAGATTAGAATCTGGTAAATTTAAGAAGTACTGCAAAAATTGGTTGGATTTCATATCACCATTGAGATCAGATTTTGTGGATTAAAACCGAGGGATGGGAGGAGCCCTTTCACAGCTACAGAGTGTATATAGTTATTTTGCAGGTATCTTTACGCGAGAAGATAAGATAATTAAAGGACCTGGGGTTGAAAAAGCGAACAGAAAAACCTAGGTATTGAAAATATTGGGGCAGGTTGAAGCATATAAAGGAAAACAAGGTTATAATGTTTCAATGTAGATATAGAATGTCTACGTACTGTATTTTGATGTATACTGGAAGGACATATGTAAAAATGTTAAAATGTGGTTGTACACATGTATGGAAAACAAAACCTTAATAAAAAAAGAATTACAAAAAAAAAGAAAACTATTAGAGGTAATTGATCATTTAAAAAAAAACAGAGTGAGCAATTCATTTCCATCCCTAAATTCAGCATATTTTTGTTTCACTTCCATCACAGCCCTTTTCCTCAGTGAGCACATGAATCAGACCTCCTCAAGCAAAAATTGCTCCAGAGACTGAAACATAAAATAGTTTTATATAATTTTTGTTCTTTAAATTGTAGCATAACTAAAGCCTAACTCTGTAATGGGTAAAGTTGTGATTTAGAGAAATTATGTTTCTGATGTTGCTCCCACAATAGTTCCTCAAACCTCCTTTCTCTGTCAGAAACACAGGAGGAAATGACAGAAATGGTGACAACATTCTTACCAATCTTGGCAAAAGCTTCTCTAAGTTCCTCCAGTTCCTCGGGAGATATTGGTGTGGCGGCCATGTTGGGATCTTGACTCAGCAGTTGGACCCTGAAACTGATACAGTGAGAAAACCCAAACAGCTGTAATTATTTAGAACCGCAGCAGAACCAAGCAGGTACAACCAGCAGGGCAGAACAAAAGGAGGAACCTCACAGTTGGTATCGCCTAACTTTGTATTGTGATGCAACGTTTTTATACTTCTCACTTTTGCTACCCTGAAACTTCCCTCTGCTGCTACGCTTCCTGAGCCTCAGATAAGCTCTTCTCTGTTGCTTTGTAGTTTTGGTGTCTGCTTAAACAGCTGAACACCCACAGCTAAACTGTAACTTTCTGCTGAACAGATGATAAAAACCCTCAGAATCATACTGGAAGATGTTTTTGGGTAGTGGTGGGAGGTGTACTCACTACTCCTTGCATGCTTTTTGAGTTACAAAACAAACCATACCAAAAACCTTTTATCTTACATTGCCCCACAAAGGAACCTTTTACTGGATGTATAAAACCTTTGAAAGAACTTGCTGAATGACCAGGATTCTGTATAAAGTTGTGGGAGAGTTGCCAAAAAGTCGCTGCTCAAAATGACTTCAAGTTATACTTTTGTCACATCACACCTTTTCAGTTTGGTCACTTTGTCAGCTGGTAAGGGTCTCTTCATACTCGCCTCGGTCCTGCTTTGTACTAACCTTGACCTCCTCCCTGATGTTGATGATTTATGTTTTGGAGTATTTTTATTAATACCCTCTGTAGTTTGAGAGAACATAAATAAAGGGGTAGACTGAGCATTTTGCCTTTCAGCTCAGCTCTCTCTTCACTACAACACTGCAAGTGTCATGATCCTTGGTTCTTTGTGTTTTTGGTTTGATAGCTTTATGGATTTTAGTCTCCTTTTTTCACGTTGCTGTTCTTTGTGTTTCCTTTAGTTTATATTTTGAAAATTTTTGTTAGTGTTTGTTTCTTGCAATATTTTTTTTTCATATTTTCATTGTGTTCAGTATGCCTCCCTCTGTTTCCAGTCATTCTCAGTACTTTTCCTCAGTCAGCTTCTGCTCCTTGGTCCTGCCACGCCCACCTACACCTGACCTCTACTATACTTCATCTGCCTTTAAAACCAAATGATAGTTCTTTCTACATCCACCCATTGTTGAAATGTCTTTTTGACATCAAGGTTTGTATGGCTTCAAATTTTTTAAGTTTTAATGATAAGAAAACTTAAATTATTGTGTTCAGCCCTAGTTCTACTGCTGACATTCTTCCTGCTAATTATGACTCTCTTGAACCGTGTAGACTGGAGGTCCACTATCCTGGATGTTTTAGATGTTTCCCTGCTCTTCAGCAGGTCATCAAGTTCTGCAGAAGCCTGTTAATGACTCAGTCATTCAAATCAGGCGTGTCACAGCAGAGAAACATCTAAAACATGCAGGATAGCGGCCCTCCAGGACCAGGACTGGACACCTCTTGTTAAGAATCTGAAGATGACTCTTGACTCTAAGTTTAAGTTTACTAAGCCAATGAACTCTGCTTTGCAGAAAAGTTTTTTTTCAGCTAAGGCAGATAGCAGGGTTGACCAGACCTGACGTGAAGAACATAATTCATGCCCTCATCACAACCTGACTTGACTATTGTAACGCTCCTTTTCTCATTTCCAACTTGTTCAAAATGCTGCAGCTCGACGTTTAACAGGAACTCGTAGGTTTGAACACATCTCACTGATCTTGTCCTCACTTCGCTGGCTTCCTGTGCACCACAGTTCCTGTTGACATAGAAATGCCTAAATGGCCTTGCACCCTCATATCTCTCCAATTTACGGCAACCTTATGTTCCTTCTCGGGCACTTAGATCATCTGAACAGCTGCTTTTGGTTGTCCTGAAAACCTTGTTGAAGCTCAGAGGAGATCAGGGTTTTTCTGTTGTAGCTCCTAAACTCTGGAACAATCTGCCCCCCAACTTTAGACATGCGTCTTCACTTCCTGTTTTTAAATTTCTTTTTAAAATACATTTGTTCTCTCTGACATTCACCAAGTGTGAATTGATTTTAGTATTGTTTTATGTAAATGTTTACTTTCTTCTGATGTTTTAATTTTTTACTATTTTTCTATTTATTGTTGTGCATCTTGTTATTTTTTAAAATGTGTTTTATAAATAAATTTACTTGACTACTCAGTTCAGCCTCTGTCAATAACACCATCCAGAAGGAGGGAAATCTAAAGATTTGATTTTGTTGTATTCAAGCTCAAATCTGTTGAAGGATAATGTCAAAAACAGTTTAAGACGCCACAGTGAGAAAGGCTATTTGCAGATACAAAAGATGCAAACAGGTTAGATATGAATATTGTAAATGAGATGATGAGTTTTTCATTTCCTTTGACAAGATGGTGTGATGCTGCTGAAGCCTGTTCAACATGTGGACGAGCCAATGAGCCACATGTTGCTGATGTGGATGGGGTCCATCTGCAATAATCACAGAAGTGTAGTGTTTTTGCTACAAAAAGGTAAAAACTTTAAGTTTTAAACTTCTGATCTTCGTTTGATGGATGAAAGCAGCTTTAGAAGCACAATATGGGCTTTTATTATAGAGGTTTGTGCTAAATATCAAATCATAATGCATCTCTGCAACCTGAGACTGACTCTTCACAGGAGCAGTAGCTGTCATTAATGTAAGCTCTGTTTAAATAAACATACTGTATTTTCATCTTTTTTTTCTAAAAAAGGAAACGCAGCATGAGGAAGAGTGAGCACATGAACATGCAGGACACTTATTTCAGTGAAGATGATTCACCCTGAGTGTTTTTGTTCACAGCTACCTTTTTGGCAGTTCAGACTTTAAACCTCAAAAGGGATGATTTGTAGCCCGTTCATTTCAGCGGCAATGATTCATCTTCCTGCGTCACCAGAGGAAATGAAACCTCGTGGGGACATACTGCATTGTAAAAAAAAATACATTGTAAATGGCTTGTACTTATATAGTCCTTTCTGGCCAATCAGGCCACTCAAAGCACTTTACAACACAATCTGTGCCCACATAGCACTCTACTGCATCACTACAAAGCTAATCTATATTATAGAGTCTAACGCCATTCATACACTGATGGGGCACACATCAGAGGCAGTGAGGGGCTTACTGTCTTGCCCAGGGACATTTCAACATGTGACTCCTGCCAGAAATCAAATCTCCAACTCTCTCATTGGAGGACGGCTGCTCTAACCACTGAGCCACAGTCAACCCTGTGACCTTATTATGAATCTTATTTGTTACTGAGGTTACAAATAAACTTTTTTTGTTGCTTTTTTTAGATTTAAAATAAACTGACCCAAACAGGTGGAGAACACCTGGTTTTTGCCTGATTGGTAGTTTTTATTGAACCGGCCTGAATGACAATAAGATCAGCTGAAACTATCTATCTAACTAGCTATCTTTTTATTTTCTTTATCAGAGTGACAACTAGTCCGCCACTAAGGTCACAAACCTGTCTGTCAAGATCTGGTTTCACACAAGAAAATACAAACCCAAACAGGTAATTTTTGTTTTTAGGAATTTACCAACATAAAGTATGAAAAGCCAGGAGTCTGATACCTGTTGTGCTTTTCTTTGGCTTGAAGGGTTTTAAAGAAATTAAACAGATTCCAGAACATTTGGAGGAAGTGTTCTTAAGTGTTAAAATTACTTTTTAAACAAAAAACAAAAAATCATCACTGTCAGTGAGCTAAATGTCAAACTTTTAAAAATAAAAAGTCATGTTTTTCTTTATATGGTAACAGAAATTCAGTGCTGATGCTCTGTCTGCAGCCAGTGGAAACAGAGAAGTTGTTCTTGCAGCAGATCAGAAGCAGAAATGAAACTGGAGACTCGAACACTTTTAGCACGTCTCTCTCATCCGCTTTGAACAAACTAACTGAAGTTAAAGGACTGAGCGACATTTAAGGTGTGATATTTGTGATGAACAGTTTCAGTCACTGCTGCTCCACGGTGCTCTCTTTCCTGTTATTTTACTGCAGGGTTTTTTTTTATATAAAGATTTATATCAGCTCTTAAAGCGTCGACTTGTATTCTTGTTTGTGCTGAGGTCACTTGGTTTTGCAACACTTCACATGATGTTGCAAAGTGTAATTGAGTACAACCAAGGTGGATTATACAGCATTTCCTTCTACTTCTTTTTTCCTAGCTTGTTTCTTTTGAGGGCTAAAGTTTACATCAGAGAAAATTAACCTGAATTTATTCGATACTGTTTCTGCAGGATTTGTGACATTACATGTAGTTTGATGCTGAAGATGCTCTAAAAGATTTTTAGATATATGTGCATTTAAAACTCAATTTAAAAAACTTTCAGAGTGCACCATATTTGCAGGTTCCTTTTCAAGCAGATTTGAAACTATTTCACGACTTACTTAATTAAAATTATTTCAATGTGTCTGTGGTAATAACTGAAGGTAACTCTACCAAACATAAAAAACTAAGAAAACCTAAAAAATAAAAAGGGCCCAAATTGAAAAAAAAACTCTGCTTCACACTGGTCCTAATCACACCAAACAAGTGAGGGTAAATAAATAAAATAAATGAAATAATGCAAAAAATCTGAATTTAGATCAGTAAAGTAAATCTCAGAATGTTTGTTACTACATTTTGTCTATTTGAATGACGTACATTTACATTTGAAGGACAACTTTTTAAATTTTTATTTATGCTGTTACACAGAGTTTTTGTTTTATTTTAAAACTTCAAATTAAATCACTGATTCAGACAGTTTAATTGAAATGATATATTAAGCAAAGATGCCAAACATTTACTGACACCTTCTGAAATGTGTCACCCTGCCTTTTCACTGCGGTTTTATGTCCCATCAGCAAAACTAAATATGTCACTAACAAACATTAAACATAAATGGTTAAAGACATTAGCCAGACTGTGGAAAATCAGGCTATATAAACCATTATATTGGCGACATGCAGCGGTACGGCAACAGGCACAGGCCAATTGCAGTTTGTGATGGATTGCATTCAGAGGTGAGGCTCGGCTCGTTGCTGCCGCACCTCGCGTTTCAACAGCTTATTTGAACAGGAAATATGCAATTTCAGCGATTTCAGCAATTTTGACAATAAAAATGTTCCAATATTAGTCATACATAAAGATCAGTGGACAAATATCCCTGGCAGGAATACTGAGTCAGCATTCATACTGTTTTCTCTTTTATCAATCCAGAATCAAAATATTCAGCTCATTCAAGAAATGGAAGCTATGACCTTTTTTTTTTTTTTTTACTTTTTTACTTTTCTAAATTTTAACTTTATTTAGAAAGAAGAACATTGTCCTCTGAAATCTGCTTCAGTGTACTCACTCTGTTTTTGTCTTCTGGTGCTATTTTTAGCATCTAACTAGCCTTTTGTTACTTCTAGTTAGCATATTGCCACTTTTAGCTTTTAGGCTGCTTTTAGCTAGCGGTCTGCTTCTTTTAGCATTAACAGCTCAGTTTCAGCTTCTTCACCAAACTTAAGCTGGTTATTATGTCTTGCAGCAAAACAGTTTTACTGAAAAAGAAACAAAAACATAAGCTATTAATTCATTTCCCATCAAAAGTCAGCATTTACACTGTTTTTTTCTCCAAAAATGCTATTTGCAAGGTGTTTAACCCATTTTTGTTAGATATTTAGTCCATAATTTAAAATACATCAAAAATAAATGTGTGTTTTTGTCATATGAGCAGAGTCCGTGTTCACGTGGTAACTCCTACTGCACGTAATAGATTTAATGCACCATATAAGCATCATGTTGTATAAAACGAATCTGAGCTGTCAATATTTCTAAAATTAAACAAACCAGAAAGAAAAAGAAAAAAAAATAATACAGAAAAGGGAACAATCAGTTCATGCAGCCGTTTCCAGTGAACTGATCTGTTTCAGGGCAGTGCAGCTTCTGTGTTTGGATGGGTTCAGCTGCATCAGTGTGAAGCACATGATCCAGCTTCAGCAGCTTTTGGTTTTCTTTATTTCTAAACTAGATGCTGGTCATCTCTGCAACAGAAAGCACTGATCACAAGTCAAACTCTGAAAGCCCTGACCTGAGCTGGTGTCTCTTCCAGCCCATGCTGCATGAGAGGGATTTTTTCAGTTGAAGTGAAGCTAACCACAAACTTCCTTTTCAGCTCACTGCAGTGGTTTAACTTCTTGTTCCAGTTTACTTGTAGGCCTCACTCTGCTCCTAACTGCTTGTATTTGTTTTATTTATACTTTATACGTCAGATTTGATCTGAGTCAAGTTCACAATGCTCTGAGGTAATCAGATTTTCCAAGCAGAGTCTGTGCTCCAGTGCAGAAAAATTGTGGCATGGATTTAAAACAAAGTGTGCAATCTGAAAGACGGTCACACAATGTATTTTTCTTATTTTATCCATTTTTAAAAGAATGAACAAACTATTCCTTCAGGTGCCTGACACTCCGCAGGGATGCATTCAGGAGAACTGTGAAGATGTGAGGCTCTTTACCTGAGAGATGTGGTGAGGCAGCGGATGGTTCTCTGGGCGTGGACGGTTACTGTCCGTCTCTTCTCCTCAGACGGTCGCTGTGGCTGCTGTGCTGCTCAAAGCCTGACAGACAGCGGTCTGAATCGACGCAGAGAGCAGGGCGACAGCACATCTATTCAAATCTATGAGGAAGGAAGTGACATGCAACACTTCAGAAACAGATCTTTTGTCTTTATATGGCAATGCACGCTGTCAGCTAAGGTGATCTCCCACACCCAGTCTGAAGGGGTTTCAGGGACACGTTTTATGACTCCTTTTACTTCATTTCATGTTAATCTGAAATATTTTAGCTGATGGCAGGTGTGTTCCCCAGAAGGCTGAAGTCATTTTAATAAATCAAAAGATGCTTCATACAAAGTATGAGTCTTTGGACATTTATGCAACCAGCCTATGTGTATCTTTTTATATATTTTAAATTTTTTTCTACCTAATAGATTTGCTTGTTGTTTAGTTTAGTTGTATAAACAATATATGTCACATTAAATTTGAAAAATATTTATAAATCCTTTATTTTCATCTCATTTTTTTACATACACAAAATTTACTATTTTAGGGGTGTCAGACATTTTATTTCCACTATATTACAAAAACACTCCTTAGATCCATGTCCTCTGAAGAATTCAACACAACTGTGACCATTTTTTTGTAGTGAAAAATGTTTTTTTTTTGTTGTTTTTTTAAACATGGATGTAAAGAAAAAAGTTTGACCTTTTTTCCATTTTTGAAATCAGTACAGACAGGCAGATGCATGGCTAGGTTATACAATTCAAATTTAAATCCAGTTTAAATTTAAAACAAGTTTAAAACAGGACAGATAGATAGTTTAATGAAACTTTAGTTGGATTTAAACCAGATGTGTGGCCTCAAAGACAAAGCTCTACCTTGACATAGTGTTCAGTGGTAAACAGGTGGTTAAAGACATCAAGATAAACAGAGAAACAAGAAAATACTGCCAGATTATAAAACAGGACAAATGGATGAGGAGAGCATGGAGGAGACTTAAACAGGTAGACAGGAATAAGAACACTGATTCAAATAATTTTCAGCTAATAATTAAATAATAAACACCAGTATGCTGGTTAGTATGTCTTGAATGGGGTCATACTAATGAGGCACCAATTAAATTCAAAGGATTATAGTCTTATTACCACACAACACATCACCAGCTTCATTTGCTTTAACTAGCCTGAACCCCAGTGGAAACACAACAAACCAGGGCTGGAAGAAAAAACAGTAAATAAGCTCCAGGGGTAAATAGTTCAGGGTAGCACAGACAGAATACAGCTCATGCCCCTTTTTATACAAATGATTTCTTAAAGATTGATAAAATATCTGTGGTAAGATCTGATCAAAATTCAACAGAATTGCTGCATCCTATCACTCTTACAGTGTCAGGACAGAGCATGGCAAACCCAGAACGCAGACTCATAATAGTATAAATAAAAATTTATTTTTTCTTAAAAAAAAGAACGAGAAAACAAAAACCTGACGTGGCAGCAAAACTAACGTAACAAAAATCCAAACTAATACAAAAGGGAGAGGCGAGGCAAGGTAAGTCAAGGCGAAAGACAAGGGACAAAAGACATTCCAGGGACAAACCAAAGTCAATGAACCAGCAAGGGAATGGAGAAAGTGACTGGGTTTTAAAGGCAGAGGAATAATTAAGAGAAGTGGGCACAGGTGAGTAATTACAAGTGTAGGCAGGTGGAGATGGGCGTGGCAAGTAAACAAGTGCAGACAGAGGAGGAGTGAATGATGAAAGAACACAGAAGGCAGAAACAATACAAAGACAAAACATGATAACAATAACCTAAAATGCAAAAGAAATCACAAAGAAAAAACAACAAAAACCCATATCCTGACATAAAGTCTGTGTTTGTGAGGCACTTGACTCCATGCCTCCTCTTTCCTGCAGGACATGGGTTTTTGAAGACGGCTATATGTACACTAATAACTCTTTAAAAAGTCTCTGGTATCTAGCCTGAACACTGATGGCAAAATGAGCTCAGATTAGCACTCGTCAAATTATTAGACCCCAGTATTCTCCTCAAACTCTTGGGTTTCCTTCTTTTGCAGTTCAGCCACAGATGGTTGGACTGAATCTGCATTATCCCCACCCTTACACGTATCTCTACCTATTGGGCTCAGAAGTCACAACAATTAGTGATATTCCACTACAAAATGGGGAACCCAAACAGGAAGTCAAACTGCCATTAACTGTCACGGTTACACCCTGACATAAACAGATATTACATCAACACATGCTGCATGTCCCACAACAATCAACTTTATGTTTTATGCTTGTCTAGAAAGATTGTCAATAATACCAAATATAACGCACTGGATTACATACAACTAGATATTACAATGGTTACTGTGGCTAAATATTTTCACAGGAAAATGTGGCATTATTTTTATGCTCGTTTTAAGGGTAATCAACAATAATGCAAACATAATACATCAGAATACATCTAACTGTGGCTGAAAGATGCAAATGCAGACATGTAAGAGGAAGGTTCTGGTCCTAGACTTCAAATCTATAATAACGAAGTAAGCAGGAGGCAAGGCCAAATAACAGAACAGAACACAAACGAACATGAACAGAAATCAACAGGAGGATCTGACACCAAATAATGGAAAATGTCTTCTTCTTCTTTCGGCTGTTCCCTTTTCAGGGGTCTCCACAGCGAGTCATCCTCCTCCATCTAACTCTGTCCTCACTCTAACTACCTCCATGTCCTCTCTGACTGCATCCACATATCTCCTCTTTATCTTTTTCCTGGCAGCTGCATCTCTAACATCCTTCTACTAATATCTCCACTGTCCCTCCTCTGCACATGTCCAAACATTTCAGTCTGGCCTCTCATAATGAGGAAGTGACAGAGGTGGTTATTGATGAGAGACAGGTGTGTATGGAGCTCATACCCCTTCATTTGAAGTGAACCCTTTAAAATCTTCACTTGAAGGACCCAGATAGCTTTACCCCATGTCTTTGTCCAAATTTCTCAGTTGGCATGCAGGACTAACTAACTTTCACCTTACATTTGCCAGGAATTTGTGCAGCATACGCAAATGTGTGAATTCAGTATGATTTCAAGAAAAAATGTGAGATACTGTCAGTCAAAAAACTGCTGTTCTTACAGCCTCCACTGATCCAGCCCACTAAATGGCTCTGCTTCCTGTTATTCAAATTTTGAGTTCCAGTTCACTAAAATGAAAGCATAATTACATTAGGCACACATTTTTGTGTTTAAGATCATGCTGCAACAGAACATTGCTCAAACTGTTAGAAGAAAGAAGATTAGTATTACTCAAAACACATATTCATAGATTTGCTATTATTAGATGGAAGTCCGAACTGAGTCTCCAAGATGTATGCCACACCATATGACAAAGGCGTTATATATTTTGATAATAGTGTACATGGCAGAAAGAGACCTTTTCTGAGCAAATGGACATGAAACACTTGGTAAACACAGGTGACATCCCAAAAGATAAAAACAGATATTTTGTTAGTCCTGAGGCCCTCGTGAAACAGGGCTGTTTTCTTCAGCATATTTAAATATGACATATAAAACAGAGGAAGGCTTCCCTTTCAAAAAACCAGCTCTTATTACTGAAACTGACCTGGTACACCATTCATCACAAGGCCTGCTGAAATTTACATTCAGAAAAGCTTTTTATCTGACACCAAGTTGGTGTAGGCACCCTGAGTACAGAACCTTTAGTTACTATAGCTCCCACAAAATATTCTACTCTGAAATATCATATAGTAGGGGTCACCAACAAAGTTCACTCAGGGGCCAGAAATTCTCCTGGCAGATTCCCCAAAGCTCAGCCTCTGATGTAGAAAATAATAATAATTTGCTGAAATATTTATGACTAGTTGGTCTGCCTGTAAGTATAGCATAATAAAATGCTTATCTGTCATGGCGAGGGGAGACAGAGGCGAACCCAGAACGCAAAATCATCTTTAAAAGAAACTAATTTATTAATTAAACAAACAAAAAGGGCTGACGTGGCAGCAAAGGTAACAATAACAAAAAATCCAAACAAAGGGGCAGGGCATGGCAGGACGAGACAAATGCAGAACGCAGAACAGAACAACAATGATCCAGTGGGGTGGTGGAGAAAATGACCAGGTTTTAAACACAGGGTGATTATGGGAAGTGGGCACAGGTGAGTGATTACAATAGCTGGCAGGTGGAGATGGGCGTGGCAGACAAGCAAGGGCAAACAGAGGGGAAGTGAATAATGACAGAAGCACAAGGAACAAGACACAGACAAGAAAACAAGAGCAAAGTAAATCCAAAAAAAAAACAAAAACAAAACCCAATCTTTACACTTATCTATGTATTTTGTTTATTTTAAGATGGTACCTTTCTTGCAAAGTGAATAGGCAATGCTTTGAAAAATGACAATCTGTAATTTTGGAAACAGAACAATATGATGCACACTGACAGGCAGTGTCTGTGTGTGTGTGTGTGTGTGTGTGTGTGTGTGTGTGTGTGAGGGGGGGGGCATTTATCTACTTTCACTATTTGTGAAAAAATTATTGCAAGAAACATAAAGCTTTTGTTTATAGTCAGGGAAGAAGAAAAAAGGTCACATTCCAAGAGTCTGACACCAGACCTGGATACCTCTAGTTTTAAAATATAGTATTTAATAATAATAATAATAATAATAATAATAATAATAATAATAATAATAATAATAATAATAATAAGTCTGACCCCGACCCCACCCCACCATGTGGACAGGAAGTGGCCCGTGGCCCACTAGTTGATAATCACAGCCACAAAAAATATCTACAAAATTATTAATATCATGTGCAAGAGAAACATATATTTGCCAAACTGACCATAATACAAACACTGTTTTCACATTATGGTTGTTTTAAAGTCGTGTTTAAATGGGTTAGCACAGTAGCTACTATTTGTGTGACTATAATTAATGCATACATTCTAATTTAATACATTTAAAATAAAAGTGTGTAAAAGTCAGTCTGCCAATAATGTTGCCAAGTTGCAACCCCCCAGTTTGAAAATTATGTTGGTCCTACAAGTAAGTGTTGCTGTCACAGTAATAGGTTTTCAAGAACTCATTTAGAAATTAGGCTGAAGTTTCTTCAGGGAGCTCAGCATGTCGAAGGTTCCCTTTTTGGAAGCTGAAGTTATCGACAGTGAAGCTTTGTGCAACAGGAGGATGAGGAAACTCCATGACTTGAGGAAGCTCAACTCCTTCAGTCTGTGCAGGAAGATGCTGAGGTCAAGAACCATTTACCATCCTGGGGCAGCAAAAGTATGAAAAATAAGCTTAATAGTATTATTTAGTCTAAAAACATGCACGTTTCAGGCCCAGGCGTCCCTTGAAAAAGAGATCTGTGATCTCAATGGGACTTGCCTGGTTAAATAAAGGTTTGTCAGTACAGGTATTATTCCAAAATTAGAAAGCTTTGTTTGGTGACTTCTTATCTCTTCTGTGGCTCAAAAATCTCTATTAGGCTACAAACAATCTCACTACACAACACACTAAAAGCAGCTCAAAGGTCAGTCTTCACATTACTCAGCTTTGTTGCAAAAACTGCTTGCAGTCCACCACCAGCCAGGCTAGATTTAGATCAAGGTCAGGTTATGATGAGAAGGGACAAAGTTGGAATCTTTTCAGTCAAACCTTGTAAATAATGCATCTTCTCACGTGATATTGTGAAATTCTGTGTTAGCACTCAGATTATGTTTTTTGGTTGAATCTCAGAATCTCAGCTACTACAACGATATTTGTAAAATTTCCCGACTTACAACCATTTTTGACCGAGGTCGTTCAGTTGTGACAGCCATCATGAGTTGGGTTGACTCTAGATGTTAACCAGTTGTAGATGTACATCCAATAATTATATTTTGAGAGTTTTGTTAAAAATCGTATAGTGATTTATGAGATTTTTTGCTAACAGACAAGTTGACTTTAATAGTTATTTCCAAAGTTTTATTCAAAGATCTCGTGCAGTCTGCAGTGTGGGGAGGCTGTGTTGAGGATAATGTTTAGCTACTTACCACATCAATTTTTTGCTCAATATTTGTAAATGTGGCTGAATTATAACCATTTTAATTTCAGTTGGCTGTAGCAGTCATCTTGAATTGGGCTGACTCCAAATATTATTCCGCTGAAGACGTACACCCAGTGTCTAAATAGAAATTTCATTAGAATTCGTCTAGTGATTGCATGAGATATTTTGATAATTCACAGGCAACATTATTATTGCCCTTTCACCTTTGGGTGACTATGACTCATGGTAATTTTTATTTCAAGCTTTTCTGCAACAGTAAATATAACACTGCACATCTGTACAAACTGTTTTTTATTATTGTTATTAGTTACGTTTTTATATTATCAAAAAAACTGCATGAGATGCTCTGTTTATGCAGCTAAACAAAGCATCACATGCTGTTTAAATCATGGAGCTCCACACTCTCCAGTTCTGAACTAAGAAAGCTCTTTACTATGGTCCAGATGTTTGATTTTTTATTAAGGTTTCAAGCCCACAGTAGCGAGCAGAAAATGCCAGGCGCGATAAAGGTAAAACCTACATTCGAATACTACTCCCACATTGTAAGCTGGATAAACGTAAAACTTGGTACATAACATCTATAAACTGATCTGCTGAAGCGATGATTAAAAAGTTTAAAAATTTTTGAATTTTGTGCCGGAATACCAAACACTTTAGCGCTAGCTAGCACAATATCTCCGCCATACTTTAAGATTATGGAAAATGCATTTAGATCCCAATAGTTAGATATTGCCACTTTGTTTTAAATTTTGTGCAGTTATACTGATAGGGAGCGCTATCATTTCAAAAAGTTTATATCTGAATAACCGCTTGACGGATTTACACCAAACTTGGTACAGATGATCAAGACCTCACCTTAAGACGATATCTTGAATATTATAATGAAGTGGGTGTGGCTTATATGCTATCTCACTTTTGAGCTTTGAACTCTGCCAAATCGAACTTTAACTTTGTGGAAATGGCCAGTCAACTATAGAATTGCGCTCTCTATGTTTGAGGGAAAAGTTGCAAAATTTAATCTCTAGGTGGCGCTGTTACAACAAGAAATGCCTTTTTGCAAATTCTTTCACAACTACTACATGTATGCACAGTATCTCTATTCTGGTGTTTTCCGTAAACCATGCCGTTTCACATGAGTTTTGGAAAAAAAAAATTGTAAAATTATTGTAATTAATAGAAAACTTGCAAAATATGCAGAAGCTACTTTCATTAACTCCTCCCGAGGCTCAAAGCCAATTGAAGCAAAATTTCACGTGGTATGACTGGACGACCAGCTAACCAAATGATGTGAAAGGATTTTCAAAAAGAAATTTGGTTTATGAATTATGCGTAAACAAAAAAAATTTTCAAAAAAAAAAAAGTTTATTGAGCGTAACTTCCGAATAGTTTAAAGTTTATCAATACATTTTAGAACAGTGGTGCCTAAGGCCGAATAAAGGGTTTCTCTCCATTTTCAACTTGATCCAACACTAGGGGGTGCTATAAGTAGGCAAAATATATACTGCCAAAATGGCTGAATGGACTTACATGAAACTTGGTGGGTATCTTCAGGATAAAACCCTGAAACTATGTTATCAATATAGTAATGATTGGCCAAAGTGGGCGTGGCTTATGTGTAAAATGTATGTGCAGCCTTTAACATTTAGAAAAATTCACAAAAAAATCACTTGTTGAATTTCGAGGGCTAAGACATACAGGATATGTTCCTTGCATGAACCCTAAAAGTGCTGATCAAAATTCACAGCTCTATATTTAAGCGTGTCGTTACTATTTACAAAGTTCATAACTCAGGCTAGCAGTAGCAACTCCGACTCTGTTTGGCCGAACGACTTGAAATTTGGTACTCTGTTCAGATCTAGCCTAACTACAAAGCACAAGAAATATCAGTCGAATTTGAGCGTCCCCTTGTGGTTAATAAATGAAAACATTTAAATGCTAACCAACATGGCCGGTTTTTATTTTATTTTGGAAAAACCTCTAGACTATGGTGGATTGGAAAATTTGGGCAAACAAAGCACATGATAATGGTCAACTGTGACTATTTTGAGGTTTTCTTGAGACATTGATTTTTAACAAATTTCTGAATATATTTAAGTATGACTAGTGCTGCTACGACAAAGGTTAACAATTTCTTGTACAAAAGCTATTGAGTGTGGAGATTTCCTGAAGTGCAAACATAATTCCACATATCCACATGGTGATGTGAGAATATTTTGGAAATTTTATAATAAAGTTTCAATTTTTTATGATTTTTTGCTGATTTTTTGCTGGACATCATGAAAATAAAGTTATACATTTTTTATCAAGAATGCGTTCGATCCAGGAACATAGAAATAAAAGAAAATTATTCCACATGTAGGTATGGTCATGAGAGCATATTTTGGTAATTTTTTGAAGAGTTATGGATTTTTTATGAATATTTTTTTGGCTCACTGTAGTATAAAATCAGTCCACTTTTTTTTTTTTTTTTTTTTACTGAAACAGCATTGAAACTAGGGACATGGAGATAAGTGCATATTATTTCAGATATAGACTTGATCATCTGAGAATATTTTGGTATTTTTTGAAAGAATAATGGATTTTTGATGAATTTATTTCTTTGGCTCTGGGTGGTATCAAATGGCAGTTAGCTTTTTCTTCCCGAGATTTCTTCAAAAATTATACCATTGCTTCTCACGGAACGCTTTTGACTACGCACCATCCTGAGAACTTTCAACTCAGTCCGCTGGCTGAAAGATGTGGTGAAGCCACGCTGGCGGGACGTCAGGAGCGGAGCTCGCGGAGAGGGGCGGAGCATGGAGGCTTGGAACCCGTTCTAGTTTCGTTGTTGTTGTTTTGAGGGGCATTTGCCATGTCCTGGATAACTAAGAATCTACACCAGCATAATTTTTTACACTAGATTAAAATAAAATTATTAATTTATATATCTATTAATAAAGATAGCTATCTATATATATGTCGTTCTTCATTTGTTGACATCTGTAGCAGTGGAATCACATGCCCATGTCGTAAAGGTAAACAACGCTGAGCCAATCAGAAACCGGCTGCTCGGTCACCTGACAGGAACTTCTTGAGTGTGACGTCACGAGCTGTGTTGTCAAAATGGCAGGACACGAAAATCACCACCATCACTTCTCCCTGTGTTTCTGTGATTTAATGAGGTAAATATCCTCCCTGTTGGTTAAACTAAAGTGGTAAAGTTGTGTTCTAAAAAAGCGCTGCGCAGAAATAAGTGAAAGTGAGAGTTCTTGTCAAAGCGAGAGGACGGTGCTAACTTTAGCCTGAGCTAGCTGGTAGAACAGGTTTCTGTAAGAGTCAAGCCTCCTCTGAAGTCCGTGTTCTCGGTCCTTCGTCTCCCCCTCCGCAGGTTGCTGTGGTCTCTAGTGATGCCATGCGTTGTCCTCACCCTGCTCCTGACTCTGGTTCTGCTCCTGGTCGTGCTGGGGCTCCGCTTGTGGCTGCAGGGCCGCCGGAAGACCCGCCGGGCTCAGGGAGGCGACCCGGCGCTGGCTTTCTTCCACCCGTACTGCAACGCAGGAGGAGGCGGGGAGCGGGTCCTGTGGTGCTCCCTGAGGGTCCTCATGAACCGGTAATATTCACTTCTTTACTCTGTAACCTTAGCGGTATAAATGGGAGAGAAAATGAGGTCGTCAGTTCATTGTTTATTATTTACACACCTTTAAATGTGAGCAAACAAATGTCAGGTCTCAGTGACCCACCTGCCAGCGTGGACCTTTGAATCCACACCATCTAGTTCTGTTAGAGTTTAATCAACCTCTTGGACCTCAGTAATGGGCAGATATTTTTCAGAATAAATGCAAATATAACTTTAAAAAGATGATTATCTATTTTTAAATAATTGAGTTCAACTAAAAACTTGTCCCTCCCTCATTCCAGATACCCCAACGTTTCCTTTGTGGTTTACACGGGGGATAAAGAAGTGACCGGTGAGCAGATTCTGGAGGGAGCACGACAGCGATTCAGCATCACGCTGCCTCGACCGGTCACTTTCGTCGTCCTGCATCACCGCGAGCTGGTGGAGGCCAGTTCCTACCCCCACTTTACCCTGCTGGGCCAGAGCCTCGGCTCCATGTTCCTCGGTAAGACCACGCCAGGCTTAGATAATCCACCAATTTTAGTTTTCGTACAGCATGAAAGTGAAGCGGTTCAGTTTCAGAGTTGTTGAATATAGTTCAAGAAACAAGGAAACAGTTAAACAATCAACAAACACTTCAACAATCCACCACTTGGGGGATTGTTTTAATGTTTGTTCATTTTATTAATGGTAAAACTAACAGGACGACCCACTTTTTCTGAAAGGTTTCTGTGCTGTGAGTTTGCTGTTAGGCTGATGATGTTTGGGGGGGGGGGGTGCTTTGCAGTGCAGTGCTTTGTTTTGGTTCAGTCGTTTACTGTTATGTACCGCTAACCTGGGACACTTTATTTAGTTCAAAATATTTGCTCCCTAAAATGGAGTAAAACTGATCATTACAGCTGCACATTACAGATCAGTAAGTTTCAAACTCACTGTTAAAATGGCAGCTCAGGCATGTAGCCTTTACTTCTTTAAAAAAAAAAAAAAGAAAAACTTTACTGATCTTCCAACTGTAGGTGTACTTCTATTTTTTTCATATTTTACTGCATAAAAACATGGAGGTAAACCTGTTTATATGTTAAAAAACACCTGCTGTGACGGAAAAAAAAAAAGATTCAGCATTTTCACCCGTTTCTGAGAAAGTTCTGATCTCTGTCAGAAAGCTCTGATTAGATGTGCTGATTCGTGTTTATTTTCAGAACAGCACTGTTTACTGACAGGAAATAAAGATTTCACATCCAGATAGTCACACTTTTATATTGGTTTTTTTTTCAATTCCTGAAGCTTTACATGATGAGACAGCAGCGTAATTAAAACATTTAGATGGGTGATCTCAGGACATATTCATCGGGAACTGATGACTAATAGATTTAGGATCTTAAAACCAGCTGATTGTTGCATATGTTCAGAAATTTGGTTCAGTTTCCTTTATAATTTTGGTAATGATGGGAGCACTGAAACAAAGGCATGAAAACCAGTAGGAGCTAAATGGGCAGAGCAGCATGAGGTCAATGGCAGAAGGTAAAAAATGAGAAAAATAGAAGTTTGTTAGGAATATTTTGTATCTCTGGCGTTAATTGCTGTTGTTTCAAGTTACCCACATGATGTGTTTAATGTTCGTGTAGTCAGTTCAGATTTAGGACTTAGGGAATTGTATAGTTTACTGACCAATGGGTGATGTTCCTGCTTGTGGAAACAGCATACATTACATCCTGTGGTTTAGACAGTGTTCACTCCTTACAGTGAGAATGAATCCGTTATATATATGTGTGTGTGTTTCAGGGTGGGAAGCCCTCACAGCCTTTGTTCCTGACCTGTACGTGGACTCCATGGGTTACGCCTTCACACTTCCAATCTTCCGCTACCTGGGTGGCTGTAGGGTGGCGAGCTACGTTCACTATCCTACAGTCAGCACCGACATGTTGTCTGTGGTCAGGGAGAGGAACCCCAGGTAGCCCTGTGCACAGACCTACACAGAACTTTATTCTTTTTAGATGGATTTATCAAACATATTTCAATACAAATAACTTCAGTGTTTTTTCTAGGATGGTAAAAATAATGACAAATGTTTACAGATGTAAACATTTCCTTACATACAAAAAAAAACCTGACTAAACAAGTGTTTTGTGGTGTAATTTCTCCTTTAGAACTCTGTTGGGACACTGTGTTAAGTTTCTGCTGTTTTCTGACTGTGATTTCAGATTCAACAATGCTGATTTCATCTCCAGAAACCCGGTGCTGAGTGCTGTGAAGGTCCTGTACTACTGCTGCTTCGCTCTGCTCTACGGCCTTGCTGGCTCCTGCAGTGACGTCATCATGGTGAACTCCACCTGGACGCTGGGACACATCCTGGCTCTGTGGCGCAGCCCGAGCCGCACCAGCATCGTCTACCCGCCCTGCGACGTCCGAGCCTTCCTGGACGTCCCGCTGGAGGACGAGGATGAAGACGAGGTTGAGGAAGGCTGGGAGGAGCTTGGACGAGAGCTGGGCAGTGACAAGGACGTCGGAGGAGGAGACAGGAAGTGCCACTCCATTGTGTCTGTGGGTCAGTTCAGGCCAGAGAAAGACCACCAACTGCAGATTAGAGCGTTTCGCAAACTCTTAGACAGGAAAGGGGAGGGGGCTGGGGGCCGTGAGTCACTGAGGCTGGTGCTGATAGGTGGCTGCAGAAACCAGGAGGATGAAGAGAGGGTCCTGATGCTGCGAGGACTCTGTCAGGAGCTCGGGGTCTCCGACCTTGTCGACTTCAAACTCAACATCCCGTTTGAGGAGCTAAAGAGGGAGCTGGTGAGCGCCACCATCGGGCTGCACACCATGTGGAACGAACACTTTGGCATAGGTGAGAACACAACATGTTATTAATACCTTACACCAAGTCTGTGTCTAGAAAACCTACACCTGTATTTTATTTTTTTGTCTGTGTGTGCCTTTAAGCAAAATATGTCATGAAACACTGGACAGATTTTATTAAAACTTTCAGAAAGTAATCAGTTGATTAACTTTTGGAGTCAACCCAATTCAAGATGGCCGCTAAATCTCATCAACCTAAACAAACACAAAAATGGCTAAAGCTTAGTTAAATTTACAGATAACAAGCTCAAATTTGCTGTGGTAGTAGCCGAGTCATTTACTCCACATACTCTGAGCGCTACAACATCTCACAAAAATCTCACACTATTGCACATGACATTATTCTCAAGATTTGACCAAAATGGCTATAACTCCATCCCTTTTTCATCATAAGATGATCATAGTTTAAAACTGACATGAAAGACAACAGGCCATATGCCTCCTATAAGGAATGCTAGGTCTTTATTTTAAGTTGTCTTAACAAAAAATTGCCAAGTTGTAAAGAGGAACAGCAACAGGTAATGATAAATACTGAGTCTAAAATAACATACATTAATTCTTTCCTCACAACTTCATTTGCTCTAGAGTTGAAACTGAGAAATGTAAGATTAAGTTTAATAAATCTGTTGACTCACTGTCAGTCAGTATCCAGAAAGTTAGAGTTATTATTCATAGAATTTCAGCTTTTGGGCTGATATTAATATAATTTTAAACATGTGTTAAACATTGAAATGAGCTGTGCTTCCTCTGTATTAAGTTTATAATATCCATCCAAAAACATTGAGCTGGATTTTATCCAGAAAAATCCAGCTGTAATTTGAGCAGTCAGTGCTTCTGGATCAGATCACCTAGTTTGGACACTCATAAGTGGGTTTTTTTCTCCAGGTGTGGTGGAGTGCATGGCTGCAGGCACCATCGTTCTTGCCCACAAGTCAGGAGGTCCGAAGCTGGATATCGTGGTGCCGCATGAGGGCAGGCAGACGGGCTTTCTGGCAGACAGCGAGGACAGCTATGCTGCTGCCATGGAAACCATCCTGGCACTGTCGCCGTCAGCTAGACTGGAGATAAGACTCGCCGCCCGTGAGTCTGTTGGGCGATTCTCTGACCAGGAGTTTGAGGCGTGTTTCATGGCTGCCATGGAGTCCCCGATGAGGAAACTGGTGCGATGAGGAAGAACAGAGGAGATCTGAAGCCCACCAGGGACCAGGACCGTAACAGAGACACGTTTTACAGCTATCTGTCCAGGAAAACCAGCTGGCTGAATTTCATGGAGCTTGGTGGGAGGTGGATCACACTGAACATTAGCACAGCAGGTCTGAGTCACCTTCTTTAAAACTGATCAGGTATTAACACTGTTCCAGCTCTTTGAATGCTTCATTAATCCGTCATATTTTAACACCTATGAAAAGGAATGAGCAGTGAAGATCAGCTAAAACTAGCTAACTTACAGCTGAAGTGTGACACGTCTCAGTTTTCAAAAAACAGCAACGTTAGTAAAACAGAACCCTGATGAACACATAAAATAACTATACCCGTAACGTCTGAAGAAAAACAAGAAATGTAGGACTCTATATTTGCATGCGTCAAACCTTCAGTAATGTGTGAATGTTAAAGCCATCGACAGCAGAGCTGGAGGGTGGTTTGTAGCATGTTCAACTTTAAATGTGTTGATGTGTCGGTGTATATTTACAAAACAAACTGAAGGACAGCTCGAGGTTAAACTTTACAGCTAAATTAAAAATGATAAATTGGACATTAGAAACTGATGGACCTCTGGGTCAGAATTCAATGAGGATAAAATTAAGGCTTCATTGAAAGGATATTTTCAAAATCAGTCTAGGCTTAAACGGCACAAATACTTCAAACAGAGAAAACTGTGAGCTTTTATAAAGTACAGAGGAAATGTGTTTCATGCCTGTCTTCTTTAAGTTGCATCAGATTTAAAATCTAGCTTTTAGGTAGAGCTTTCAAAAACCACCTCCATTTTGTGAAAAGGTTTTACCAAAAAGTTCAAATTGCATGCATGTAAATCTGACCGGATTTTCTCACATTTGATGCATGAAAGCTCACAGTTTCCCTCTGCTTCCTGTTTTGGGGGATTTCTTTTTTTGTGCTGAGGTAAGCTGGATTTAGTGGATCTCCAGATGAGGAAATGCTGCTGAAGGTGAACGACAAGTAGAACCACAGCAGCTTGGAGTTGAGGTGTGTTCCTGCACAGCATTTGGAGAAGGGAAGACTTGTTTGAGTTGCATTCCAGTTTATAAAGCAGAAGTAATTTCTATTGATGCTGGCATGATTCGGACAGTTTTCTTTTTGCGGTGATGTTACTTTATTTACTGATTTCTAAATAGGTGTTTGAAATTTATTTTTTCTGTCAGAAGAAGGTTATTAAAATAAGTTTTTCTACTCTGTGTTCATTAAAATTGCACTTAAAACTAGTGTTACAGTAGCTGATGGCCAAATTCACTTTATTTAAATGCCTTTTTTTCCTGCTTTTGACAAGGTCTGGGTATGGCAATATGATTATATATATATATATATATATATATATATATATTATTGTTTAACCTATATTTTTAAAGAGGCATCACTATTTATGTCTATGTATAGAGGATTCTTGGACTAATGGAAATTAATGTAATAAAGGAAAATGAGTAATTACTTGTGTGCTGCCACCTTGTGGTCCAAACAGTAAATACTCAGGAAGTAAACTGAGCACTGAGCTGTGTACCACAGCCTAATGGATCTGATTTTAACCTGCTCTGGCTTTTTTCACGTGTGAGGCTATGTTCGGCCTCTCCGGATCTTCTTGTGGGGAAGAAGATATATATATATATATATATATATATATATATATATATATATATAAACCAGGAGAACAGCAGCAGCAGCAGAAATGATCAGATTATGAAACAAGCAGTGCTAATTTTATTCTCGTCCATCCACACAGTATCATAATATAATTGTTCTCTTCAGTCAATTTCACACATGTTCAGCTGTGACCGGTCAGCTGATGAAGCAGGCTGAGTTCAAACACTATAAGAGACCTCTGAGGCTGTATGAGGTGCTTTACGATTCGATTTCAAGTCTGACGTTATTTTATAACGCAGAATAAAAACTTTAAAGTGTGCAGATTTAGGTGACCTGATGCTTATTTAAAGTTGTGTTCTGGTCTGTTTTCGACTCGCCTGAGGCCTCCGTGTGATCGTCCCGTTCACCAGTTTTAGTCAGACCCGACCAAAGTTCTTTGCCTGATATTTTGGCCTCTGGTTGGACTTCCTGAGGAGCTGCAGAGCTCACTGCCCCTCCGCTCACCTTCCCCTCTGCCTCTTCAGCTTCCTCTGCCGTCTCATGCGCATTTTCATCTGAGCTGGAGTCCTCCATGACGTACAGGTTCCTCATAGAGTCTGCCACCGCCTCTCTCAGCTCGTCCTCCGACTCCTCAAAGTTCCTGATGACAAACAACAAGTTGCTCTTTGGCTGGAAGATAAGCTCAACATTTATGTCTTAATTTATTATGATCAACTAAATCAACTATAGGAGGTCATAATGTCAACATTTTTACCAAGAGAGAATGTTCATTCATCTGATTTAGTTTGTAAAAAAATAAATATAAGGTTTGTGGGGGAATGAAAAACACCCAAATAGTCTTTATGTTTTTTCAGATCAAATGAAGAGAGAAACATGAAATCATGAAGAAAAATGATCTAAAAGTCCCTCTTAGTACTTTATTGCAGCTACTATGGATTTTGACAGCTTTTATTTTAGAGGTATAAACTTGGCCAAAAAAAATATTAAAAAGTCCTCAACCAAGCATAATTTTTTAAGCACTTTCTTTTGTTATAAATGTTTCAAACGTGAACAAAGTTCAGACCAGGCAGAAAATGCATCTGGATGGATGTAAATAACCACGTCACACAGTGAGCAACAAACAGGATGACAGCAGGTCAGCTGACATTTCTGTGAAATCAAATACATTCAGTATTTTATTTTGACTAACTTGTATAAAAGGGTGAACAGGTGACATAACACTGCTTGCACTGAACTACAGAGAAAACTCACTTGTTCAGTGTTTTAGTAATCCACTAACAGATATCATCCCAACAAAATGACTTTTTAATTGTAAAGGATTTGGACAATCAGATTCTAAAAATTTAAGCCCCCCCCCCCCAAAAAAAAAAAAAAAATAATAATAATAATTTTATTCTCAGTGAACTTACGAATGGTAGTTTAAGCTTCTGAATTTAACCTGCAGCTAAACCGAACTTTAACAAAGTTGTTCAAATGGATTTATTCTTCAAACCTGGAGACGTGCAGGTATTAACCTGGCATGGAGTCAGTTCAGGGTTGCTCTTTCAGTGTTGCTCAGGATGTTTTGTGTTCAGACTAACAAAGGAATGCAGATAAAAGCGTACCAGACCACCTCCAACAGGGGGGTCTGAGTGAAGCCATCTTTAGTGTTAGTTACTGAGAGGTGAAGTGGAGTTTGTACTCACGTGTCGTCATCATCAGACCTCGGCTCCAGGCGCTCTTCATCCATTTCCACATCAGAGTCCTCACCCTCGTCCTCCTCCTCCTCCTCCTCTGTTTTGTCCTTCTCTGGGTCCAAATGTGAGAGGAAAAAAAAACTTCAGTTCGTCATCTATACAACCCGTCGCTCTTTTGTTCACTTTTCACACCTTTTTTGTTTCTGTGCATTTATGGTCCGTGAGCTTTTAATTTCAACACTTGATGTTTTCAGAGTGACTGAACAAACTAAACTCTGCCTCTGTGCTTGGTGGAGACCTGTGTGTGCGGCCTGACCTGAGCTCTGTGGGTCCAGGGTCGGTGATATGAGCTCGGCCTGAGCCAGAGCGTTCAGCAGGGTGTCGGGGCGCCCACCTCCCCACTGCCTGCGACCTGCTGCACCTTCCTCTGAGGGGGTGGAGGGAAATGCAGAACATAGTGACAAAGTTCTCCCAACAGGATCCAAATTACCCAGCAGAGATTTCATCTGTCTTTGTGATTTTTTTTTGTTGTTTGTTTTATTAACTGTTTAACTTCAGTTTGAACTTAACAATAAATTACAAACCTCGGAAGTTTGATGGTTACAGAAATAATTCAGACTAGATTCCCAACAATCAGAAATTTATACAAATTAAGTTTAGTTTGATTTTATTTTTTTAGACGTTGCCACTTGTTTTGTTCCTACATGTGTACTGCACCTTCTTCAGGCTCAGCTACTGTGTTGTAAACAGAGTTGATGTCCATGTTGGCGAGTGCGTCCAGCAGAGTCTGAGGGGTCCTGTGGCTCCACCCTCTTCTCTCCTTTGACCAATCCCTCAGCTTCAACTCTTCTCCCTCCTCAAAACTTAAAGTCTGATTCAGAGGGTCCACTTCCTGTTGGTGAGGAAGAGGAGCAGTGATAATCTGGTTTTCATTCTGTGATGTCTTCCATCTCCTACCTTCTCTTCTTCTTTTCTTTCCTTTTCAGCCTCTGTCATCTCTTCACCGTCTAACCGGATCTCAAACATGATTCCCTTCTGCAGACGGGGCAAAAAGTGAGGAAAGTTCATGTTGTTTAACTCTTTGTAAATATTCTAATGATACAGCAGAGATGGCTTCAGGTTTTGTAATTCAGGTGTGACATTTCAGCCATCTTTAAGCTCACTTTATCTTTTCTCTGCAGCTCTCTCCTCTGATCTCTGTTCTCATCTCTGATCTGGCTCAGAGCTGCTTCAATGTCCTGCAGAAAAAAACAAAAAATGTGGAAAATCAAAACTGTAACCAATAACAGTGACTGTAACAGATTCTGGTGTTGTTGAACTGAACTGAATGCAGGCTTCTTTAAATATTAAAGGGATAGTTCAGCCAGTCTGAAGAGGAGTTCAGTGGAAAGGTCATAAACAGGTAATATCTTCCCTGTTGTAGATAACTCTTTGAATTACCCCAGTTTGGAGAAATAGAGCTGAATTCTGTTTGGACTGATGAGCTAACAGCTAGTCGAAACACAGCTAAGAGCAAAGTTGATTACTGACGTCTTAAAACACCAATTTTTAAAATGTCATGGCAGTTCATGCAGATGATATTTTATAAGGCTTTACACCACTGTAAGTTTTGTATCATATCGTTTTGACAAAAAGATAATGATGTTCCTGCCAGAGGTGTCCCAGGCTGCACTGAAAGTGCTACAGCTAGCTGCTGCTGCCACTATTGATGCTTGCAAATGACAGCTTTCACCTGAACCACCATGACCTTTTGGAGTTTGGAGCTGGTTTCAGGACAGCAGCAATCCTTTTTGATTTTGGCTGTGATCGGACTAGCCATTAGCTCATCAGTTCTGTGAGAAGTAAACTCTATTTCTCCAAACAGAGGTTGAGTTATCTACAACAGGTAAGATATGAACTGTTCATAACTTGTTCACCAAGTTTTACTTTAAACTGGCTGAACTATCCCTTTAAATATAGATATTCTGAACCAGTAAAGTTGTTTTTCTGACTAGAGAGAACCTTTAATTTCTCTCTGTACAAATCCTCCTCAGTCCCTGTTCTGTGTTATTGCAGTGGGTCTATGAAACCAGAGTCCATGTTGTTCTAGGTTTCCTGAAATATGAAGTTCTGATCTGTTTGAAGACATCCTGCTGCAGCTGTAGTAGATACAGAAGTGACCTGAGTACAGCCTGAAGTGTGGCATCACTGACAGGTCAGAGTGAGCTGTGTCAGAGTTTACCTGAACAGGTGCTGCTTTCTGCTGATCTTCACTGTCTGAAGAAGGTTCCAGTTTTCTGGGGTTCTCCACCACAAAGGTTCCCTGTTTGTTCTGGGGCCGAATCTAACATGTAAAATAATGAAAATATATTAACAGAATAAAGAGTTTAAGTTATTATTTATGTACAGAGCATTTCCTACTTTGACAAAAGAAAAACATTTTAGGACTGGTCAAGCTGTCACATTATGTAGAGGTGGTAGTACTCAGCAAATACTCTATGAAGGATTGGGCGTGAGAAACCTGAAAAAGCCTGAAAGCTTCACACCAGGTTATGTTTCTAAAGAAAACCCTTGTGCCTATTTTTAATTCTTCATTTTAGCTTCACTTTTGAGCATCACATCAGCAATTTTATCACTGGACCATCTGAAACCTCTTTAATGATGAGCTGATAAATACTATTTTAGGCACCTTTGTATACCTCTGTTTCAGCTCTCTGCCTCCTGTGTCTCATCTCCTGGTGATACTGCTGTCTGATGAGCTCCAGCTGACGTAGATACTCCTGCAAACACAGAGTTGTCAAATCTCTTCGACTGTTTCTTGTAGAGGTTCTGTCACTAATGTGTCTCACCTGCTCATGCTGGACCTCATGCTTCCTGTCCTGAGGGGTGTGCCGGTTTTCAGGTCGACCCACGTCCTGCTCCAAACCACTGGGCTTCCTGATGGACTCAGCCGTACACGGACGCAGACCCTGATGGCAAGAGAAGATATAACTGAGGGTTAAAGGAATAGTTTGGCCATTCTGAAGTGGGATTTTGTGTAAAAGTTATTTAAATTTATTTATTTTTTGTTCAATACCAGTCTACAAAAGTTTATTTTCCTTCCTCTGAACAACTTTCCTGTTCATAAAAATGCAGTTACTGATAACATTCCAAAATTAAAATTTATAAAACTCAAAACTTGCTCATCAGGCTCTGTAGTTACAAACACATAAATATTGTTTTAACAACAGTCCACCCTCATTACCACTTTTAAAATAAAACATTTTAAAAGGTATGTGTAGACTTTTACTAAAAAGTGTGTATTTCTTTAAACAAATGTCTAAAGTCAGAAACATTAAACAACAAAATGAAAAAACACTGATGTATAGTTGGTCTGTGTGTGTGTATCATCAGACAGAGGAGCTGCTGAGGTTCCTCCTACCAGCTGTTTCTCTGCTCTCAGCTTGTACTGGTTGGCCTCCTGCCTCCTCTGCAGGTATTCATTACGAGCTGCAGCCACACTGACAGAACAGGTTAGGATAAAAAAACATTACCGTTCATATTTGTTATGTAACTGGGATTTCACTAAATAAATAAATAAATAAATAAAACTATGCGAGAAGCCAAAAATCAATCTGATGGAAACATTAAAGGAGCTTTACAAAGATTAGAGAAACACAATTAGACCTGCTGGGAATAAATGGTGCTTAGATTAGCCTCATCCTGTTCTCTACACTGTACATATTAGTGAAGAAAACTGGAGATTATTCAGTTAATAAACAATTATATTTTAATAACAGACTGTTCAATATTTAGGATATTTGTTATTTTGTCACTCACAGCTGGTATGGTTCTACAGGAGGACCTGCTTGGTCTTCACATTCCATCATCTCATCCTTTACGTTCTCGTGAGGAGAAACAGGAGGAACAGGAGGGTCCTTTTTTCTCCTCTGAAAGGCATCCAGCTGAGCATGGTAGTGCTGATAATGGCTGACAGGCTCACTGATCCTGCAGAACATGTTACATACATGTCAAAGCCTTACATTCACAAGGAAAAGGTTTCTATTGTCTGATTATTTTGGAGGATTCTCTGGATGACGCTTTGCTCACTGTTCTAGCACCAAAACTCAAGTCCATGTTAAACAAATCCGTACTTCCACCTAATTTTTTTTTTTTACCGTCTTCTTCCTTTTCAGTTGACTGGGAGCTGGTGCCTATTTCCAGCAGTCACTGTGCGAGAGGCAGGGGACACCATGGACAGATCGCAAGTCCATCACAGGGACACATAGAGACAAACCACCATTCACACTCACCTAGGAACAATTTAGAGTTACCAATGAACCTAACATGCATGTTTTTGGCCTGTGGGAGGAAACTGGAGTACCCAGAGAAAATATACAAATTCCACACATAAAGGCCGGGAGGCCAACCTGCAACCTTTTTGCTGTTAGATGAAAGCGCTAACCACTGCATTGCCATGCCACCCTATGTTAAATAAATGCACTTTGAAAACCTACTGTATTAAGAAGAACACGCTTGTAATTAAAAACTGATGAAAATAACTGATGTAAGAAACACTTATCATTTGAATTTTTTTCACTTTTATAGGATTTAGTAAAATCATCACCCGTAAAGTTCGGTGCTGAAACCAGGAATGTAACTTTTACTTAGATTGACCATATTTAAGATTATAGATGTTAAACAGAAATGTATAACATCATATGGAAAATAACAAAAGCAGTTGTTGAAGTCAGAGGTTAGATAGACTGTCAGTTCAGATCTTTTGAGGTGGGGTTGTTTGGAAAGATTATGAGCAACTAATATCCTACCTGCTATAGATAGCTCTTTGGACCACCTCAGACTGGAGAAACAGAAAATAAAACAGCATTTGGATGAACTGCTATAAAACCTTTGGGATTGGAGTTATTTTAAGAGGACAGCAGTCCATTGTAGTCCCGGTGGAACTCAAACTAGCCATTAGCTCATCAGTCCTGTCTGAATTAAACTCTGTTTCTCCGAACTGAGGTTGTTTAAACAGGCGAGATAATAATTGTTAATACTTTTGCACAGAGCCCCACATCAAAATATCTAAACTACCATTTTAAGATGTGTTTAGATCATTGGAGAACGTTTTGACTCACTTCTGGTTCCCTGCAAACCTTCTGTCAGCAGCTGGATAAAGAGGCTGCAGCAATAAAGACAACAGAGTTAGAACAACAGAAAGAACAAATGACTTTTAAACCAGGTCTTAAATATAAAAACTGTTCAGCTTTCAGCTGCATTTTATTGACATTAAGTGGGCGCTGGAAATGTTTAAATTTTACAACAGACTGACTACATGTTTGCAACTAATTTACATAAGACAATTAATGCTGATTTTTTAAATCAAAATTTTTTTTGTGCCCCTAAATTTTGTGTCCGTACTGATTTTGTTGGACTGATTCTTTTTTTCTGTCCTTTGAATCACATCTTTAATAACCCATGTTTGCACTGTATTAAGTTTAATGTAATGGATGTATTTTTGAAAAAACTAAAACTCAGCAACTGTTTAGACAATAAAAGGCACTACGTATTTACTATGTAGTTTGAGGAGCCGCCTTTTTAGCACTGATATAGTAACACAAATACTCAGTCATGATCAATTCTGGGTACTCTGAGTAAAGATTTTCAATATAGAAAAATCTTTTTGATCACTTTTTACAGATGAGCTTTTGTCTGCTCACATTCTGTTCATTTTATTCAGATAAAACAGTATTAATTTACCCTGAATTAGTCTTATTAGAGGTTGATAATATGTCAAAATCTTATCACAGACTTCAAATAATCTGTCTTAAACCCAAACCTCTTTCTCATCTGTGTTCTCTCTCTTACTGGATTAGTAATTACACACCAAAACTTTTATTTACCATCAAATAAAATATGATTTGTATTGTTTGTCATCTTAGTAATTTCTCAAAAATGTAAAGGAACAAGGTACACATCTTATCTATTGTAATCTCCTAACTCTTCAGTTATTGTTATTCATCAATTATTATTAAGTGCAGGTTTAAACATTGGTCAGATTTTTTTTCTAGGTTATCTGAGACATCCTGACATATTTTAGTGTTCTTACAGATTTAAAGGAAAGTGTGTAGATTTTCTGCTGACAAATATTAAGAAATCTGTCAGTAGCATTTTAAACTCAAATGAGTATAAACTTATCTGAGTGTTTTGTTTGATTTGAAAAAGGAGTACCTCTGTTAGTGCACTTCTTATTTTTGTCACATAGCTTAATTACTTTGTGGTGGGCGGGGGCGTTCCTTCTGAACGGGACCCTCCAGTCTTGTTTAGCAGACAGTTTCTTGTCAGCTCCTCCAGGTCTCCCTGTTCCCCTGGCCTTCTGCTCCTTCTCTGGGGAAAAAAACAAAACAACATCAAATAAATTATCCACCATTTTTACAGTTTTAACAATAAATATTGTTTCTCTGAGCACATTTTAGGCTGTTTTTACATTTTAAAAGGCCCTTTTAATACAGTAATTAAAGAGCAGAAGTAAAAGCTATGTAAGATATGTTTGATAAGCAGTGTAAGAGAAATCACACCTTTTATGATAAAAACAGATGACAGATTGTCCTGTTATGTCAACAAAACACTGCAGTACATGAAGCATGATTACACTCAAATCTATCAGCATTCAGCCAGTTTTTACTGAATACAGAACGATACAACCAAGAAAAGAGATATTTTCATGAACTTTATCAGCTGTTACAATGTCAGTAAAGAGACACTAGATGGCTTCACATGCCATGACCAGCTAACGTGGAAAGAGCCATCCCATCAGAGGGCGACAAGAATAAAAAGATCTCATGATGCACTGTAGGAGTGACAGATAGCTTCAATATGAAGTTGAGACTGCATCAAGGATCGGCTCTGAGCCCCTTCTTGTTTGCTCTGGTGATGGGCAGACTAACAGATGAGGTGAGGCAGGAATCCCTGTGGACTATAATATTTGCAGATGGCATTATGATCTGTGGGGAGAACAGGGAACAGGTGGAAAAGAACTTGGAGATGTGGAAGGATGAACTTGAAAGAGGAATGAAAGTCAGCTGTAGCAAGACAGAGTACATGTGCGAATGAGAGGGAGGCAGGTGGAACAATGAGGCTACAAGGAGCAGAGGTCACAAAGGTGCAGGACTTCAAGTACTTGGGGTTGACTGTCCAGTAAAATTGGGATTATGGTAAAGAGGTGAAGAAGAGAGTCCAGGGAGGATGAAGTGGATGGAGAAATGTTTCAGGAGTTATTTGTGACAAAAAGGTGGCAGCAAAGGTCAAACGAAAGGTTTACAAGACAGTGGTGAGACCAGCTATGTTGTATGGTTTGGAGACTGTAGGACTAACAAAAAGACAGGAGACAGAACTGGAAGTGGCAGAGCTGACGATGTTGAGGCTCTCCTTGGGAGTGACAAGGATGGACAGGATCAGGAATGAGGTCATCAGAGGTACAGCACAGGTTGATTGACTGGGAGATAAAGTTAGAGACCAGACTGAGATGGTTTGGACATGTGCAGAGGAGGGACAGTGGGTATATTGGTAGAAGGATGTTAGAGAGGCAGCTGCCAGGAAAAAGACAAAGAGGAGATACATGGATGCAGTTAGAGAGGACATGGAGGTAGTTGGAGTGAGGACAGAGGACGCAGAAGACAGAGTTAGATGGAGGAGGATGACCCCTGAAAAGGGAACAGCTGAAAGAAGAAGATGAGGAGTTCAATATTGTTTATGTGGTATGTCTTTTATATTATTTATAGGTTGGAAGGGTAAGATTTATTGCTCACAGCTGAAAAAATGAGAATTAATGTTCCCTTTCAGTTGATTCACTCGGTACAAGATGTACTATGGGATATCACGCCCCGCATGTCCTGGCTGAAGACACCTTTAATCACGCCTTTAGGGAAATGACGTGATGACGACATTGACAGGCCGCGCCTGCACTATGTAACCGTCTGTCATCACTGTCATTCCTCAGTTCTTACGTTCTTCACCTCGCTAGGAACACCTCTTCGAGTCAGGCTAGCTAGCTGCTGCTAGTTAGTTCTGTTTCACAAGGCTGCTCAGAATTAGCTTAACTGCTTTTGTTGGTGTTAGTCACCGCTGCCTGTTGGTAAGCGTGTCTGCCGGTGAAGCACTAGTCTCGAGTTTTCCTGCAGAGTTCAGCGTTTGTGGTTCGGGATGAGCACAAAGCTGACACAAGCGAAGCAGAAGTCTTCTGTTCGCCCCTGTCCTCAGGGGTGCGGCTTTTCGCTCCACGAGAAGGACCAGCACGAAGCTTGTCCCGTCTGTCTGGGAATCGTTCACGCTCACAGAGCGTTGGCGGAGCCCGAAGCCTGCGCGTTCTGTTGCCAGCTTCGCCGCTCAACCCTGGAAAGGCGGATTAAGTTCCTGGAGAAGGTGCTGGAAGAGGCTGCAGTCTCACAGCAAGACCCTCTGCTCTCCAAGTCAGGGAACCCGGTTTCATCCGAGTCCAACGAGGACAGCTTTTCGGTCGGTGTCCCCGCTTCCAGCTTGGCGGATCACATGGATTATGCTGAGGGGTCAGCTGGAAATGAAAAAGGTGCTGCTCAGTCTCAGTTTCTACTGGACCCTCATCAGGCAGACGAGGACGTGTTGGACATTGGTCTGGACGTTCAAGGTCTGTCACAGGACGAGAATGAGTTTTGGTCGGGTCAGGGTGCCGCTGCTGCTGCGCCGGCGGACCAGGATGACATTCCTCTCCTTGTACCGGCATGCGGCTGAGAAACTGGACGTGGAGTGGCCCTGTCCCCTTCCTGCTCAGAAACCGTTGCGGTTTGCCGGATTTTACCTCCCAGCGGAGGCCTGTCTACCTAGATGGTCCGGTGGTGGCTGACGGGCTGTTTGGACAGTCTCTTGACACCATACAGGCAAAATTTGAGCTGAGGAAGAAGACGTGATGTGAGACCCAAGTCCAGCGCGAGCACTCGCGAACCGGCGGTACCACCGCCTCCACCGAAGAGAGCGGCGCTGCCCGCGAGCCTCAGCTCCCAGCCGATACAGCCACAAATTCACAGCCAAGCTCCCTGCCACTAGGCTTGGAGCAAAGGTCCCCCTCCGAATCTTCAGAGGAACTAGACGTCTCGGAGGAAGAAAACACAGTCCTCCTAGCAGCAGGACTACGAATTCAGGGGTTTCAGGAGCAGGGAGACATGACCACCTGCTTTCGGCAACCGCCAAAAAGGGGTTTTGTTGGTTTTGTTTGGGGTCCCAGTCCCAAGGCTGCATTTCCCCCACACAGTCTCCTAAGCACAATTTCCCCATTCACACAATGTTTGCACTAAACGCCCCCAGTTTGGGTGCTGTAAATGTTTGCCAAAGCACAACGAAGGTTCAGAATGTTCGTGTAAATGTTTCAATAAAGACTGCATTTTGTGAAAAAAAAAAGTGTAAATCAAATGACTGCAGGCGGTAGTCGAAAAATGCCGCACCTCTCTCGGACAACGACAGAGGGCAGCACTTCCTCGCTATCAGTGCAGCAGGTCGGTCGCCTGGCCTCACGGCTCCCTCTCTGGCGCGCATGCGCACTCCCACCATGGGTAGAAAAAACCGTTGCTATGGGTTACTGGTTCTAGTCTCACTGGAGACCTCCCCGCTTCAATGCTGTGGTAAACACAGCTATCGAAGCTGAAGCAGCAAAAATTCTGAGAGAGGAAATAAACACGCTGTTAGCAAAAGGAGCGATTGGTTCCCGCTTCAGAGACGAACAAAGTTGATACAGCCGTTATTTCGTTGTTCCGAAAAAAGATGGTGGGCTCCGTCCGATCTTGGACTTGAGAGTGTTAAACAAGTACCTACGAACGTACAAATTCAAAATGCTAACACTCAAACATCTTCTTAATGCTGTCAGGCCGGGCGATTGGTTTGCAACAATTGATCTGACAGACACTTACTTTCATGTAGCGATACACCCGGACCACAGACAGTTTCTGAGGTTCGCTTTCGAGGGCCTAGCTTACGAGTACGTAGTACTGCCCTTCAGACTGTCTCTCGCGCCTCACACCTTCACAAAATGTGTAGAGGCGGTGTTAGCTCCCCTCAGAGAAAAAAGAATTTTCAGAAAAGCTCGCTGACTCCGAGTCAGCAGTTTCCATTTCTCGGGCTGGAAATATGCTACCTGTTGAGCAGAGCTCGTCTCTCAGAACACAGAGTTGCTGCATTTCACCGCTGCCTCACTCTGTTTCAGTTGGGATGCAAACTGCATTTCCAGACGATCCACAATCCAGTGGAAATGGTACTGCCTGTACTAGAGAGGGTGCGCAGACAGGGTTTGTCTCTGATTTTGGTGGCACCCCGATGGCCAGCAAAGTCATGGTATGCCGAGATAATCAGCCTGCTGGCAGCAGAGCCCTGGCAACTCCCTGTCCATCGGGATCTCCTCACTCAGGCAGGAGGGGAGATTCTTCATCCACACCCAGAGCTGTGGAACCTGCATGCCTACCTGCTGAGAGGACCAACTTGTTAGCTAAAGGCCTCCCCTCCGCTGTAGTGGCGACAATCCAGAGGGCAGGGGCATCCTCTACTAGAGGCTTTTATGCCTACAAGTGGCGAGCCTTTGAGCAGCGGTGTGAAGTCAAGCACATTGTCCCATCAGTGCTCAATGGTGGATGTTTTAACATTCCTGCAGGAGCTGTTGGATAAAGGGCTCTCTTTTTCCACAATGAAAGCAGCTATTTCTGCCTGCCATGTTGGTTTCAATGGGGTCACGCCAGGAGCTCATCCCCTGGCTGTGCGTTTTTTAAAATGGGTCTGTAGACTGAGACCTGTGAATAAACCCAGTGTCCCTCCCTGGGACCTTACTGTGATTCTTGAGGCTCTCTGTGATCCTCCATTTGAACCTTTGGAATCAGTGGATATGAAGTTTCTTTCATATAAGGTTGCTCTGCTTCTTGCTCTGACAACTGCAAGGCGGGTTGGAGACCTCCATGCTTTGTCAGTGAATCCCTCCTGCATTCAGTTTTCACCTGATGACTCCAAGGTCATTCTGTGACCAAACGCAGCGTATCTCCCTAAGGTCATACCTTCAGACTACAGATCCATGACTATTGAGCTCTCAAGCTTTTGCCCACCTCATTTTGCATCTGAGGAGCAGAGGAGGTTGCATTCCTTGTGTCCTTTACGTGCACTGCACATTTACATTGACCGCACATGGGACGTGAGATTGTGTGATCAGCTGTTTGTGTGTGCTGCTAACCCAGGCAAGGGCAAGGGTCTGTCTAGACAGAGACTCTCCCACTGGATTGTGGAAGCTATTTCTCTAGCTTACAACAGCAGGGGGCTCCCAATCCCGCATGGTGTGAAAGCACACTCCACCAGGGGTGTAGGAACATCCTGGGCTCTGTTTAGAGGTGTACCCGTGAGTGATATCTGTGCTGCGGCCAGCTGGTCCTCACCACACACATTTGTTCGGTTTTATCATTTGGATGTGACAGCCCCTTCTGTGGCTCACTCTGTTCTTTCTGCTGGGTCTAAGGTGCCGCACTAGTGTGCTGTATTAACCCAGGTTTGATGGCTGCTCTGCGGGTCGTTTATATACATCCCATAGTACATGTGTTGTACCGAGTGAATCGACTGAAAGGAAACATAATGTTATGCATATAACTATTGTTCCCTGAAGGAGAGGAACGAGGTACAACACATGGCTGCCCTGATGCTCAGCCGGGCTCGGTGAAGAGTGGCTATTGAACTGAGGAATGACTGTGATGACGGACGGTTACATAGTGTAGGCCTGTCACTTGTCGTCATCACGTCATTTGCCTAAAGGCGTGATTAAAGGTGTCTTCAGCCAGGACACGCGGGGGCGTGATATCCCATAGTACGTGTTGTACCTCGTTCCTCTCCTTCAGGGAACAGTAGTTATATGCTTAACATTACGTTTTTTTTGTGTGTATGCATTTGTGTGTCTGTCCGTTAGCAAAATGTCATGAATCACTGAACAGATTTTAATGAAACCTGTAGAAAGCAATCATTGGATGTACAGCTACAACTGACTAACTTATGAAGTCTAATCAATTCAAGATGGTCATCACAGCTAACTCACAATAAAAAAAACACAAAAATGGCTGTAATTCATTTTTAAAATTGTGCTCAAACCTAGTATAGTTGTCTGAGCAAGCTTTTTTCTTAAAAGCTTTGCATTAACTGTTAGAGTCAACTCTGGCTGGTTGTTAGCACAATATCTCATGAACCAGTGGATTGATTTTAATGAAACATTTAGAATCATTGGATGAATGTCTACAACTCAATCATTTTTGGAGTCAGTCTGATTTAAGATGGCCACCACATCTAATCAAACAGCCAACAAAAATGGCTATAACTCAGGTTAAGGAATTCTAGGTCTTCAGTTTAGTTGCTGTTTAGCCTCTTATCTGTAAGTGTTAAACCAGCAGAGAAGCATCTAGTTCTAATTTACATTACAGAACTGAGCTCAAACATTCAGTTCTTGATAAAGAAAGATTGCTGACACTGTTTGTGAGGTTTTGTATATGTATGTGTTATCTGCTACCAGCTGTGGTTTTTGTTTTAGCAGCTTGTGGTGCTGCTGCAGCACGGTTCTGATGAGGTATCGAATGGTTAAATTCCTCCGGTGTCACCTGCAAACACAGGAAACCATACCAAACATCACACACACACACACCAACATCTTTAAGACCCTCAGTAAAGAAAGCAAATAATAATCATACAGATCATACAACTGCACAACCTTAACACTCCTGTCTTTAATATTTGATCAGGGTTTTGCTACATAGGACACACAGCTTATTAGTACTGTAACTTATACTAAATAACTGTTATGGTATTTAATTTCTTTTGTCTATAATAGTTTGACAAAGATCTCTGACTGAGACTGCCTTCTGCTCTAAGTGTGTGAAAGTACACTGAAAGAAAGCATGACTTCTAGCTTCCTTCATGTAGCTGAAGGTACTCCCCAGGGATCTGTTTTGGGGCCACACTGATTTTTTAATTTTTTTTATCAACAATCTTTAAGTAATCCTAAAGTATCAAACATTAATTTCAGTTTTTTTATGCTGAGATACCATGATTACTCTGTTGTATATATCAGTCTCCAACAATCTTTTAAACTGTTAAGCACATTTTTTGCAACTCCAAACAAAATTTGAATGTTATTTGAATGTTTTGAAAGTCCCTGAATCCATTTTCAAATATTAACAGTATCAACAGGAAAAATATCCCATCACTTTGATAATGGTTTGTTGAAATGATCAGTAAACCAATCAGATTTATTACCTGAAAGTTAATATGTTTGCTGATGTGTTTCTCCAGGAAGGGACGTCGCAGGACAGAGCTGACTGAGGGACGGTCCCGAGGGCTGACCTGCAAAACACAGTTTGTATGTGTGTGTGTGTGTGTGTGTGTTTGCAACATTAGTGAAAACCACCACTCAACCCTCACCCTAACCCATATAAAAGCTGTATTACTTTTGAACATATAAAGACTTGGTCTGTGTTCAGTGTCCACATTTATGCTTTTACAAACAGGTAATCCAACACAATACAGAAAATAATCTAACGACCTTAAATGTAGCACATTAGTGATCAAACTATACTCCACCATCGCACCTACATATCATAACAACAGTTAGAACAGGTTATTATTATTTTTTAAAAAGGTCATTTCATTTCAGACTGATTAAATGTTCATCCTTATTTCCAAAAATCTACTTTTTTAAGCTATAAATTTAATTTCTAATGCCCCTTTTCTACCGGCTCTAAAGGTCCTGGCTCCACTCTACTCGGCTTGCTTTGCACGTGTTTCCACTGGCATTTTTTCAAGGCCGGTCCCAGCTTTTTTTGTCTCTGCTTCGGAGTAGGGCCAGCCGGGCCGGCTCTGCTTTCGTGGGTGGCGCAAGCTTAGCTCCTGTTCACTCATTGGTCGTGGGTGTGGCCAGATGCAAGCATAAAGAGCGAACGGTAGGAATATAAACAACAGCGTTAGCTTACCCTGCAACATTTAAGCCGTCTGTCCTCCACCTGAAGGCGCTGTAAAGCCTAAAATCTCCGGCGGATAACAGCTGTCCTACTACGTACAACAATCGCGGCATCCAGAGCATTTCTTCCACTGTGCCTCTCTTCCTGAAGTCTCAGGAGAATCCCCATAAGTTTAAAAAACAGCAACAACACAGGGTCAACGTTCTCCAGTTTCGGTGTGCGCACAGCTGAGTATTAAAACTGTTTATCTTTCTGAGGTAGCATTGTTGTTGTACTTCTAATGTATGTAACTGAATGTAAAGCACTTCTGTTAGCTGCTCTGATCTTATCCTGAGTTGTTTGTGTTTTGGCAGTTTCACTCCAAGGAAGAAGCAATTAATCTTGACTAGTGTGAAAGGAGTTTGGCTGATAGTTAGTTTTGGTACAAGACATCATAGCGAGACCATTACAATGATAATTCCAAACAAAAGAAATACGTAGGAGTTTCAACAACTCTGGAAACTGGAGAGAAGATTATGTCATTTTGAATTGTGCTTCATCTTTGAAGGGGCCATCTGATGGATCCTGTTTTTCATGTTAGTTCATATACATTTTGTTTTTGTTTAGCATTAATGAATGAAAACCTGCTTCTTTATTACTTGTTTAGGAGTTTTGTGTAAATATGCTTGTAAGAATCTGATAAAAATTAGAATTTTATAAAAAAGTAAAAACTATGAGCATGAAAGTGGCAATGATCAGATGACTGCAGTTTGGACAACAGAGTCTTTCCTACGTGGAGCTCAGGATGAGATCTTCAACAGCTGTTAAAACAGTTTGCAACATTCTGATATTTGGACAATTCAATTAGGAGTAATCCAAGCTGCTGCTGCCAAAGTCCTCACAAGAAAGAACAGCTTTAATCCTGTAATACCTGTTCCTTGATCCACAGATTGGACACAAAATTGTACTCACTGTTTGTGAAGCCTTAAACACAGTTACACAATCACTGTGACCTTCTCATTCACTATGAATCCATCAGGAATCTCAGGTGTTCATAACAGTATGAACTGAGACATGTCAGTTAAATATTCAGAAATGAAAACCGGAGAACTGGTAAAATGGTGAACTTATAGGTGACTCAGAAACCTCAGACTTAGACTAAAGATGTTGAACTACTCTGTTCTCTTTGCTGGTTGTCTGATGTGGTTATTTGTAGTAGATTTAAACATTGTAAGCTTAATGTAGGTGAAGGGTTATCAGCTTTATAGTGAAAACAATACACAGGCAGCTGAATATATGAGCTAATATTTTTCTGATACAAATTTTATGCAAAGCTTTGCAAGTTCAGTATACAGTTAAAACAATACTTGAGTAAACTGCCTCAGTCAACTAATAACTATACAAATACAATAATGGCTTTACATGACTGAGCTATTACCAGCTCAATTCTGTTTTTTGACACGGATGTTGACATTTGAGTCAAAGTTCAGTTTTTGTTCATACCAGCTGTGTATATGCTCACATGCTGCAAACAATGACACGGAAGTGTTTCAAACCTTGAAGAGTTGGGTGACCAGCTGGCGGAGGTCTTGGGAGTAGCGGAGGGATACAGGTGTGTAACGCCCCCTGCAGATTTTACTGACCAGCTGCCGCAGGCTGCTGCCCTCAAACTCCAGGTGAAAACACACATGTAGGTAACAGAAAATTAAAAACAACACTTAGAGTGGTGAACTTAAATGAAACTGCATGTGCTGAAAAGTCAAGTGACTCTATTATAATGATTACAATATCAAATCAAATGGATAACAAAGTTGGTAGTAGGAGCGCACTGGTGATCCTGTGTCAGTAAGGAGTGGCACCCACTTGGGCTTGGATACAAGCAGTCATTTGGTGTCAAATAGAGTAATACAGTCATATCCTCTTCTGCAACAAGTTGGCCTTTATCTGTTGTAAGTGGCCTTCAAGATCAAGCAGATTGGCAATGGGTCAGAGCTGGCAACCGAGCTGATCCTACACATGTCAGCTCGGAGAAGGACTTGGATGGCCCCACGCAGTTTAAAAAAACAAGTGTCATGTGAATGGGCATTGTTTTGTTGACAGACCGTACCAGTGTAGTGTCAGGAGGGGTAAGACGTGAACGCAGCATGTCACTGATGTTTCTGCTGTGCTTATCAGGGTCCCCCAAATCACGCCCAAAGGCAACTTTAGGTCACACCTGGTGGGTACTGACATCATGATACCAGAAGTAACAGTGGTGTCTCACTACAACATTAGCAGGATTATATCTCTTCCCTCAGCACCATGATACACACACATGATGGTCATTCATGGAAATGCAGAACCAAGATTCATCACTGAATATATCATACAACACTACTCGTCATCTGGCTGTGCTTCTCAGTTATGGCACAACTTCAAATGCAGTCATTTCTGTTCTGGTATTGATGGCAGCCAACACATGAGATAGTGAACCAATAGTCAAGCTGCTGCCAGGCTTTGAAACATGGTGCAGGATGACACTGGGGGTTGTAAAGGGTCCAATATCTTAGTCCAGTGACAGAAGTCATGGGCTTCTGTAATTCCTGATGCACAACAACAACCCTCTCTGGGTGCAGTCTGTCTTGGGTGACTGGAACCTTTGTGACATGACTGGGTCCCTCATGTACCATCGGTTCCAACATTAGGCCAGTGTGGCATCCATGTGCCCCACATGCTTAACAGTTGCACAACATCATCACCCAGCCTCATGCAAACTCACAATGTGACCCCTATCAAACTCCATTGGGTGCTGGTTATGTTGTCTAATGCATATATGAGGCATCCTTTGTGTCTGCTGATCTTCACTCACTGTTTTGACTGATTGTTGGATGCTCTGGCAACTGTCTGATAACACTGTTGCTACATTTGTGATGCCGTTACTTGTGTCCTCTGGTGCTGTTCTAAGTCACTGGTAGCATGTGAACTAAATAATGAAACTTGAATGTTTTTGTCAGTGAGAGTATTTTAAAGCTATTTTTCACTTTATGCATGGGAAGAATGAGTAAAGAAAATGCTGAAGTGTCATTTTCACATGTGAAGGTAACATTGTACTACCAAACAGTTTTTCATAAGTTTGAAGACTTAAATTTCAGGGGAAAAGTAGAGTGTATGTTATCAAAATTAAATCAAGATTATTTATTTAGCACTGTTTATGTAACTGATGTTCTGTAGATAACTTTCATTTGTCACAACTTATTTTTCACCCATAAAGACAGAGTGTGTGAGTGGAACTAAGATAATGCAATTGGGTAACATTAGTCAAGTGTGACTCATTCAGCTAACACTGACTAGCATCAATGTTAGTAAGCATTAGTTCAGTGTTAGTACAGGTGTGTGTGTGATGGGTGACTTGGGGTGCAGCTTACTGGATGCTTCAGGCAGCAGAGTTCATACAGGACACAACCCAGACCCCAGATATCCCTGCAGAGAAAATACACACACAAACAGAAATTTATCTAAATAGATCAATTTTATAGACATGCACCTGATTTTAAATTACATCATCCACCAAATGTCTGTCTCAGTCAGCACTGAGGTTCTTTGGTCCAACAAAATCAGGGTGGGTTGTTGACATCATCATAAACACCACATTCCTTACATCTTATGTAACATGATATGTTTCCTGTTTTGACAGAATGCTGAAACCATGAGCTACAGTTCTAAACCTGATAAAAGAAGAAAAAAAAATCATGAAATTAAAAGCAGTGAAATTGCTCAACAGAGCACAGCACTGACAGAAAAGTCCTGTAAAAATGTTCTGTTGTTTGCTCTCTTTGCTCAGAATCAAATATGTGGGTGAGTGTTTATGCTCTTGGACTCTTTGTGAGGACATAATAAAGGTTTATACTTTGAGAAAATACACATTTTACAAAGCTGGGAGGAAACTGTTCAAGAGTTTAAAAGTTTGAAGACAACTTTAAGTCAAATTTAGGGTTTCCAATAAAACCCCTGCTAATTAATGTCCTAGATATTTTAAAAAAACATGTCTGTGTGAGCGTGGGAAGGAGGAAACACATCTGACCCCAGCTGCATCAAAATAACACTCCAGAGCATATCAATGATCCACAAAGGAGAAACTTTAGTTTGAGAAGTTTGCATGAATCTGTTTTCAGCTAAAATAAATGTGTTTCTACATTTTACTGAACCCTCTGAATGTACTTCAGATCAAACAGATCATGACATTATTGTTATTATTATTATTATTGTTGTTGTTGTTATCATCATCAGCAGCAGCAGCTGGTACATGATCCAATTAAACATTTTAAGTGTCTAAATTTGCTTGCACACTTTGAGTCTCACTTATTTCATTCGAAAATGCTTCAACTGCAGTCGACAGGTTTCTGTACACCAGCAGACATCACACTGACATGGTGTCAAAACACTCTAAACTAAAGGTTACAGACAGAAAACCTTCATCCAATGAAAACATTCATATGTGACAAATAAGAGTAACCATCCAATTTGTTGGTAAAAAAAGAGGTTTTTCATTAATCTCCTATATTGTGGTGGTCATAAAAATGTTTTGAGAGCTACAGGAAACTTTTTATAGGATACAACTGCCAAAGTTTCATTAGTTTATTAGTTTAAAAGGCTTCAAATATAAAAAGTAAAGACTTTTATAAGGTCTATTTTTAAAGAACTGAGTGTATCTAATAGTCTTAGTTAGAAACCTATACTTCATTAATTACTTAGATGGTTTAAACATTTATTTCGAAAATGAAATTTATAAAAAAAAAAATTAAAATTTCTGCAGAGAAGTCCAAAAATCCCCTTTGTAAAAACATGTCTGAGGATGTCACCAAAATGAAAGAAGAAACTTTAAACAGTCTTCAGTCTTCTGTAGGAATCTGGGCAAATAAAAACATGTTTATCTGGACCGAATTTATAAGTTTTAACAAAGACTTTAAAAAATGCATAATGCTGGAGACACTTTGTGATGATCAACAGTTTGAAAATACAAACTCGAAACATTGAAACTAACTTCATGGAGTGTCTCAGCTTGTGAATGCAAAGATTAAGCTGCAGTTACACTCAAAAATAAAAATGGTAAATGGACTGTACTTATATAGCACCTATACAGCATCTACCTTTTGACCAAACCAGAATCTCTTGAGCTGGTTTGTTATAGATGATACTGTTGCTGCATCACAAGAAGACCAACAAATGAAAAAACAGAAAAATTAATTAATGTAAAACTGAATTCACAGAAGAAAATAGGGAATATGAGCACACAAACGTACGTCTTGTTGTTGTAGGGCTGACTCTCACAGATCTCTGGTGAGAGGTAGTACGGTGTCCCGACACAGGTCCTGACCAGCTCCATGGTGCTGCACAGTTTAACAAATCAACATATTCAGTCAGGCTGCAACATGGAAATAAAGTAAATCCTCAAATAAACTGTGGATTGTTAGGATTTGGTTTTGTTTGTTCCCCTATGTTTGATGTTTGTGTTCTGGTCTCCTTTGGGTTTGGTTCTGTTTCATTCCTTCCTGACTGCCAGTGGCAGTAAACAAAGTTGATATGTCTCCTCGCGCTCTGCACAGGTCGAGAATTAATGTAAACAAAGTCACGCACGTGACACATAGCTCACCTGGGTTTGCCCCCCGGTCTGGCGGTCAAGGCGATGGGTTGCAAGTAGAAAAAAGTGAAAGAAAGGTGAGTGATAGCTGGAGGTTCTGACCGCGTTCTGTGTCTGCACAGTTCTCGTTCGGATTGCCCAGCGAGCGCCCATATTTACACACGCCGAGTCTGAACGCGCGCTTCAGCGTTTATTGAAGTGTTTGCTTACGTTACCTGGCTGACGCACACGCGTAGGTGTGGAGGTGATCGCGTTCTTTAGTTTTTATTGAAGTCCTCGCCCACCCTGCCCAGTTCGGGGCCTGCCCACATTTGCCACGTCCGTGGTCAAGATGCTGGTGTGCTCCGCGTGTGGGGCCCCTCTCCAGGTGGAGGACGGCTATGACCTGTGTCCCAAGTGCCTGGGCGTGGGTCATCTGAGGGAGGCTCTGACTGACCCATCCATGCATGAACTGCAGTATTTTGCCATTGTCGGTGAGAGGCTACGGCAGGTAGAAGATCTACTGTTGGTGGCAGAGCGGCCACCCTCAGCAGTGCCTCAACCGTGCCCCGGGAGGCGGGGGGATGCGTCAACGGATGAGCACCGCAGCCCGCTGAGGAAGAGGCCTTGGCTGGCGCGCCCATCCCGGGAAGAGGTTGACTCTTTAAGGGCCGAGGTGGAGCAGCTCAAGGCCCTACTAAAAGCTCCAGACCCTGTGCCGGTTTTCCCGGCAGCAGCCTGGGAGTCAGGAGAGGATCTGGACGACGACAGATTCTCCGTGAGGGCCTCCAATTCTGAGTTTCAGTCTCTTGCGGAGCAGAGGCCCTGGACTCCGGAGGTGGAGCCCCCGAATATGGAGGTGAATGATGGTTCGGGAAACTCCCACAGGAGTTCAGTTAGCTCTGAACCAGGGGAGGAACCAGGCCCACTGCGGGCAATCATTTTGACATGCGTTGGCCGGAGTCGGTCTGGACGATGCCCCAGCTGCCCGTCCCAAGGGAAACCCCTTTTTTCGCCGGGCTCCGGCGGCCCCTCCGTTTGAGGTCTCACCATCTCCGGCCTTCTTGGAGGAACTCCAGCGCTGCTGGAGGGATCCTAGGAGCTTTTCCCACAATGGTAGGGACGCACGGACTCTGGCGTCCATGCGCAACCCCGGGGATCATGGTCTAGGCCGCATGCCCCCCGTGGATCACTGCATCGCGTCATTGGTCCTTTCCCCAGATGAGGCGCTGAAGGAGAAGGTCCGCTGTCCGAGCGCCCAGTGTCGGGTGACAGACGGCCTTTTGTGCTGAGCATACGACGCTGCGGCCCGTATGGCACGTATTGGCAATTCCCTCTCGATTCTCCTCCTGGCTCAATCCCAGATGCTGCAGCCGGGCGTGGCGGGAGAAGCACTGGGGGATACTAACGACGCGGCCCTTTAGGCCTTTGGGCTTATGTCCAGGGAGTTGGGTCGCCTGCTGTCCACCCTAGTGGTCACCCGGCTCCAGGTCTGGTTGGCGCAGGCACCCATCTCAGATCACTGTAGGCAGAGCTTGCGCAGGCTGCCGGTAGTCCCGGGCCAGCTGTTTGGACCAGAGGCCGAGAGGGCACTGGAACGCTGTAGGCAGTCCAGTCAGGCCTCTGGGGCTGGGGGTGGTCGAGGTGGGCCAATGGGACCCCCCGTTCCACAACCACGAAGACGGGACGTACGAGACCTGCACCGTCAATTTCGGGCCGCCACTCGTCCACAGTTTGGGCAGCAGAGCCAGACTGTGGCAGGAACTTGGCATCAGCCCAGGGCGGAACAGGCTGTACCTAGGGGGACACTGGCGGGTCTGGACAGAGGCCGGCGCCCCCCCACCGGCCGGAATAGACGGCAGAATGCAGCCTGAGGGCTGCAGGCCGACAGCAGAGAGGTTTTCACGGCAGCACCTGGCCTATTGGAAGGTCCACTGCGCAGACGCGTGGGTGTTAGTTACCATGTCCCAAGGGTACAGGTTGTAGTTCCGCCGTCTGCCCCCACCCCCATCGGGGGTCAAGTTGACCTTGGTCACAGATCCTGCGCGAACTGCGGTTCTGCTGCAGGAAATAGAGACCCTCCTGGACAAAAAGGCCATAGTATTGGTTCCACCGCCTTTACTGGCCGGTGGGTTCAACTCGACCTACTTCCTCATTCCGAAGAAAGATGGCTCCCTTCAGGCAGTGCTGGATCTCAGGGGGTTGAACCAATTTCTGAAGGTCCTGCCTTTTCAGCTGGTACCTGCGGTTTGCCTTTCACGGCGTGGCCTACGAGTTTGCAGTCCTGACGTTTTGGCTCTCCTTAGCCCCTCCAATCTTCACGAGGTGCATGAGGGCAGTCTTAAGCCCCCTGTGTCTGTCGGGGTTAAAAGTCCTGCCATATCTCGACGACTGGCTCCTCTGCGCCCCCTCCTTTCAAGAGGCAGAGCAGGCAACGTTGAAGGTCCTGGCCCATGTCGAAGCGCTAGGGATCGCAGTGAATCGGCAGAAGAGTTCGCTGATCCCAACCCAGCAGGTGGTCTTTCTGGGCATGGCCCCGGATTCAGTGGCCATGCGGGCCCGTCTGACTACGGACAGGGTGGACAGGATTCAGTTCCTACTCCAGTCCTTTCACATCGGGGCAGCACCTCCACTCCAGCTGTGGCTGAGACTGCTGGGGATGCTGGTCGCAGCCTCAGCTTTGACTCCCCTGGGGCTGCTTCACCCTTGCAGAGATGGCTCAACAACCTCCACATTGACCCCCGGCGGCACCGGCAGGTCAAGGTGCGGATTACACCCAGCTGTGCAGTGCTCCTCAGTCGGTGGCGGAGCAGAGCATACCTGCGGCACAGGGTCTCCCTCGGCGCGACCCCTGCAAGGCGGGAGGTGGTCATTACAGACGCATCGCCCCTGGGGTGGGGGGCGGTGTGGCAGTCGTTAGGTCGTACGGTGCCTGAGGGAGGCCCGGAGGCTGTGGACCTGGGCATACCCTCGCTTCGCTTCCGTTAGGGCTATGCACCTACCGGGGACGAGGAACTCTCTGGCCGATTACTTATCCCGCCAGGGGAATGGAGGCTCTATCCTCAGGTGGTTCGGCAGATATGGGGCCGGTTTGGCAGGGCCCAGGCCGATCTCTTTGCCTCGAGGAGCAGTACACATTGCCCCTTGTGGTTTTCCCTGGCAGAGACCAGCGCCCCGATGGGGATGGATGCCCTCGCGAATGGATGGCCAGCCGGTCTGCTGTATGCCTTTCACCCATTTCCACTGCTTCTGCCCACTCTCTACCGAGTGAGGTCAGGGACCATGAGGGTTCTCTTGGTGGCCCCCCGAGTTGCCCATGAGGGTCTGGTTTCCACTTCTTCTCAGTCTGCTGGATGGGGAGCCGTGGCGATTTCCGGTCAGGGCAGACCTGTTGTCTCAGATGGAGGGGAGGATTTGGCACCCATCTCCAGGCCGTATGCATCTCACAGTGTGGCCACTGAAGGGTGCTGGCAGCCCCTGACAGGTCTGGAGCCTTCCATTCAGCAAACCCTGCACAGTGCCAGGGCTCCGTCTAAGATGAGGGTTTATGCCCATTGCTGGCGCTGTTTCTCGGCGTGGTGCAGGCTCAAGGGGGTTGACCCAGTTTGGTGTTCCCTACATGACATCCTGAGGTACCTGCAGGGTCTGTTCGATGCTGGACGGGCGGCATCAACCCTGAAGGTGCACTTGTCAGCCATTTCAGCCAGCCACAGAGGCATTGATGGCAGGCGAGTGGGAGCATGGGACCTCCCACTGGTGTTGAAGGCCCTAAGCCGGCCACCTTTCGAGCCCATGTGTGCGGCTCCACTAAAACTAGTGTCCCTCAAAACGTCCTTCCTGTTGGCAATAACAACAGCTAAGCAGGTCAGTGAGCTCCATGCTCTTGCCATCACCCCTACTTGCCTGCGCTGGAAGGCAGATGGGTCTGGGGTGACACTGTGGCCGAACATCGCCTTTCTCCCTAAGGTTCTGCCCCCAAGCTATGTGAATACGGCCATCGAACTGGGGGCTTACTTCCCTCCCCCTTTCCAGTCCGAGGAACAGAGGTTGGCGAACACGCTGTGCCCAGTTCGGGCATTGCGGCTGTACATTGTCGCTACGGATGCTATTCGGCGATCAGACCAGCTGTTTGTCTGTCATGGGGGACAGAACAAGGGGTGGGCCCTTTCGAAGCACAAGCTGTCGCATTGGGTCGTCGATGCCATTGCGCTGGCTTATGAATCTGCGGGGGCTGCTGCCCCCTCGGGGGTTAGGTGCCACTCTACCAGGAGCGTGTCCGCATCCTGGGCGGCAATGAAGGGGGTACCACTAACAGAGATCTGTGCAGCGGCATCATGGGCGACACCATGCACGTTTGCACGATTCTACCCCCTCAACGTAGCACACAAATCTGCGCTGGCTTCAGCAATTCTGCCTCTGGCTTCATCTACCTCCTGAGAGGGGGGTGAGTACTGCGTTCCTCGTGACATCGTTGGCATAAGTCATCCACTTTGTTTACTGCCACTGGCAGTCAGGAAGGCTCTCCAATCTCTAGTGCTGAGGTCACCGAGGTGGTTGAAAAGCTCCTCAGTGGCAGGGCTCCGGGGGTGGATGAGATTCGGCCACAGTTCCTTAAGGCTCTGGATGTTGTAGGGTTGTGTTGGTTAACGCGACTCTGCAATATTGCGTGGACATCGGAGGCAGTTCCCCTGGATTGGCAGACCGGGGTGGTGGTCCCCTTATTCAAAAAGGGGGACCGGAGAGTGTGTTCCAACTACAGAGGGATCACACTCTTTAGCCTCCCTGGTAAGGTCTATTCGGGGGTTCTGGAGAGGAGGGTACGTCAGATAGTCGAACCTCGGATTCAGGAAGAGCAGTGTGGTTTTTGTCCTGGTCGTGGAACACTGGACCAGCTCTATACCCTCTGCAGGGTTCTTGAGGGTACATGGGAGTTCGCCCAAACAGTCTACATGTGTTTTGTGGACTTGGAGAAGGCGTTCGACCGTGTCCCTTGGGGAATCGTGGGGGGGGGTGCTCCGGGAGTATGGGGTACCAGGCCCTTTGTAAAGATTAAAGAAAAGTTCTGTGCTCTTACACTGCTTGTTGCAGTTAAACAGTATCAGCCGACTTCTGTTTCTACAACCATGAGTTAAACATCCGTGTTGACAGAGAGCAGATTGATAATCAGTGTTTAGAGATCTTCTATGTGTTACAGAGAACTCAGTGACAAACAGCTGCACTGTGTGTGTGTGTGTGAAGATGACACTGACTTACTTATTCAACATTCTTGCAATTCCAAAGTCTCCCAACTTTGCTTTCATCCCTCCTTTGGTGAGGAAGATATTCTAGAGCAGAGGGAGAGCAGGAATTATATCTTGTGTGGGTGTGTGCGTGCATGTGTGTGTGAGGAAACAGATACAGTATGATTGATGGAAGTGAACAGAATCCCAGTCTTGTGGTGATATTCTGGGAGCTGGCACACAGCGTGCTCTTTGTTCAGGGAAAAAGCTGATCCCAGAACACTTCAGAGAGCTCTGTAATGATAATGCTGGTTAATTAGGAAACTTATCTTTGTAGCAATAATGTTCCTTAACATGATTATGTTTATAGAAGGAATACATAGTGTACATTCTGTGGATTTTAAAGCTCAGGCACAGTGGGTTGCAAAGTATTAACCCCCTTAGTGTTCTCTCTGTTTTGTTGCTTTACAACCTGTAATTTAGGAGGAGTTTTGGGAGGTTTGTATGTTTGGACTTACAAAACTACCACTTTGAAGATGCAAAATATTGTTATTGTAAAACAAACAATGAATAAGAGAAAATACAGGAAGGCTGAGTGTGCATATCTATTGACCTCCCCAAAGACCTTCTGCAGCAGTTCCAGAATCAGGTCTCTTCGGGTTCAGCTCCTTGATCTTGGGCCATCTGGTGCTCCTTCAGGTTGGATGGGGTCTGCTTGTGTCCAACGATCTGGACCAATTCAGGACTTTAAACTGGTTCTCCTCAAACCAGTGGCGTGTTCAGGGTTTTTGACATGTTTATACTCCAACCCTGATCTGTACTTTTCCACAACTTTGATTCTGACCTGTGTAGAGAGTCCCTTGTCTTTATGCTGTCACTTGCTTGGTGGAAGGCCCACAGTCCTCAGAGGTGATACACTGGTGTTGATTCTAGTGGCTGTCAGAGCAGCTGTATGTATACTGAGATCATCTGACCAAGCACTGCTCACAGATGGATCTTGTTTAACTAGTTATGTGGCTTCTGAATGAAATGGTTTGGGCTCCAAAGTAAAGGCGGTGACTACATAAGCACAGACTACTTTTCAGTAAGTTTTTATAAGAGAAACTAAGAAAGTTATTTTTCCAGTTTTAATGAAATTAATCTGGAGTATTTTGTGTAGGCCCATTACTTAAAATCAAAGTGAAACTTAATTTAAAATACAAGTTCTAAGGCATTTAAACAGATTAAATACCAAAAGGGTGAGCACTTCTGCAGCCCACTGTAAAGTAATTAATTCTGTTTAGTAATAAACGCTTTCATTTCCTTATAATGTCACACATCACAGACTGAAATGTTTTACGTTAGTGCATACTCCCCCCACCCCTCAAAGTGTAAAGTGTAAATTTAATCAATTCTAGGTTACACCAAATGTTTATTAGCAATTAAACACCTGAAGATATAATCATTAGAAGGGGCGTTGTTAGACATAAAGTCATAGTGGAGCGCAGCACAGGGTAACAAGTCACTTCATAAAACAGTCCAAATGCTAAAGGTACTTTGTAAGTACCTCTATATGTACCCTGTAGGTACCCCCATAAGTATCCTCTAGTTACCCTGTAATTGCCATGTGAGTACCCCACATAAGTACGTATCTTGTAAATACTCTGCAATTACCCTGTTTGTATCTCCATAAGTACCCTGTAAGTACTTGTAAATATCCCAATGCATACCTTGTAATTGTCCTTTATGTACTTTTAACTACTCTTAAAGTGCCTGTAAGTATCCTGTATATACGCTGTAAGTACCCTTTGTGTCCTTCTAGTACCCCATAATTACCCTGTAATTTCATTGTAAGTATCCTGCATTTACCCCTGTAAATACCCTGTCATTACCCTGTACGTAATAACAAAAGTACCCGGTATGTACTGATGAAAATACCCCATAAGTACCCCACTTGGGACCATTTACCCTCTCCTGTGAGACAATGTTGGGTCTCAGTCCCAAAAGCCTTCAGATAAAAAAGGGTGATATTAGATATTAGTTTTAAAATGTTTCATCAGAGAATGCTGAGTGTCTTTATGCTGGAATGGTTATCTTTTGCTTTTTGAATATAATTATCTGAAATGTGATCAAGAAATTTTACTGGTGCACATGAAATTTATACTGTGTAACATGAGATTCTTTGCTAACAGACATTTTCACCAATAGTTTACAGCAGAGGCCCTTAGCCCTGGTCCTCGTGACCCACTGCTCTATAGGTTTTAGATGTTTCTCTGCTCCAACACACCTGACTCAAATAACTGAATTACCTACTCTGCTAAAGAATAGGTGCTTAAAAGACTAATGAAACAAGAAAAAGTACAAGAAAAAAAACAGCTATTTGCTGTCAGTGATGATGTGTTTTTCACCTCAAGTCTACTTGAAGACAGACCTGAAGGTTGGCACAGTGACTTAGCTGGCAGTGAGCGGCTGTGAGGAGGGTCAGGTACCTGAGCCTTGATGTCTCTGTGAAGAATCTTCCTGTCATGGATGTGTTTGAGACCCAGGCAGATCTGAACGAACCAGTCCACAATCTGGGAAACATGAAGCTCAGTTTACTTGCCGTCACATATATAAAGAATAAATCAGCTCTAAATTACAGTGTTAAAATCAACACTCATATGAGTCAAATTTTAACACTGCTGGGGTTGGTGAAAATGGCTTCAACTCCATTGTTCCTGAACATAAGATGATCGTAGTTTAAAATTCTGGCATGAAAGGCGACAGTACTACTACACTTCTTTTTTTAAATACATCTGCACGTAAGTACACCTATAGAGCTGACTTCAGTTTAGACTAACTAATCAATACTGTTCTGAATTTACTGAATGTGAATAAAGAATTTTAAGCTATTTAAACATTACTTAAAGCTTGCACTTTTTAACTTTAGTTTTTCAAATTTTTCTACTATTTTGATTGATGCCTGTGCTATACTAGAAGTTTACAAAAAAACAGATACTTTTACAGCATTTAAAAGAAATGTTCAAAAGTTCTCCAATTTTGAACTTACTTCAGCATTTTAATAACCTTGCACATTTTGAAACAAATTTTGGTAAAACTTTAACTCTTTAAGTATTCCTGCTTGTGCTTCCACTACTTATGTAAATGTATCATTATCTGTCAAACTATTGCCAGCCTTTGAACTGGGTTCCAGACAGTGTTTAACTTCACCTACTGAACTGGCTTGAGTTTTTAAATCCGGTTGGAAATTTAAGCAGATTCATTCCTTCATTCATTGAAAATGTTATTTCTTTACTTTCTATCTTAAAGGTGCCAGGGCAGAGGCGCAGTTTAGATTTGATTGTTCTTTATTTTGTAAAAGTTCAGCTCAAAGAAGCAGCCTAAAGACAAACTATAACAAAAACTACTTCACACTTTTATTCACACAAGGCTTTTTTTAAATTTCTTTTGTCTGATTCTATTTAAACTTAACTAATTTTGTTTTAGTTTTTGGAGCCTGGGAAACCTTCTTCCTTCAAAGAGGGGGCATGACATGAAAAGTTTAAGAGCCGCTGTTTTAAATAGTGTTTTCTTACTGGATACCTGCTCCTCAGAGAAGGGAACTCCTCTCTGCATGTTGATCTTCTTCAGCAGATCTCCTCCATCACAGAACTCCATCACTATATACAAGCTGCCCCTCTCTGTGCAGAGACGCAGGAAACACAGTTAACGTGACAGAAACTCATCAGCAAGCTTCCGGACCCAGACAGGGGTTCAGTCTTTCACCTTGAAATGATGTGATGAAAGAAACAATGTTTGGGTGATTCATCTTCGACAGCAGCGTCACCTCTTTACCGGAGGCTTCTTTTTCTTTCACTGACATCTGGGCGACAAACGTACTTCTAAGCCAGCAGCACCAAAATGAATGTGAACATCCTTCAATAGTAACAGGTCGATAAATAAAACAACAATGCATTTCATCCTACAGTGTTCTGTGGCTTTATTATTTCCTGTCTTGAAAATGAAAAGTAAATTTACTCAACATAGTATTTCTCTTGTGTCGTGCAGACAGTGTCATGCTGCCGTACCTTCCTGAAGCTGACCTGTTTCACCACACACTGCCCGTCTCCACCCCTCTTGTCCCGGACCAGTAAGGCTCTCCCAAATGCACCCTCTCCAATCTGTCGGATAACCTCATAATTGTTCATAACACCTCAACGGCCTGCGGCACACAACACAAGAAGATCACACAAGCTTTAGCAGCTGCAACAGAAACTTACAGAAGCTGCACATTATTTGTTATTGTCAGTTTATTTTATATCAAGTAATGTTTACCATCATTCTCTTTGGTTTTAGCACTGATCAGGGTTAAGTTATTGAGTGGTCTACGGAGTACTCTGTGTGTGTTGTTTAGTCTGCACAATCTTAGAAAACAGTGATGAGCCAGTGACTTTTCCTTAGAATCTAAAAGGACATTTTCTGATGCCTTTTCAAACCAGGAAACTTTAAAAAATATAAAAACACTTCAGAGAGGCATTAAAGGTGCTCACTGCAATGTCATGAAGACCAGTCAAAAATAAATAAATCATAAAGTAAGAAACAAAATCTGGACTTTTTTATTCATATTGATGGGTAACGTGTCCTTAAATTAAACATTTGTAAGTAAATGTGTGAACAGCTGCCAACTACCACATGCATTTGTTTACCTACAGGAACAGGTGAAACGACTGAAAACAGGTCAACAATGGTGGCGTCCAAAGAAAAGCTGTTTGAGATGAAAAAGTTTGGAAAGTCTGATATGTTTGAATGTATTTATGATTAGATTTGTTGAGTAAAGTATTCAAGTAAGCTCTTGACAGATTTAACCAATTGCTTTGTTTACATTAAGTGTGGACCCACATTTTAGAATTACATATCAATATATCTGGGAAACTCTATCAGACTGCACTTTTGATATAGTTCAGGACAATATTTTTATGTTTAATTTCCTTGATTGAAACGAGTACCTTTAATTAGTTTTAGAAAAATTAACCGAAGAGCAAAAGAGAATGAAACCTTCAAACTAAAGATAAATATCTTATGACAAGTCTACTTTTCTCAGATGTGTTTCCCTTTTTTGTGCCAGAGGACAAGTTCAGCAGATATTTCATGTCAAAAATGTTTACATATTTTATGTTAGTAAGAAGTTAATGAGGATGTTACAGCATTTGAAACGATGAGTGTAAGTGAATATATTTAAATATATTATCGTTCAATATATAAATGAACACTGCGTTGTTATTTATGCAGTGTTGAGGTGAACAAAACTAAAGTCTCGCTTAACAGTATTTTAATCATTAGAAGAACAGCATTTTAGCATATATAATCGAAACCTTTTGTTAGTCATTCCTTTAAGGATTTATAATAGTGTTATGTTCAGAGTCCGTATTAGTTTGAATCATTTGTTAGCAGTAGTTTGCAGGAAATAGCTGTCACTGCAGCACAGGAAGTGTTTTCTGCTCACCTGCTCTACTCTATGGGGTTCCATTAGTGCCAAAAATATGTTTATGTGTCTATGTAAGGCGTGTATGTAGCATGCTATGTATATGTTAGGTGATATGTTAGGTGTATATGTTAGGTGATATGTTAGGTGTATATGTAAAGTGATATGTAAGGTGATATGTAAAGTGATATGTTAGGTGATATGTTAAGTGATATGTAAAGTGATATGTTAGGTGTATATGTTAAGTGTATATGTATTGTAACATGCCTATATACTGCGATGTGTCTATGTTCCGCACATATCATTGTCACTTAACATATACACCTAACATATCACCTTACATATCACCTTACATATACAACAAACATATACACCTAACATATCACCTTACATATCACCTAACATATACATAGCATGCTACATACACGCCTTACATAGACACATAAACATATTTTTGGCACTAATGGAACCCCATAAGCATGCTACATACACGGCTTACATAGACACATAAACATATTTTTGGCACTAATGGAATCCCATACTACGCAGACGGCTGCAGGCCGTAGAAAGAGGATAAATCAATGACTTATATGTCATATAAGTCTTATAAGTCATATAAGACTTATATGTCATATAAGTCATTAGGATAAATACTTCAGAAACAGGAAGGGTGATGTGTTTTCCCACATTTTATTTGAGAATTGTCTCCCAAATGCATTTGGTTTTATTTTTTGTAATAACCGGTGTTTTCTCTCTGCTTTTGGTAAAATAAAACTTTAAACTTAAGGTATTGTCTCCTCCCGGTCTCTTTCCATCAATCAACTGGGGTGAGGTGAAGTAGGAGGATTGCAGGTGAAAATCTTTACCTCAACAGTAGGCACAAATGAAAATTTTAACCTGTGTCAAAGTTAGGTATGTGGCAAATGAACTGGAGAGCAAAGACAAGTAAACAAAAACATATACATAATGGTTATATGACAAACAATCACACAATAAAACAAGTGCAATGATCATTGTAGGCGCTGCAAAGTTGTGACGGGAGGGAGGGGAGAGATAAATAAGAGTCGGTCGTTTGCTTTGATGATGGAGGGTAACCTACCTGGACTGAACAGTGAATCCAAGCGGAGTCTTTAGGAGCTGAGTTTACCTTGTTTTGGTTGAGGACATGGTTAGTTAAAGAATTTTCAGACTCGTAGTCAGTTTTTTTTTCTCAGTGAGCAGGATCCTAGCTTAAGTAGCAACTTGTTGCCATGGAGACGGAAACACGGGAAGTGAACTTCCGAGTTAGCGTGCTAATATTAACTACACTGTCGAAAAACTTAAATAAGTCTTGTTTCTTTATTTTTTAATACCATAATTTAAAAACTAGTCAGAGAAGTAGTAGTAGCGGAGTAAAAAAAAAAAAAAAAAGTTATTGAAATGTCGCGAGATGTACGTAACGTCTGAAAAAAAAAAAAAAAGAAAGAGGACAGCAAGTGAGAAGAGTGCCGCACAGCCTTCTGGGACTTGTAGTTGCTTTCATTTTTAAATTAATTTGTTTTTTTATTATTGTTAAAGATCCTAAATAGTTTTTTTTTCTAAATTAAATTCTACTTTTAGTACTTTTTAGAGTTTGCATGACATAATATCTCTAATGTTTTGAACTGATAGTTGTAGTGCACTTTAAAATTATTTGAGTCTGTTTTAGAAAAAAAAACATTAAAATATCTGGTGAAATTGATTTATCAGTTAGTCAGTCACAGTGGCTTCAGGAAGTATTCAAAACCTTTTCACTTATTGCAGCTTGGCTATGTTGCCGTTTTAACAGCTCCTCTGTGAGTCACTACTTTATTGTGGTGTGAAGGGGTTTGTGTGCCTGAATGATGGGAGCTCTGCTATCGGGGCAAACTGGTCCAAGGTGAAAGGCCAGACAAAACACCTGAATGAACAAAACAAGGAGCTACTGTAGTGAATCAAATTAATTGGATGTGATTTCCCCCATAGAAAAGCATGGTGGTGGTGGCATCATCATGCTGTGGGGCTGTTTTTCAGGAGCAGGGATGAACATACTGGTTGGGGTAGAGGGAAAACTGAATGAAAAAACATAACAATCCTCAAAGCTCACAGATAAGACAACACAGGAGCAGCTTAGGAACAACTCTGTGAATGTCCTAGAGTGGACAAACAAGACACCAAACTTAAACTCTATTGGACATTTCTGGAGAGAAAATGGGTCTACCACTGGTTCACATCCAACCAAACTGAGTATGAGAGGATTTGTAAAGAAGATGGTAGAAAATCCTCCAATTCTCATGTGCAAAGCTTGTTGCATCAAACCCCAAAAGTCTTGAGGTTACGACTGCTGCCAAAGGTGCTTCAACGGTCTGAATACTTATACGAGGTGATGTTAAAGTTTATTTTCAATAAATTTATGAAAATTGCATCAAATTCTGTTTTTACTTTCCATTACGAGATACAAAACATCAGAATTTAAACTACTACATCAGGCTGCAACAAAGTTTAGTTCAAGTTAGTTAAGGAGGACATGCATTTAAATTAAAATTCACACACTGAAGTGTGTAGTGGTGTGTGTGTAATGTAGTTGCTTCATGTCTTCATCTGTGACTACAGATCAAAGTCCAATTAAAGCAAAGTTGGCACAAATTGTTTAATCTAATGTATAAGGCATTACCGTGGCAGGTGTGACAAAACTAGCTTTCCAAATTATGAGATTGTCACGATGCTTTTGAAAACCCTCTGCAGCCATTCAAGGTGACCCACTCCTCACTCTGTCCAATGTGTAATACCGGCCATGATCCTCCGGTGTGACGCTGTGATTAGTGCTTTCATCAGGAGCTAATTTCCACTTCGATCAAATGACACAGACTGCTGTGATAACTGATCCTGTATCAGTCCTTCACACACACAACATACACATGTCAAGTACATCTTTTAAGATCAAACTTTGGTGAAAGTGAGTACTCAGCTCCTTAATGAAATAGCAGTACATGTACTACTGCTAACATAAAATACTGTGACAAATTGACAGAGTAACAAAAGAAGAGGAGACAAGACAAATCCATTTTTATCCATTTTATTTATCGTATTGGTCTGTTCAATTCTTTAAAGAGATTATATATACAAATTAGTACATAGAGAGTTATCTAAAAAAGAAAAAATAATAAAAATCAAACATTTAGAAAGAAAACTGTGGAAAAGGATTTTAACATAAGTGTGTTTCCTGTGAGCTTTTATTTTATTTTAATTCTGTTTTCATTTTAACAAGAGAAGCCCACTTCACACTCTTACTTTAAGATCATTTTCCAGTTCAGAAACAATTGGTGCAGTGTATTAATAGCTACAGCAGACAAAATACAAAAAAACAAAACAAAAAACAAACACAAACCACTAAATCTTAATTGGTGAGTTGGGAAAACCTGGATCAGCAGTACAAACATTCTTTCCTTGACATTTTATATTTGAACAGAAAGAAGGGCAAACAGTATTAAACTTGTGTTTATGAGGATCATTTTTTTGCGGTTTTGATTAAAATAATTTATAGATCAGCAGACTTTAAGCTAGCTATCTTCTGTTAAAGGTTCCTAGACGATCCCCGTGCAGAAAGTGGAAAAATACAAGCTTCACCTTTTTTTTTTTTAACAATGAATATTTACCAGACAGATTCACATTGCAAACACCCCCCCCCCTCCCCCCCTCCATCTACCTCAAAGAAAGAACAGAAGACAGGCGAGGATCAACACCATCTCACTGCACGTACTTTATTAAGAGCTGTGGTGAGGCAGCTTAAAGCTCACAGATCTTAGTTTCCATTACGAACTTGTTCTCGAGGTGACGGATCTTGTGGCAGTTGAGAGCTTCGCGCTTTTGCATACCTGTGAGATGACAGAAGAAGATTAACTATGCTGAACAATCACGTTGTTGGCTGAGAACTCTTTAACGTGCCCTGCCTTTCACTGAACAAACACTGGGTGAAGCAGGCGATAATCTTTATGCCTCTGTGTGTGCGCATGTGTCTGTCTGTTAGCAAAATAGCTCATGAACCACTGGACAAATTTTATTAAAACTCTCAGAAATGTAATCATTAGAAGTACACCTATAACTAATTAACTTCTGGAGTTAACCTGATTTAAAATGGCCGCCACAACCAACTGACTTTAAAAACACAAAAACGACAATAACTGTTTTACAGTGTCTGTTTTACAGATACTGATCTAAAGATTGGTGTGGTAGTAGTTGAGAGTGCATCCAAAAAAGGCGATAAATCAAAAACAATTGCACTTCTATCCTGTAGCTTTAGAAGTTTTCCTTCTCATATGAGGAAAAAGCTCCTCGGATGAGAAAGGAAACGTCTTCAGCTACAGAGTAGAAGTCCAGTTGTTTTTGATTTATCGCCTTTTTTGTATCTACCATGTCCTGGATGACTGAGAGTCTGCACCAACATTTAGCTGATAGTACAGATTTCAACTGACTGACTTTTAGAGTCGGTCCAATCAAGACTAATGCTACAGCTAATCAACTTTAGTCATCACACAAATGGCTACAACTCAGCCAGTTTTACAGATATTAAGCTAAAATTTGGTGTGGTAGTAGCTGAGAGTCATTCCCAAGACAAACTAAGAATAGAATTGAATGTAGCATTAATAAAAGTTTGACCAAAACAGCTATAACTCCATCATTTCCCTTTATAAGATAATAGTAGTTTAAACTTCCAGCATAAAAAGCAGCAGGTGATGTGCATTCCTTCTAGAAATCCTGGGCCTTTAAATATTTTGTGGTTTTCCTGTTCAGTAGTTGAAGGAGTGCACCTGTGTTTGTATGTTTGTATGTTTGACAGCAGTCAAAGAACCACATAAGCAGCATACGCACCCAGAATCCTGTCTCTGCGCTGCAGCTTGTAGACCTCTTTGCCACGACAGAGGTTGTAAATGAAGCTGCCGAGCTGTTGGACATGTTCCAGGCGCTCGGTCACCACCATCTCCTCGTGGATCAAGTACGACTGGGGCAGGTAGGTGCCAGCCTGCACAGGAAAAATACAGCATAGATATCTCAAAGAACAAGACGTTGTTGTTTTAAACAAGCAAAGTTTTTGTTTTGTTCTGACTGTGTTCTATTCTTGGTTTAACTTTCTTTCATTCAGCAGAGGCAGATTGATAAATGCCACAACCACAGCAGGCTGGTGACTGAGCAGGACTGTCTTTAACCCAAAAATCACACACACACACACACACACACACACACACACACAAATATACTTTGATAAAGAACTTAAAGGTTTTTGGAAAAGCTATGTCTGAAAAATCCAAAAGATAAACTAAAAAAAAAAAAAAAAGATCTGGACCATCTCCAAAATTGAATCACTTGTATTTTGTGACTACTCCAACATTTCCTGAAAATGTAATCAAAATCTGTTCATTAGTTGTTAAGTAATCTTGCTAACAGACAGATGGACGGATTATAAACAAACCAACACTACTGCAAACACAACCTCCTTGGCGGAGGCAATTAGAATTATTTAACTGTGAGCTTTGTTCCAAGTCTGAAAGGTAAAACCACACATATCAAATCAAGTTTTAATCAGATCATCCCACCAGGAAAGAAAAACTGCACGAGTGTGTGTTGGAAAATGTTGTCTGGTTAAAACATGTTCATCTTAGTCACAACCTTTTAGACTAGCATGGCTCCAAATCTAACCATATCCTCTCAGGCTGGTCAACAAACCAGAAAAAAATCCTTTGAAGCACAGTCAGCTTTTATCACCAGTGAAATATTCTATTACCTTGATGTTGTTGAGCAGATCCATTAGGTCTTTGGGAAGCATGACGACGGAGGTGTTGAGCTCAATGATGTAGCACTTGTTCAGACTCAGATCCAAGTAAGCAGTCAGCCTCTGAAAATGAAGAAGAATGTTACTGAGTAGCAAGAAATAGAACAAACGACCATTAGATAAAAGCAGTGATGCACCAGCTGCTCAGCAGTCAACCGGAAATGCTCAATACTGACTGATAATCAGCAGAATGACTCAACAAGTTACGCAAAGACACAAAACAGAGACTTATATTTTGGTTTATAAATAAGTTATGATTAGGGTTGGGCAGCGAATCTCGAGAATCAATTGGAACCGGGACTAACGTTCCAATTCTCCCAGAATCGTTCAAATTCTTAAACTCTAAATCCTAGTTTTGATACGTGGAAGAAGCAGCAGCAGAACAACAATGAAGAAGAATCTGCAAGAAGTGTGTACGTAACCATGGACAGTGTGCGGCACGTCCTAGTCACATGTCTGATTTACATCACTCAATAGAGAAAATACGCCGTCTCTGAGACTCTGTTTCAATTTGTGTCGAAAGTACAGATTTCAAACTTTACACCAGTTTTTTTAATTGTGTTGATAGGTCAAGTAAAACCAGAGTTATAATAAATAATGCACGGCACATCTTCTACTTATTTGAAGCGCGTTACAGCGAGAGGCAGCGGTGAAGACTGAGAAAATACCCCCATCCGATCTCAGCTCCAACCCCACCAAATTTAGCATTTTTGGATTTTATAGTTAAGGTTTAATGTTAAGTTTAGTCAGTTTTGTGTTGGAGTTAAACCAATGAGGTAATTTTTTTAATGTGGAGCTTCTATTTGAGGTTCAGACCAGGAGATGATGGCCTCAGCCTAGCACCTCACTGCAGTCAGAATCAGGTAAGTAAAACAACAAAATATGTCTTATACAAACACTGAGGCAGCTAACAAGTTGTACTCAAAGTAAAATGGTGGATCAACTCAAATGCAAATACCCAGCTAATGTTAGCCCATGTTTTTTCCTAAACAAATGACCTAGAATTGCTAATGTTAGCCAGGAAGTTGACCAGACTCCACGATGAGCTACTCTGTTCACCACAGTGTCCAAGGGAAAGATGTCAGTGTAACAAACTGAAGATAGTCACAAAATTGTCACAGCAAATACAGCCTCTTAAAAGAATCAGAATGGAGAATCATTAGGAACCAAAATAGAAACGAGGAATCGGAATCTTTCAAAATCAAACGATGTCCAACACTAGTCATAATGGCTCCTCCAGCTCAGGTCTGTCTGTGTTCTCCGGGCCCTTTTGCTGTCGTCTTGCTTCATGTGCCACCTTTTAAAAGTAGGGTGGTAGAACGTAGAGTTCCACACATAAATGTTCTGCATGCACACAGGTTTAAAAGAATGCTGCATTCATTCAGTACAATTTTCCGAACAAATAGGTACCAGTACTCCATTGGTGTATGTACTGGTGTTCTGGTTCATGTTGGGGATTGAGCCGTCTCACCCGCTGGAAGTCATGGACGATGTCTGCTGGATCTCCATCCTCAAAGTCAGGCACAGGTACGTTGATGATCTCCACTTGATCCTCCACCAGAACCTGGACCCTCTCCTGCAGCTGTCGCAGGTGGAAACTATTGGGCAGCTCCACCTCCACCTAGTTTGTTTCAAAATAAGCCTTTTCATTAAGCTAACTCTTAAGAATTCTTAAAGCAATAAACTATTAAATCGGTATAAAACTGAAACAAAAGACATGTTCTAAACTGCATGGCACACACTTTATTAAAACCAAGAAAAAAAGCTAACACAACTTGTGCTGTTAATCTACAGCAGGCTGAAGTAACCACTAAATTTAATGTGAACAGCAGTGAGAAGGATCACTGATTAACTGATAAACAAACCTCTTCTTCCTGCTGGATCATGAAGTTCTCCTCTCGGTAATCCACTCCACAGTAGTACACATGATCCTCCTGCTTTGAGGACAGAAAAAGCACGAAGGAGACAAATTACTGGAAAGACTCATAGATTAAAATGTCTGTATTCATTTCTCTTTCGGCCAACTCGATCTTCTTCCTTGTGAAAACATGAAAGATCAATCTGCTGATCATTCATGCACTTAATCCTGATTAGTCGATCAGTTACACATCATAGTGACAGGCTCCTTGTGTCATTAAAGGGATATTTAGACCATTTTGAAGCAGGTTTCTGTGGAAACATTTTGAACAATTAACATCTTACCTGTTGTGGATAGCTCTTTGAAAAGTCGACTATTGGATAAACAGAGTTTACATCTGACAGGACTGACCAGCTGAAGGCTAGTCCGAATGCAGCTAAAACCCACTAGTGGAGTCCAAAATCATCTCCAACCTGAAAGACTCGTAATGGTTCACTTGAACCCTATTTTAGAAACCTTTACAACACTGTCAATTTCTCAATACTCAATTATTTACACAAAATTCTGTGGTATTGTAGCAGCAGTAGCTAGCTGTAGCACTTGTGAGAGATATTTCACAATGTTTCTGTTAAAATAACCGCGCAAAGTGAAATGGACAGTATAAAGGTTTAAATCAGTGTTTGTGTAAATCGTGATGAAACTGTGGAGATGACTCATTCTAATGCAGCAGAAATATGGTTTGGTTTTGGCTGCATTCAGACCAGCCATTAGCTTCTCATTCCGGTGACTTTTGACCTTTATTTCTATAAACTGAGGTCATTCAAAGAGACAGACAAAATATTAATATATTGCAACTATTAACCATTTAAAACTTTTCAACAGACATCTACTTTAAAATGTCCTAAACATCTTTGTAACTTAAGGAAACTCCAAGTGGAACATTTTGGTTTTCTTGCGCAGTGTCTCCCTCTGACTTTTTTTTTTTTTTGATATTTTGTGCTAAAAAAAAAGTTTTCTAAGCTCAGCTGGACCACACCTTCTTCCCCAAAACCCCATTTCCATGGATCAAAGTACACGGGACATTTTTCTTAACAACTCCTCCCTCGTGGACCCCTTCAAAATATGAAGCACGTCAATATCTACAAACAAAGTCTAAGTAAGAGTGCTTCCTGGATTCAGTGTGGGTCCAAATGAGATGCCCTTTGGATGGGATAAGCATGATAAGCATGTTATGTCCCCCTATCATATTTCCTTGTTTTATGTGAAGCCTGTGTTGTGATGCCTGATTTCATCAGGTCTGAAGTAGTTACATCTACCTGAGCCATTTCCAGCCTTAACAAAATAAGAATCAGCTTTGTTTTTTGGTTGATCTGTTTATTACTTGCTCTGCCTTACAGTGTAAAGTACCTCTTCTGAGCTGAGGAGACTTCTGCTCACCTCCAGGACATAGTAGCGGTACAGATAGGCTCCTGCAACCACCACTCCAGACAGCATGAGGGCCAGACCCAGGCACATGCACCAGCACCAGGTCCGAGACTGGCGCCGCACCAGCAGAGCGGCCTCTGTATCCTGCAAGAAGGAGAAGACGGTGTCAGAGAGCCCATCAACTTTTAAAATGAACACTCAGGACTAATTTAGTTTTTACATGCATCGCATTGCGGACATGGATGATTCTGAATCGATTTTCAAATGTCAAAACCTGATTTTGTTGACATCAATCTGTGCTGCCATTTTGAGAGTTAGCAGAGTGTGGTGCCGTTTGTCCAGGTAGAAACATATTAGCGTGTAATATGACTGTGTTTTCAAATCTAATTAATCTTTTCTTTACTGAATCCTGAAGAATTGATGTCTGTAAATAATAGATGCCTTTTCATGACATGACTGTGTTTAGTAATAACTATAAAACATTTTATTTATGTGTAAATATTCAGTAATAAACAGAATGCTAATCTCTCTACAAAATTAAATTAACATCTATACCAACTGTTTATAAGCAGCCTGAGATTGTTATTCTCTTTATCAGGCAGGATAATATATAAATCAGTGCTTATTTATGTAAAATAAGCCAGTCATTTAAGTTTGTAAATTAGTTTTTCTGTTTCGATATTTCAGCATAATTCTTCAAAATGTTTTCTATACACACATCTAAGTCTCCCTTCTGAATCAAAACAGCTGTTAAACTATAAACATTAGTCCTTGTCTACACAGAACTTCTTTGAATAGATATTTTTTTCTTCAATTATTTAAAATACTTTGACCTCACAATTCTCACAAAAACACAGTAGCACCCATACTGAGCCACTAGGCAGTGAGAACATCCACATTAATATATCAAAACACAGAGAAAGGTTAGATTCTTCTAAAATAATTCTACCTCACATTTTACTTGAACTAAATTACCATTTCTTCTCAGCTAGTAATCATTTCATCACATGATCTAAGCCTAATGGTGACAGAATCTCAGTTTTTCTCACCAAAAACTGTGTGGGAAAGTGAGGCGCAAACATGGCAGAAAAATCAACATTTTTAAAAGTCTCTAGAGTAGTGTGGATGGGGCCCGAGACAAGCAACTGCTCTGTACTGAAAAAGTCAACAAAATGCACCAAATATTTGTCTTCATTCAGAAAACGCCCTCTTAGTTCAGCTGCATTACTGAGTGATTACTACTGATCGTTTCATTCGTAGCCAGTTGGTCACTGTTGCTCTGGGTTAACTTTTTCTACTCTTAAAGCTATAAAATCTTTAAAAAGACATCAGATTTTATCAGGGTTTTTATCGTTTCAACTGGTTTTTCCAACTCCTGTTTTGGTTTTTGTTTCTCTTCTTTTTTTAAAGCAGAATCTCTTGTTAAAGTTGAAAAATGAGGGAGGATAGTGGGTCAGCTATTGAATTCAATGAAAGGTTATTAAATTCAAAAACTCATCCCAAGTATTAGCACAGTTTGAGATCTGAGAACAACAAGAGTTCAGAGTCAGATCAGACCTGCCAGGAGTCTGGAAACACTCCAGAGACAGACAGCCAAAGGACAGGGTGTGACATGAGGCCAGAGCAGATCTGTGTGTGTGTGTGTGAAAACAAATGCTTTCTTTCCACCAGATGAAGGAGGCTTCACATCTCTTTCGAGACCCACAGAGACACGGGGGTGACTCATTGCGATGCAGATCACAAACAGGGAACAGACACAAACCGAGACTGAGGATAACAGAAAGAGATCAAGTGAGAAGGAAAGAAAAAGTGAATGTAGGTGCTCGGCAGACAACAGCCGCAACATTAAACTCAAGTGCACGTGCAAAAGACTTCTCTCTGTAAGAGCTGCTGCAGCGTTCATGTACAGAAAGCGGCGCACCAAGTGGGAACTAAAAATGTGTGTGCCATGCATCGATACAAACTAAGGAAAACTGGAGATGAGCACAACAAAAGTTATGTGGAAATATTCCCGAGCCCTAGAGAGAAAAAAAAGTGGCTTATCAGCCGGCAGGGACCTGTTTGTTAAAAACCCAGCTGCTTCCAGAACAAGCCCCGACACATCTCCAGCTTTAATCTGCTGCTGCTAAAATCCAAAAAGACTGAAACCATTAAGGAGAACATTTCTAAATGTTCTCAGTTACTTTAGTTTCCTTTAACTATAGCCACTTCCGGTTTCACAGAAATTGTCTGAAAATAGGAACCTGAGAAGTTCCAGTTACGTAAACCCATCCATCCATCCATCCATCCATCCATCCATCCATTGTCTTCCGCTTATCCGGGGTCGGGTCGCGGGGGTAGCAGCCTAAGCAGGGAGACCCAGACTTCCCTCTCCCCAGCCACTTGGGCCAGCTCCTCCGGGGGAATCCCAAGGCGTTCCCAGGCCAGCCGAGAAACATAGTCCCTCCAGCGTGTCCTGGGTCTTCCTCTGGGCCTCCTCCCGGTGGGACGTGCCCGGAACACCTCACCACCGTAAATATGTTTCTCAATTTATTTCTATCAGAAGCATGAATTTTAAATGGTGGTGGTGTTTTTGTTGTCCAAGTCATTTTGCAGCTTATGAGTTTTAATAAAACTAAGAACTGTCTGATAGTAAAGTGGGCTGGGGGGACCCTAATTTACAGTCCTTTCACCAACTACACATATTACTCACAGCAATTAAAGATTTATAAAGAGGTGAAGAAGAGAGTCCAGGCAGGATGAAGTGGATGGAGAAAGGTTTGTGATTTGTGACAAAAGGTGGCAGCAAAGGTCAAAGGAAAGGTTTGCAAGACAATGGAGAGCCCAGCTATGTTGTACAGTTTGGAGACTGTAGGACTAACAAAAAGACAGGAGACAGAACTGGAAGTGGCAGAGCTGAAGATGTTGAAGTTCTCCTTGGGAGTGACAAGGATGGATAGGATTAGGAATGAGGTCATCAGAGGTACAGCATAGGTTGAACAACAGGGAGATAAAGTTAGAGACCAGGCTGAGATGGTTTGGACATGTGCAGAGGAGGGACAGTGGGTATATTGGTAGAAGGATGTTAGAGATGCAGCTGCCAGGAAAAAGACAAAGAGGAGATATATGGATGCAGTTAAAGAGAACATGGAGGTAGTTGGAGTGAGGACAGAGGACGCAGAAGACAGAGTTAGATGGAGGAGGATGTTTATTCTGTATATTAATGCTGTCCCTCTCCTAGGGCGGTAGAATCAATTTGGTAAAACTCTGAAAATGCTTTCACTGTATGAGATAAAAAAAAGAGGAAACATGTTTAAGAGTTAGAAAAAGTGTGATGTGCACACTAAGTGCCACTAACAACATACTGATGTAGATGACCACAACTTGTCTTTTTCATTTTAAGCGTACAGGCTTGTTTACAAGAAATACCACAGGGGTTAGCCTTAAGTAAAATTAACTGACTGACTGGATTTTTGTTTTGACAAATATTATTTCAAGCCTCAAACTTGAGAGGGTGGAACAAGACAGGGAGGCAAACAGACATTGTAAGTTATTAACTTATTAACATTAACTATTACAAAACTAACTGTCCGTTTCAATAAAGCTAAGCACATTTTAAAAGCATGAGTCAACCAATGGGGGAAACAAGAACTGAACGATTTCAAATGAAAGTCACTGTTAGTGATTGTTTCAGACTTGTTGAGAAAGAAGGACACAAACACTTCCTGCTGCTGTTCCTGCAGGCTCAAACTGGCAGGAAGAGTCACATCTAAAAATGGCTGCCTTCTGCTGTAAAACTATTCCGTTTAGCTTTTCTTAGTCCTCTGCAGCTTAAAGGAAAGGCTTGCTTGTACCGGAAACTTTCACGAGGAGGAGCTGTCTTGTCTACAGCTCCTAACTGCATTGCTTAATGTGGAATAGCAATCAAATTTATAACAAGCTTCAACAAATCTTTGCCATGACCTCAGTTTGCTGCTCTGTTGTCATGTCACTAAACAAAAAACACACCGAAGGCATAAACATTCAGAAATTAATGCGTCTGGGAGCAGGCATCAAGTTTTAAACTCGTTTCTGCACTTTCCTGTTTGGTCAGTGGAGTTGTACCAACAGAGCATGTTTCGCCATGTCTGTTGCATTTAATAAGACCCGAGTCAGCACTTTCTTACATTAAAAACAGAACTGCTTAGTTACGTGAAGAAACCGCAGCTGGGCAGCTACAAAAACAGACAGTCAGCTCTTTTAGACCTTGGACTCATTGTACGGTGAAACAAGCAAGAACTGCCTAATGTGAAGCTTTCAGGAAGGCGATCCACTGAGTGAGGCTGAACACTGAAAAAACAGGAACCGAAACAAACAAACAAACAAAAAAAAACCTGTTCAAAATGGCATAAAAGCGAAACATGAGGAAATTAAACATGACGAATTAAAAAAAGCAAAGAGAGCGAGACAGAACAGAATCTGGATTAGGGGTGGACAGTCTGACTGATCTAATGGCTGACAGAAAAACACTAAAAGGGGAAATTTCCAGAGGCTCTTCTCCATCAGCTGTAAACCTCTGCTGAGAGGTTTGCTCATGTCGCTCACTTTACTTTTAACATCGGAGAAAAAGAACTAGCAGCAGAACAACATAAAAAGCAGAAGGCGTGTTTTTGGAAACAGAAGAGAATATTAAACGGTTAAGAGTTGTGGCTTGTCTAGCTGCTGCAGCAAACAACATCAAGGCCCTGTTCATACCTGGCATTACATATCTGTCTTGCATTTATAATGTGTGCTAGGCATGCACAGTGATTTTATTCAAAGTCTAATTAAAATGGGTTAATGCAAGTGGCATGGCTGGTTTACATCAGCACTGGGGGTCCGATCAGCTTGGAAACCAATTAATAGAAACAAAGTAATGGAACCCATCACACTGCGTCCTGCAATCTAGTTCAAGAAATAAAATCTAAGGATGTGCATTTTAAGCAAAAAAAAAACCTCACAAACGCTTTAAATTTATTTGGTAATTATTTGATTTTTCTTGACATATTTCGTTTGGGGAAGTTGCAGTTCATAAAAAGCTCCTCGACTGGAAATGCACCGTTGGGAAACAACTCTGTGAGTCACTAACAGATGCTAGCATTCCCATGATTGTTGTGTTAATTCTTTAAATTCACCCATTTTAACTAGACTTTAAATATTCAAAAATCACTGCCCAACACCCCCCAACTTCAGTAGGAGATCCTACAGGACAGACCGTGATCTGACCATCAACATGTAAAGATCTACTGGACTCACTATGGAAACCAGGAAGTTGAAGCAGCGGCGGGTACAGTGTCCCCACAGGATTGTCCCACTACATGTTTTATGTCACCATGTAAACAAATGGTGCACTGCTTTTATTAGAATAAAAGAATAAACCTTAGATCATTTTTGTTAAGATGCTGACTCTTGTTCTTATCTTACTGCTGTATGCTCAAATATATTTCATTCTATTGGGTTTAGCTGCGGGGTGGCACAGTGGCGTAGTGGTTAGAGCTGTTGGCTCTCAGCAAGAAGGTTGCAGGATCGCTTCCCAGCCTGGGGCTTTTCTGGGTGGAGTTTGCATGTTCTCCCTGTGCACACGTGGGTTTACTCGGGGTACTCCGGTTCCCTCCCACAGACTAAAAACATGCATGTTAGGTTATTGATGACTCTAAAATTGTCCCTAGGTGTGAGAGTGTGAATGGTTGTTAGTCTCTATGTGGCCCTGTGATGGACTTGCGACCTGTCCAGGGTGTCCCCCACCTCTTGCACAGTGACTGCTGAGGATAGGCATCAGTTCCCCGTGAGACCATAATTGTGTGGAGGGGAAAAAAAAGGACTTAATGCCCCACATCTCAGGTGTGCAGAGTAGAGATAGACAGATTATTCGACTGACCAATCAGCCAAAGTTGGTTGGGTGAAACGTTTAAACCACATCGAGACCGTTCACACCTCTGTAGTACCGTCTAAACGGAATGTGGAATTTTAATGCCAGGTGTGAAGAGCATCAAAAACACTGACAGATTTCAAAGATACTAGTACCTTTGTAGTGTTTTATTAGGAAAAAAAAATGCTTATTTAGTGAGCAACCTCTTCAGAACAAAAGTTCATGACTATGAAAACTGACTTTTTTGTTGTGTTTCTCTTTCATTTTCTAGTCTTATACCAAAAGTTGGAAATTCCCTTTGCTTATCTAACAGCATCTCATTCCTGACCAGAACATGAAATAAAAAAATAAAAAAAATGCTACTTTTCATCTGTTATAATCTGTATAAAACAGAGACAAAAGTGCGCATGAGGACATTTCTGGAAGTTTTTTTCCTGTTTAACTAGCATTTCATTTAGTTTTCCAAACAAGACCCAACAGGCTTTAAGACTAACATTTCACAACCTGAGCCACGCACACCCTCATTATCACCCAGCTCTGTCTGCAGAGAGGTAACGCCTCACACAGGGAACACTATGTTCAGTCAGAAATCAGCGAGTGCTTCAAGCTGCCACTGCAGATGATTACAATGATTTAAGTTGCTGTTGATGTGAAAATAAAAATGTCTACGTCAAATGAAGTCTCTAGAGCCTAAGATGACATCCTTTTGTCTGCACCTCAAAGCACAACTAAAACAAAAGGTGTTGAGCAGTTTTGACTGATTAATTGATGATCAGTGGTGTGGACTTAAGTCACATGACTTGGATTCGAGTCCAACTTGAGTCATTAATATTATGACTTCAATTAAAATTCAAAAATACTTTATTAATCCCAAAGGGAAATTAAATAAGACTTTAGACTTGACTTGAAAAAATGTTCAGAGACTTGTGACTTGACTTGGACTTTAACCTGTTTACTTGAAAAGACTTGATATTTTACCCATAATCTAAAGTTTAAAACACACATTATTTAAAAAGTGTGCCCCAAAAAACTAATTTTACTCATTCCGTATCAACAAATGCAGACCGTCTCTCTGTCTTTTCACACTGTACGTATTTGTGCGTGAGCTGCAGCACAGCCAATCAAATGAACCAGATGTAAAAAAAATTAAAGCTGCAAGCAGCATTGGCGGCCCTCGCAGCTCAGCGCCGCTCCGGCCTTGCAACCGCGGGAGCTCTGGCGACCGCCGTCTGTGCTTTCGCGCCTTTCCTGCACCGTCCACTAAATGGCGTTTTCAGCAAAAGTCCCAAAATGCCTTCAGTCAGGATCAGTACCAGTCCTGTGCCATGCTGTGAACTTTGACCTTCCTACGTCAAACAGTTGAAGAGTTAGAGCACATGGGCTCTC